>NW_004567104.1:60232479-60271005 GCF_000260355.1 Condylura cristata | reverse complement strand
ATAAATCTTTAAAAAAAAATTAACTGTTGTTAATATAAGAAACTTTTGTTCTTATCTTAGTCATCTCATAAAAAGAACGAAGAAGGAGATGACTAGGTCACAAAGGAATTTCTTTTTGAAATATGAATAAAGTTAGCATTTATTTTTAACTTCACTATTTTGTTATGAATCTATAATCACAACTTTTATGATTGCCTCAGCCTTTTCATTTTATCAAGCATGTTCTCACAAAATCCTCACAAAAATGTGATATATATCGAGTGATCTCTTTCATAGGTAAAGAAATAGAGACACAAAAAGTTAACTGTGGAATATTATATGGGAATAAATAGCAGTCATGAAGTTCATCCTGAAGTAAATTGAGGTAGAAAGGAGAGTAATATTAAAAGCATATTGTTCACAAAGAAGTCCAAGATCTTGACTTTTTGTGCTGTTGATAAATAACCATTGCCTATACTTATAACTTTTACATATCACCTTCTAAAGAGACAGTTCGCAGATAGAAATATTTCCTTTACTTTTCTTAATTTTACCCCAGCTTGGAGGTCAATACATTAGTCTTTCAGAATATAGGATTTAGAACCCTTATAGGGTCTTTTACATCTACGGGTTATCAAACCTGATTGAACATTGGAAACATATGATGATCTCTAAACAATCACTTAAGCATGACTATCTTTTGATATACTGTAATTGCAATGGGGCTCTTGAATTTTTTTGTTTGTTTGTTTTGTTTGAGATTTATTTATTTATGATACAGAACTGGTGTATAGGCCAGAGGTGCAGGGGTGATGAGAAGATTCACCAGAGACAGAGTGGGGAGCAGAACAGGCAGATCCACAAAGTACACTGCTGAAGGGAGCAGTGGGCAAGACAGAGGAAGTCTGCTGTGGTTATGTGGATCACCTTCCTGGCCAGGGATCGAACTTACACTGAGGTGGCTGTGGCTAGCTTGCAGTGCTGCATCCTAACCCTAACAGGCTGCGTCACCAGGGACGCACCACCTGCGTCACCAGGGCCTTGGGGCTCTTGAATCTTAGTCTTTTTTTTTTTTTAAAGTTCTGCTTTGTAGGAAGTCTGGTAAAGAGACAACAGCTCTCCCAATGGAAAACATAGAAGGAATTGTCTCTCTACTACCTGTCTTTACAATATAATCTTTTGATTAATTGGTAGGTAAAATACGCATACCAGTATCACACAAGGTTTATGTATCTGTGTTAGATCTTCATTGTTTAAAGTATGTAAGTGTATACATACAAATATATGTATGTACACACACATAAAATACATACTTATCTCAAATATCTGTTTGTGAATGTAGTTATTTCATATTTTCATATTGTATATAGGCATATGGCAGGGAGAGCTGACTTTAAAACCCATTATCTAACTAGTATTGTGTATGTGAGCTTGAGTAAATTACTTATAAGCTTTATCAGGTTTTTTCAGTTTTAAAAGAGGACATGATAGCTATCTCAGGTTTACTATGATGTTTAGTCAGAAAATGTAATCAAAATGCTTGGAACATAACTCAATGAGACATTCAAGGAATTTTAATAATAATTTTGTCATGTCATACATTTCTTCAAAAATGATGTAGCTACAATAAAACATATAAAATGTTCAAACAATTTCCTTTAACAAATTTTCACATCTCATTGGCAGTAGTTACAACAAACATACAAATATACCAACCATATTTGTCAATGCTACATGGAAATATTCCATTTTTATAAGCTAACGTTGTTCATCAGTTAAGAGGAATATACTTACAAATGTGCACTAGTCTCAAAGTGTATTTTTACCTGGCCAGTATAGAAAGAATAATAGATATGACTGAATTTCCATCTTGAGAGAAAACCATCTTCTCAAAATAATAAAATGAGATGGAAGCAAGTCCAGCACAGAGCTTCTTGTTCCTACTGATAGTCCTCCATTATTCTGCATTCTTTCCTTGCTTGTTCTCAGTTTGATGTGTCCATTTGATTTATTGAGGGGTAGAATTCTAGCTATACATTAGAACAAAGTTACGATAAAACAGGTAAGCAGTTCGAAAGCATTTTTTTTCTTATACATGAAAATAATTATGTAGAGTAGCTTATACAATACTCCTGTTTCATGCTCGATCCTTTATCCAAGTTTGGTTGAAAATGAGTTGAACTGGTTTCCTTAGCATAGTATTTGTCACTTCTGCTTGACTAAAATGATGTAATAAAATTGATCTTTAAAACTTGGGTCTTTCTCTTTGTTTGTGTATGAGTGATGAGGTGGCCTTTTGTGCAATACACTGTAGATTGCAGAAGCAGCAACTTTAGACCTCTGTGAGACTTAGTTTTACTACTGAATCCTCCATAAATATCAAATTATAAATAAACTGGGCCTCACAAGTGCTTCCACTCGGTTTCAGACTGCTCCCTAATTGGGCAACCACAGATGGCTATAACCAAATAACTAGCAATTAGATTAGCCCATTGTTACAAATTTTCTGAAAATAGCAAGACACATGTGGCTTTTGACAAGAGGTTACAGAAGAAAGGTATAGAACAACTTGGTAAATATTAAATATCATTTTAATTCTAAAGCTTGCTCTTAGTCCTATTGAAAAACAGCTCTAGCTTGGTCTCTGTCCACATTGTGGTTATTTGTTAGATCTTGGATATTGCACATGGACTTATAGAAATGTCCATGAATATAAGCAAGTTAAAATGGGAAATATACTGGAAGTGAATTATGAAATATCACTTTAGACCTGTGCATCAGACATTCCTGACATGATCTATCTTGTCTTCTCAGTAACTAAATTTCCTAGTATTGATGAGAAAGGAATAGTCTTACATCATATTTTGTGTTGTATAATTTTGTGAAACTACAATAAGAGTCAATATACTTTAAAGAATGCTTTGAGTTAGTTAATATAATTTAAATAATGACAAAATTTACAGAATGCAATAAATGATATTTATATATTAATATCCTATTTTTTTCTTTGTATTGGAGAGTATTTGTAGTAAATCTGTAGAAGGTAAATCATTTTGAGTTTACATTCAGGATTGAACCACACTGTGAAAAGAGTTAGAACCGAGGACAGACCGACAAAGACTCAAAAACTCAGAACTGCAGAAAAATGAAAAGAATTTAATACACTCGCGAGCGGGCAATGAAAAGAGTTAGAACCGACGACAGACCGACAAAGACTCAAAAACTCAGAACTGCAGAAAAATGAAAAGAATTTAATACACTCGCGAGCGGGCTCGAGGCAAGGGGAAGGCCAAGAGCCCCGAGCTATTACAGTGAGCAGTTTTTAAACAGTATTTTAGGGAAGGGAGGGGGTACATTTCAGAGGCATGGAACGAGGAAGTTACAATGGTTTTTAGGGTGGCGACCGGATGTCGCTGTTTTTCGGAGAGGTAGTTATCTTTTGTTCAAAAAGGAATTCTTCCCTGCTGAACAAGTCGGGCCTGGTCACAGAAAAGCCTCCTTATCTTTTTGGTCAAAAGGGAATTCTTCCCTGTTGGACAAGTCGAGCCTGGTCACAGAAAAACCTCCTTATCTTTCTCGTTTTTACAACTGTACATTAAGCTATACTGGCTCTGTTACTGAAAGTATTTCTCAGACCTAATAGACCCAAGGTCTTTACTAAAATTTAAGGCAGACATCAGTGGGTGTTAGTAGAGAATAACAAAGTCTGTACTATAAATTTCATTCACAGAATATATTTCTCAGACATGGATATAAAGGGTAAAGAGCACAGTTTTTAGTTGTTACTTTTGTCCACACGTGCTACAAGAGCTTCAAGTTGTATTTTGTTGATGGTTTCAGAAGGAGATTTAGGAAGCAGCATTTTTTTTCAGAACTTAGAAAACTCTAAACATGCTAGTAATTAACACCTACTTTTTTTCTTTTCTTTCTTTTTTTTTTTTTTTAGGCGAGACAGAGACTTTCTTTGCATAACAACGTCTGGGGCATTTGCAAATCTCAGCTTGCTTCCCATTTTTAGGGGTTGCAGTTCTTGTGACCAGAAATGCATGTGAAAGCAAATTTATTACAGTGGAGAGGAGGGAACAGCTAAACTAAAAATGATCTCTGATTGAGATTAGCAACATTAGATGTCTGACATCTGTTTCTCTAGTTGTTTTAAAACTCAACATAGACAAGGCATTTTAAATCATAATGAGTAGCATATTCTAAATTCAAGGCATGCGATTATCAAAAATTCAGTAGCTTCATTTTACAAGATAACTATTTTTTAAATATACAACCATTAAAATACTTGACAAAAACTGAGCAGTTCATATATGTTAAGATATGCTTTTTAAATTTTCTGAGTTCCAGCTGCTTCGGTCTCTGTTGTTAATTAAGTAGGATGTTCCAGAAACTCGGGATACTTTCACATATTTTTTTCCCTAATAAAGAACATTTTAGAGATGTTTTCATGTGGTTTGAAATAATAATTTCTTTGTCTGGAATAACTCCTTATCAAAATAAATCCTTTTTGATGGTGTACTTTTGATCACTGCAACTCTATTATGTTTTCATAAATTATTATTAAAATGCTAATAGCAAAGATAGTCATTACTATTTATGATTACTTTGAACCATAAGTTTCTTATTATGCCTGTACAATAATTTATTACTGCTTTGTTATGTATAAAACCCATGATATATTAAATTCTAATTTCCATTCTAATATCAGGTGCAAAAAACATCTGAAAGTGATGAATTCTCAGTGGCACCAATCACTGTCACACATTCTAGGCAAATTATATTTTTAGAGGGGCTTTGAAAAATGTAAGAAAAATACAAAAGAAAATTATTTCATTCACTTTAGAAAACCTGCTGGATGTAACTAGGAAAAAGGAGAAATTTTAGCAGAGGTATTTGGTTACATGCCTGATAGCTAACTTAACATCTCATGAGATTTTATTTTTTTGTAAATTAATAAATTACCATATGCCTCCACATATTTATTTTAGAAAGAAATTTTAGGAATCTGACCTTCCTAACTTATAGGGCTTTCTTAGTATTCTGAACAACTAATGTCATTGTCTAGGATGTAGTGTTGTCTCTAATTATAAGATATCAAAGTCCTTCAAATGTGGTAGTCCAACATTACATTGCATCTAGAAACGAGTTACGTATAACCAACCTCTTCCCTCTACTCATAGACATCTGTTGTGGCTACCCAATCTCCTAGGAATTTTACATGGCTGTGGCTTGAAAATTCATTCTTTCCCACTGAAAAAATCTATCATCTGTCTTCTAGATAGATTTGCTTTTTATCTAATATTCTATTTTTCCAGGAAACTTGAAGCTTTGCTCTGTTTTACCTGTCTCAGAATAGACTACAGAACTGTTTCTTCCAGTGTAGCAGTTCCTATTCTATCCTTACACTAATAATAACTTATTATTCAGATTCTCTCATTTATTAGAACATTAGTTTCTACATGTCAAGGACATGTTCTAATGTATCTTTAACCATAGGTGGTACAATAAATATAAATGTATGCACCTTAAGTATTAGAAGGAGAGCATATTGTGATAATATGTCCCAATTTAAAGAATAAGTTATTGTTCCTTTAAATTTAAATATATATTTGGAAAGGAGCAACAGAGGAATCTATAATGAGTAAATTACATGTAGATTTACCTAGTATATATTTCTCAAAAACATGAAACTGCCTAGGTTCAGATAATAGGCTTTAGCATTTGCAGTTTATTTAAGATGAAAGCTGATGCTGTTTAAATATTGAATGAGCCCTTTTAGCTAGAAAGGATGCTTTAAAATTGAAAGACACTTTCATCTGAAATGTAATAAGGAATGAGTTTCATTTGTGCAAGCATGTTTCTTACTATGAATTATGAGCAACTATTATGTTGTTTTGTGTTAGGTATTTTATATCACTCTAGTCCTATAATAGCAAATACAAGTACATTCTGAAAGCATGTTATGGTGGTTTAGTTTATAGCATAAAATGAAACATTAAAACACCCAAGTGCTCTCGTGAAGCTTTTCACTTTTCATGTGATCATCTTTCTCTTGATAAGAAGAGTGGTAAGACGTCCCAGGCACTCTTAGATTTCTCAATCTATGATCACTGCACTCAAACCATATTTATATAACAAGAAAGATATTCTTCCTATTATTTACTGTACTTTTGTATTCTTATGTTTCCATTGATAACTCAGGTAACCATCTACTTGTTTTATTCTTTATTTCCCAAGTCTACATTTAGATGTTTTGTTCTTGTTTTGTTTGGAGTGTAGTATACCTATTCAAGAAGTTATTTCTGCTTTCATGAAAGGATCTACTATTAATATATATAAAACACACAATACATTTTTAGGAGAATGATGCAGTATTTAATCAGTATGTTTTAGAAAAACAAAAGGACATTTCTTGAACTTCTTCTAAGTATAAGTAAATGCTAGATGACATGGGAATTTTTCATTCCCTTCCAGTTTAGTTTACTCACAGTACCAACCATTCATTGAACATATAATCTGTGTCAGAAATGCTTCAAGCATTTATATTCATTAACCTATTCAAGCTTCATAATAATTATATGAGACAAGTGTTATGATGTCACTTTAAAAAGAGGAAATTGAGGTATCAAGGGTTTGTACAGATAGATATAAGTAGCCAAGCTTTAAACTACTTTCTAAATTACTTCAAAGACTATATTCAGCTATCTTTCTTGGTAAGTTTTATACATAGTTTTTTCCATTAATTAAAAGATCACTATGAATGTCCTCAGTATGTTGATAAAATAGACTGGCATATTAATTTTAATAAATCCTGAAAACTCCCACCTTATGGAGAGAAATACAGAGAGAAGCATCTCTCAACTTCAAGGTAAGGTTTTTATATTTAGTCTGAAGCTACCCTAACATGTCACATATAATGAGCTCAATTTTCATGTTCATACAAGGACAGTATATGAGGGTGTTCATATATCTATGGCTATCCATGTTTGGTTCTGGAATGATAGCGGGTTTTGCCATAGTTTATCCCATCATGGACAGCATAGTTCCATGTGAAATTGGGTTTATATTGATAGGGTAGGACTTGCTTTTTGCCATTCATGCAGAATCTCATTTGCTTTCTACTGAAAAGCTAAATTATAATGCATCAGAGGGCAAGCCAGCCATGTATGTGGGCCAGGGTTTAAATTACTCTCTTTTTCATAAGAAAGATCATGGACCAAGTAAAGAAAACATAAAGGACACTTTTCTTCCTTCCACTTTTCAAAACAGTATTCTTATATCCTCTCTAGAAATGGAGATTATTGCTGAGCTGTTTTATTTACATCTGGAAGTTCCTCTTACCTGTAGATGTAAAGAAAGAGAAGCATGTTGGGTATTTCTTGGTAAATTATTTGACTTTGTATCCCAAAAAAGATTTTATAGCAGTGGGCAACCAACATCAAAGATCTCTTTAGCAAAAGAGAATAGCAACAGTCTTAAGTAATATAAGCATTCGCTTAATAAGAAAAAGTCAAATCCTAATTATCTTCTCCATTTTTCTTTGATTAAGAAATGACTTTTTGTTTGTTTGTTTTCTAATTGGCATTTGACTCAGCTAAAATGCAACTTTTCCTTAACATTTTTAAAATTAGACATAGTAACCTGATAAGATGCTGGCCAATGAGAGACAGGTAGATATCACTTGTTGGATATTTATAAAAAGCTTTTGAAAAGAGAAAGACTTGTCCCAAATCTGTTTTCTGACCTTTGTCCTTAACCTTTTCCCTCTTTCTTTTGTGGATACAATACTTAGAGAACAGAAATCTTGTGATCATGAGGGTAAATACCAAACTCCATAAACAGTGAATTTGAAAGGAAGACATTGTCCTGTTTTTGTGATGCTCCAATATCAGGCTTGAAATGCTTCCTCTAAGACTCATTTTATCAAGAGGAAAAATAAATCCTGTTTGTTAATTCACTGTAGTGCAGCTGACAAAAAATCTCTACAGATACAACAAAGTTCTAATGTTTATTTCATGTACTATGTTGATATGCTGAAAACTTTTTTTTTATAAGTGCTAGGACTGTAATTACTCTTCACAAAAGAACTTCAAAGACTGTGTTAACAGAACATTGGAAAGTGAACCCTAACAGTGCACATGAATGTTTCTCAACATCAGCAAACAGATGAAGCACAGTCTTACTTCAGCCTAGTCCTCTAGCAATACTTGTTAAGGTTTTGGAAGTCCCTACATGAACTTTTACAGCTTTGGTGCCATTATAATACTCAGCTTTGATTTGTTTCATTGAGTATTGCTGAAAAAATAACATAATATTCTCTTTTTCCCAATTTATTGATGCTCTGTGTAAGCATTCTATCTGTTCATAGAGACTTACACTGTTGTATAGGTTATGACATTTTCATTGTACTTGTACCTCAAAGCTGGAAATAAAGTAGGACTAAAACCAAGAAAGCAGAAAATATTTACTTCAGAAAGCAGAAAATATTTACTTCAGAAAGCAAAAATTTTGGACATGGTCTTGATGATATTATTAGAGAAATCTACCAAAATTCATAATTACTCAAGACTCACTTGATTGAACATTTTAGTTCAAGCTCTGATTTCATAACCAGAAAATATGGTAGGAGAAGTGATTAACCTTTCTAGACCTAATTTAATAGTAGTATGATTTCCAAATTAGTATCTCTACACAAAATTCATCATTCTATCTTGGAACTCCAAATAAAGATATATGCTGATATAATTTACATACAACAAGTAAGTTGTTTCAAGTCAATAAATGGTCATTCACAATGATATTTAAGAAATAGTAGAATGTGCGAATTGCAAGTCTACTACATTTAACAATTTAAAGTGTTATAATTAATGTTTTTATCTGTAGATATTCTGACATTAAACACTCTTTGCTGCTTGATAAAAAAGCAAAAGTATTTGTTTTATTTTAAAGTATTGTGTATTCTTATCTGTGTAAATGTATAAAGTAAGTTAATGTCACAAAAATATTTTATATATAAATATAAGGAAGTATTATAGATACCTGATTTATTGGTCATATTGAAAATTATGATAACTGATCACGTAGGGGAGAGTGGACAGTATTTTCTCATCTTGTAGTGCAGGGATCCAAGAATCACTAATCAGCTATGTTAGCTGAGCTAAGTAAGGTAAATGACCTTTCAAGATTTGATTTTTCTCATTTGTGAAGGGAAAAAGTTGACATATATTTCAATCTCTATTAAGAGGTATACATGTGCTAAGTATATTATTTTAAAAATATTCTAGATCAAAAACTTTACATATGATACCCACAATTCATAAGTTGAAGAAATTACAAACATCATGTTTGGGGTCTAAATCTCGAAATAGCATAATGCCATGATTGTGATTGCTCTTCTTCCCAGTTGCTGCTGTGAGGGAGATTTTAATATGCAGCCAAAGATGGGTAGCTCCCTTTCTGCCTCATGGGCCTCTTACCTTGTGGCTGATTCTGTTAACTCACCCAACAGTTATTTATTGCACCAGTGACTCTTCTTTATATTGATGCTCTCTTGTCATTCATGGTGTTAAAATAGAAGGCAGGTCACCTTTATTTGGATGTTTCTTTTAAAAAGTCAGACATTTGAATAGCAATTACACTAAATTATATCATTGACCTTGACTGGAAGCTGTATTTTAAATGTTGGTGAACTCGCTTTCTGATCAAATGATGTAAGTGAATAAATAGTCACTGGGTGATATACAGTAAAATCTATAATAGCTTTTCCCCCTTCTATCTCACCCACCTGCTCCTATGTGTGCATGTTTACACCTCCCCCGCCCACACACATACACATACACTCAGCCAGGATCATGGTCTCCATTAAATTTATGGTTCCTGCTCCTTGGCCTCATCTTGAACTCTTAACACAATCGTCTTTTCAATTCATCACAAGAAAGACTATAGAAAGTGATAGATGAATTGGCCTAAATCTATCACTACAAAAAAAAAAGGATTCAAAAAAAAAAAAAGAAGAAGAAGCTTAACACTTTAGACAAGTACTTTTACTCTCTAATCTAAAGGTACTCTAACATCTTCATCATCAATGATCATCACCATCATCAGCATCAATCATACCACCGTTATAATGTTCTTAAGTCTCATGGAAGATAAAGTCAACGGCAAGGATTTTTTTTTCATGTATGTTTCTAGTTTTTAGGACTCTAATGATTTCTAGGTTACTGTGATAGATGATGATCTCCACATGATCATTCTCTTATGTGTGGTACATGCACTTGCAAAATGTATTAGCTTATATGTCTAAAGAAAATCAGTTAATCTTACTGATGCAAATATTTGCTTAATAAGACTCCTTAGAGAATAGGGAACCAATGTTAATCAAAGGCTCACAATGATCTGTAACTAACACATCAATTTCCATCTACCAGTGGAAGATTCAGAAGTGCTTAGGGGTTTTTGAAATACTTTATTCTTTATTATGATTAAAATATTTCCTCCTGACATTTTATTTAAATTGCTAAATCCAAAAGATCATTTTTTTTCATCTGTACTTCCCCCTAACCTTCCAAATTCTTCTGTTTCAATTTAGTTACATAGAGTTCACATAAAGTAACTTTTTTAATTTTTTATAACAAATAAAATCAGTTCTCTAATCAGATTAACTCCCTCAGTAGCTTCATATCACACTGAAATAAAATTCAGGCTTTTAGTTCTTGCTTATATTTTCTGAGTGGATTTCTACTGCTTCCTTAGATTCTATGTCATGGCTTTTTAGCTTTCTGTAAGCTTCAAGCTTTGTTTTTCCTTGAGGTTTTACATTACTGTCCTATGTAGAATTCTTCTTGAGAACTCTTGTCTTTTCAGTTTAATTTGCTGGACATCTTAGAACTCCATTCCTGAATGTGACGTATGATATAAACAATACATAACTTTGAGCCATTGCCTGTTACCTGTATTGGCAGTATTTATTACTTTCTGGTGTGTTCTTTCTCATGTTGTATTTATTTATCATCTGTCTTGCCTCATAAAATATGAAATTCCTAAAAGCAAGCACTTTTTGCTCAAAGCCTAGAATAATTCCTGTCAAATTATATATGTATGTTTGTGTGTATGTGTGTATACTCTGGAAACGTTTCTTCATCTCACTTATATGGATGTTATCCATAAGTTATTTTCAAATTCGGACTTCTCGATCTCTCTCTCTCTCTCTTTTTTTTTTTTTTTGTTCTAGGATGCTTGCTAGAGTAAGAAATTTCACCAATGGAAAATATTTTCTTTTTGTTTTTCATATGTAAAATAGTAAGTTTCACTCACTTCACCAAAAACTTTGGGGTAAATGAAAAACAAAACAAAATAAAACTGAGTATCCTGAAACTTGTGCACAATCTCTTTACTTTAAATATTTCTAGACTTTTGTAGGTTGCTGACCTGAATATAACTTTCCCCTTTTACACATCTTTTTAAAGAACAATCATATTTGATAGTCTAATAGGGAATACAACCTACTGTGTAAATTGCAATTAGTTTGCATTTCATCTGATTCTAAAAAGACTCAGTATGAATTTGTTCCTCTTTATTTTTGTCCCTAACTTATTTGCTGTTCTGTTGTCAGCCTGAATGCCACCCTGTCTCTGTTGTTTTCCTTTGTAAACCAACTCTAAGAGAGATTAAAGTAAGCCAACTGAGGTGAATTTTCCAATAAGGAACCACAATTCATCCTAATTATTTTGGAACTGAAGGAAGGCACAGAGTAGCAGGTGAACAGAGGAGAGAGCCTGTGGTTTGCCTTCTTATGGATGATACCACCACCTGTACCTTCACTCTAAAGGAAGCATAACATGTGCTTTATGGTCTTCACTGACAGCTCACAAAAGCAGACACCTGATCCCTTTATTTATCCAAGGTTTCTTTTATATTTTGTTATGATGAAAACAGAAAGCCGTGGACATATAGGTCCTTGGATTTCTTTTCATAGCAATACAGAAAGAAAAATATTTGTCCTCCTTCCTCTGAACCTTTGATATGGTAACAATTATGTTTTGAAATTCTGTAAGAGATATGATGTAAGCTAATTGAGATTCAATTAGTACATCACATGCTTTTTGCTATGCAGAAGTTAGCTGGGGATCTGTCTATTAGAAATTACTCATAGCAGGATGAAAGCTAGATGAATAGTAATTTAGACCTTGAAAGACATGCAAGACTATAAATGGAAGTAAAAGTGAGGCTAATGGAAGATCACCCAAGAACTTTTCAGAATTCCCTAATGAGAAATTCTAATTTTCATATTTGACATTAAGGCTTATATTAAAGATGAGACCTCAAGATTGAGTACAATTAGATCCATAAAATGTGTTGCAAATATCTTGAAAACTACCTATTAAATGGAACCTTTGAGGCGATTTGTCTCACTCTTATACAATGATTAGTAACATGAGAATTTTTTTTTTTATTTTTCTCTGTAATTAACGACCAATATAATTCATGTTGTCTAATTATCATAGCCTTCAAAATGATGTTTTCAAAGCCAAAGACAAAATGTCACTCTTCTACTCAAAACATTGAGATGGCTTCCTCTCTTCCTGTGAATTAATACTTCCATGACTGCCTGGGTCATCACACATTTGCACCCACCCCAGACCCACTTTCTACCTTCATTGCCTTTCTACCTCCCCTTTAACCTATGTGTTCTAATAGTTTCTCATCCTTTATTTATGTTTCCTATCCAGGCCATGTAGTCTCCTCTTTTCTCAGGGATTGTACATATTCTGTTCCCTTAGCAGGGATGTCTTCATTTCTGCTGTCTCTAGGCTTTTTCATCCCATTCTCCTCTGTTCAAGGTCATCTTTTCAGAGAGATCTTCCCATATTAAACTACCTACAGTAGGACACTGGTCTTCTAAGACCCATCAACTCTACATCGAATCATTCTCTCCCTCTTTGCTCTTAGTACTCTACAGTCCAGCCACACTGTATTTTTATCTATTTACTTAACTCTCTGTTTCCATTTAGAATAGAGGATTCCCAAAGCCAAATATCGGTGTTTTTGTCAAGACCCTCTTTCTGCTGCATGTTAGGTACTCAAAGCATATCTGACCACTGAATGCAAAGGATTCACTAGCCTTTATCTTTGTGACTTATCTAAGTCACTTGGTTGCAAATCTGATTGCAAATTTATAAATGAAAGAGAATAGAATAAAATATTTTGCCTGGCTTATTTAAGTTAGACTTTATCTTATATGAATGCTAATGTGATCGTGTGTTTTAAAGAAATGTCTTTATGTCATATTATCCCTTGAAATTCAGGTTTGTTTACTGTCTGAACAGGTGTCATAAAAATTTGTCTGTTTTCACAGATATTTTCAGCCAATCCTACACTGAATTAAAAAAAATGTATAGCTTATCTCTTTCATAAGAATATCTCTTCAAATAGTGCCTAATATTAATTAGTTTTTGTTAAGCAAGAAAATGAACATTAATAGAAAAAAAAATCCAATCCAAAGTTGCTAGCATTACTTTTTCAGCATTTTATTGCAGTCCAAGCAATGAAAATTGCAATGAAATGCATATTTTAAACTGTAAAGAAAGAAAAGGATCACCCATACTATTGTTCACCAATTAATGTACAGCCAGCATATAATCTACACAGAAATAGATTCCATAAGCATTTTTATATAATTATCCTCCTTTAAAAATTTTAGCTCTCTCAACTGGTTCTTTTAATGTCAAAATAACTACTTGCAATTTAAATACATACTATTTACATTCCATTCATTACATCTCATAACATATTATTAAATTTATATTTATCGATTAAAATTCTTAATTTCCTAAATTCCTATAATATTCTGAGTAATAAGGGAAGGCTCTAGCTATGCATGCCTAATTTTTTATCTACCCATCCATCAAAATATACTTATAAAACTCTTAACCTCCACTTAAAATACTAAAATAGCCATCATCAGTGGTAGTGGGGAGGTAGAGATAATTTGAGGAGAAAGAAATAGTTATTTTTATTACTTTACCCCAAAAGAACTCATGTCAGCAGCAGTATGAATCCTAACACACTGAGGGTTATCACAGATAACACTAACTCAGAAGGGATAATTACATTTACTGCATCACTACTTCCTGTGGCTTGTGCCTGAATTTACCACAGTGAAAATGCTCACACTCAACATTATTTAAGTCGTAAAACAATTGGTTATTACAGTCTGCAGGAAACCACACAAAATGAAAGAAAATGGTCTGCATGGAGCTTTTCATATAATTTACGTTGTTCAAGTGGATCTAATTTCAACGAGGAAAAAATGCCTAATAGCCTACCCTGAACATTAGAGCTCTTACATGATTTTTCCCCCCAATTGAGTTTTGTGAAAAAAAAAAAAAAAAAAAAAAAAAGAGCATTAGTTGGTGTCTGTAATCAAGTGTCACTATATTTTTGCACAAGTTATAATACTTTTTTGTCAATCTACTTCAGAGTATGTATTTTCAATAGTGAATAATATTTACCTATACATGTCCATATGAACTCATTATTCTTTGATAATATTACTTAAAAAGTATAGTGATGATTTTTTAAAATAGCATTAATATTGTAAGCATGATTCTTCTTATGGTATCATCACTAAGTAGATTATAGGCTAAATTAAAAAATATATATAACATTTTTATGAAATAGAAAAAACAAATTCTAAAAAAATCTATTGTAGTCTCCATTTAACTATAAAGAAGGGGTTAACATAAATAATTGCCAAGATAAAACTTTAGGGTAAATGAAACATGTTTTCTATTGCTATTTACTTCTTTTTTATAAATTTAATTAATTTGTCATATGTGAGAGTGTGAAATGTAACAGTTTTACCAAAACATGTTTTCTAGGTACTTCTGCAAAATAAATTACCCTAAATCTAGAAGTGTTAAGCAAGGACTGTTTTATTATATTTCATGATGTGTGCTTCAGGGTTCATCTGGGTGATTCTATTCTATGTAAGTAGAATAGACTAAGTAAGCAGTTGATGGTCTGAAATAGTAAGTGGAAATAGCTTCACTTATGTATATCTCATTCCTTTACTTTAGTGGCAGGTAGAGCTGAGATAGGCCAGTTGACCAGTTTCAACACCTGGCCATTTCTGTGTGATCATTTCAGGTTGACTGAAATGGGGTTATAAAGCTCTTAGACTATCTCAAAACAGAAAGTGAACACTTACAGCTTCATAAGACCCAGATCCAGAAACTAGCATAATTTTTATTTTTCCATATTCTAATGGTTGAAGAAGGCAGTAGTTTCAAGGGAGAGGAACATAGGCACCATTTCCCCAAGGGATGACTATCTAAGGGCTTTAGGTCATCTTCAGATGCATCATATTACATTTCTGTCATTTCATAACATGACTGAATATCATCAGCCACTAATTCTAATTAATTCTGAAATTCTCTTGAAGTTTTTTGTGAGATGTCAAGGAAATTTATTTTGTTGCATAAAGATGTCCTCTCTCAATGACTCTAAGACCTTGCTTTGTTATTCTTATTAGTTAATGTATTATCAAAACTCAGTCTGCAATTGAATAAAAATGAAAACAAAATAGAGCATGAAATTAAAAAGAAAAACTCCTTTGATGCCATTTTGCTCTCCTGTGATGTCTATCTTCTCAGAAGGGCGCTGTGTGACTAGTGATTCCCTGCCTGTTTCTCTACCTACAGCGTCGCGGCTCCTTTCTCCTGTGTTTTGTGGAAATGTCTCTTTTTATCAATGACCATATGATTCTAAACACAATGAGCATTCTTTGTTTGAGTCTTAATGAATTTCTCAGTTTCCTTTGACTGTTGCTCTCTCCTTACTTCTAGAAACAATGAATTGGCTTTCTGAGTCACCCCTGTCTCTTGAGCCTCCGTGCTCTACACTTTTCCTGACACACCTCTGTTTTTTCTAGCCAACAGATGTCAGTTCTCTGTGTTTCGTCTCACTCTAGGTGATTCCATCTTTGTTCACACTTGGAAATAATAACTGTGAATGATAACATATAGTTTATCCTTTTTCAAACTTCTTTCACTGGATCTTTGGATCTAACATCCAGATACCTGTTAGACATCTCTAAATACATTTCCTAGAGCTGCCTCAAATACAGCATGTATAACTTTGATCACCCTCTGTTACTCACTGTAGCTTTTTGGCAACACCAGCATTCATTTGGTCAATCATTTTATAAAACTAGATTTATCCCTGATGTCTCTCTTCCTATCCTTCCTACCCTTCTACTTATGTATACCCTTAATTAAGTATGTTCCACTGAATCATATAACTCATATTCCCTCAGTTTAAAATTCACCTCTTAACCCCTACTAATATTGCCCTAATTTGAAAAAAAATTTTCACCAGAGTAATGTCACTGATCTATAATTGCTTCCCAGTCTAGGAAGATGCCCACTCAGTTACCAGAATAGAACCTATAAACCATAACCTTAATTGTCTCTCAATTATCAAGAACAATCTATTTTTTAAAACTTCTGATTATTGTCCATTCACAAATTATAAAATTTAATGGATTACAGTGGATTTTTTCATAAAAGAATATATTGCATAGAAAATCAGAGATCTTTTCATTTAGTGGATCTTCTGATTGTTTGAGATGTGGCTGTTTCTCCAAACATGGATACCAATGAATACACTCTTCTTACTCTAAAGCAGCGGAGCATTGGGTTGCCTAGTGAGTAGATAAGACAATCTAGATGTTCTCTGTATTTTATCTAAAAGTTATAAGAAGTAGCTCAATCTTTTCTACTACTCAATATGCAGGTGGGAGTGAATTGGTGGCCTCTACTTGTCAGAATGTTATAGGGTCAGATTCACATGATTATCAGACTTAGGGTAACTAAGGGTAGAATAAGTAGTCTATGCTGAAAGATTTGAAATTGATGCTTTTATTTGTTAAATCTCATTTTATGACAGTTTATCTCTCACTAAATAAGTGAATGGGTTATACTATCAAAGTTTTAAATAATCCAACTTTACAAATAGTTCTATAATTTTTTTTATTAAAAAGTTTATTTTTACATCATTTTGCACATTTTTTTTCATCTCAATTGTAATCCCCACGGGTTTCCCATCACCAAATCACCCCTGTGCCACCACCATAGTCCCGTGCATTTCCCTCCCTTCCCCCCCCCCGTAGTTCTATAATTTTAAAAGTTAGAAAAATCCTAGAGTGAAGAAATCCCTGTAATACAATAGAGAACTCTGGAATTTTGTTCCTCTGATACTACAAGGAGCTAGTTATTGATCATAATACAAAGTAATGATAGTTACAACACAAAATAAAATTACTTTAAGTCATTGTATCAGATACACTAAACTATTTAAGAGTATCCAAAGAGTACAACATAATCGATTTTATATGAAAGTTCATATTTTTCTAAGAAATTTCTTCTCCACCCCCTTAAGAATTGGCTTAGTTGAACAAAATTTTAAAAAAATATATGTATGTATATGTGTGTGTGTGTGTATATATATATATACACACACACACATATATGTGTATATATATGTATGTATGTATATATATATATACACACACACACACATATATATATATATGTATATATATATAGTATGTCCTATAATCAGGGATTTGCCTGGATGTAAATTGATTCGTCACCTCATTCCCAACCCCTCTGTAATAGATTTAGTTTTATTTCTTCAAAGGGTCCACTAAGATTACTATATATTTCTTTCATTTTATACCCCATAAAAAAAGGCCTTGCATCTCCTAATATGTTCCAGGATAATTAGTTTTTTACCTATGCATTCTGGTCACTTCCCCACACAAAGCTGACTTACAGTAAATAGTGAATCAAACCATATGAAGGTGTGTGATGTGTGCATGTGTGCATATAAATTCTTTTAAGTAACAAAGTTAATTCTTTGTTTTACTATTTAATTTGAATACAAGGATTAGAAATGCAAGAAAAACTTTGCTTCATTAAAGATGAAGAAGTCTGGTTTTTACCTTTTTGGGTATCATGTATTTATTCCAGAATATTCTGTGCACAAATATATGTAAATTAAAAAAATGAAAGACTATTTACAATCTGTTATATATGTAACTATATCTGAGGAATTGCACATACTGTATTGACTGCACATTTGTCAATGTGAGAAAAAGCAAAACAAGAAACTTAGAAATTAGCTACATATCAAATGTTTGCTTCAATCTTTCCATATTGAATGTGATTTTTTAAAGCTGATTTTTTTCATAATGACTTCTACAACATCAACATTATGCACTAAAAACGTTCAGTCTTTATGGTTCTGGGGTGATTATTTGATCCCATCAATTTGTGTTCAGCTCCAGAAACTAGAATAGTTATAATAATAAGCTTATAAATAATAAGCTTATATAAGAAAGTATACTTGGCCCTCCCTGGTGATGCAGCAGGTTGGAGCACTGCAAAGCTAAACCAAGCCATGACTGCTTCAGTGAGAGTTCTATCCTGTCCCAGAGATGACACACGTGGTGCGGCAGACCTTTCCTGTCTCTCCCACTGCTCCCCTCAGCAGTGTACTTTGTTGATCTGCCTGTTCTGCTTTCCATTCTGTTTCTGGTGAATCCTCTCACTGACCCTGTACCTCTAGCCTATAGCCCATTTATGTATTCATAAATAAATAAAATCTTTAAAAAAAAAAGAATGTATACTTTATGAGGAATATAGGGAAACCAAACTAAGGGTCAGGTAAAGAGAAGCTTAAAAACTAACCCTTGGAAGCTGACTATTGAACTCAACATTTAAAGGGGAAGGGAGGAGGAATGACTGGGAAAATTTACTTTTTTTAGAAAAAGAAAATTAAAAATCTTTATGTTTCTGATTCAGTATCTACATTTCATTTGATTCTTAGTAAAAATTCAGGAGACATGTATGATGGGAGGGTGGGTTCCCTTCTATTAGTTCCTCCTTCTCATCCATTCAGTCCCCTTGCTAACATACATATTTTTCTCAAAACCTCATATTGCTAACCTCATATTTCTCTCTCAACCTATTTTGTTGGGCCAATATTGATTGTCTTTCACTTTGTTAAATCACTTGGGATAATCAATCTAGTTATATCCACATTGCTGTGAAAGACAAAAAATCTTTCTTAATAGTTGAATAGCATTGCATTGAGTATATATACCACTGTCTCATTACCCATTCAGCTGTCTGGATATTTAGGTTGATTTCATGCCTTATCTATTGTAAACAGAATGAACATTAGGCACATAAAACTTTTTTTTTTTTTTTTTGTATTTGTACATCCTTTGGATAAGTAGTTAACAGTGGAATTGCTAGATAATACAATATTTCCATCCTTAGTTTTTTAACTAATTTCTATACCCAAAAATGCTTCTTCTTCTTCTTCTTCTTCTTTTTTTTCCCCACTCCCTTACCAACATTGGTTGTTTTGAGTCTTTTTGATATATGCCATTGTTGCCTTTGGGAGGTGATGTCTCACTGTGGTTTTCATTTGTATCTCTCTGATAATAAATGATGGTGATGTCAATTTTTAATTAAGTGTTGTTGTTGAATTGTATCAGTTCTTTATATGTTTTAGAAATTAACCCCTCCTGGATGTGTAATGTACAAATATCTTCTAATTAGCAAGTTGCCTTGTTTTGGAGTTTCTTTGACAATACAAATTTTTTTTTTTTTTGAGATAGTCCTGCTTGTTTATTTTTGTTTTTGTTTTTCTTGCTTTTGGAAATAAATATGCAGTATGTCACCCATGGTTTCTTCTATGTTTATTAGGGTTTCAGTTTTTTAAAAAATTTTAAGTCATTTTGAATTAACTTTTATACATGGAGTTAAACGATGATCTGAATTCTTCTCTTTTGCAGAGACTTACTTTTTCCATTCTGTGGTTGAGGCACCTTTGTTAAAGATTAATGCATGGGTTTATTTCTGGCTCTCCAATTTTATTCTATTGGCCTGTTGTTTTTTGTTTGTCTCTTTCAACCCCAATACTAGGGTGTTCCTCTTACCATTGTCAGGTATTATTGGTTGAAGTTAGGGAGTATAATGTTTTATTCTTTTCTCGCAGGATTACAATGGCCATTTTGGGATCTTTTGTGGTTGACACAACTTTTACTTTTGTTCCCTTGAAAATGTCTTTGGGATTAAGATATTACATTAACTTGTATTGTAGGTAATCTAATGGCTATTTTAACAGTGTTTATTCTTCTAATCCATAAGTATCCTTACATATCTTTGTGTCTGCTTTTGATTCTTTTAAGTATGCCTCAGAGTTTACAGTGTATTGGTTCTTCACCATCTTTGCCAAGTTTACTCTCAGGCATCTCTTCCATTTTGATACAGTTGAAATAGGATTTTAATTTCTCTTTCTTCTAATGCACTGCACTCCTGTGCACTGCTGGTGCCAGAGAAAACACTGATCTTTTAATTTCTAAGGCCCTGCTTCCTTGCTGTTCCTCTCCATTATTTGCACGTCTCTTTCTTTGATCTATCTGAAGGGCTGGGCAATGGGACTCTGATGCCAAGTACTGATAATCAGAGTCTCTGCAAGACCTGAGTTCCTAGTACCCGGCATTACAGGTCGATGCTCTAGTCTTGCTGAAAAGATTCCCTGCACATGGTCTGTGCCTGGCAAAATCTGTATGAAACCCCCACAAGGTCCTGGACCCTCCCTCTCTATCATCTACTACCACTGCATGCCTCCAACATGCCTCCAGCATCTGAGGAAAACATCTGTGGCCCAGTCTTTCCAGATTGAAAATGAGCTAGTAAAATTTCCTGTGAGCAATGATTAGCTATTGATCTGCTTATGGGGGGCAGTTAACCAAAATCTCCCTATTCTCCATGTGTGGGTGCAATAGATTTTTGTTAAATTGAGCAATTAGATGATTGATTACACCCTCTGATTGTACATATTAATTATTTTATTGGATTATAATACTTGTTTACTTGAGAATATCCCCCCTAGGATAGCACACAACTCTAAGCCCAGAGACACTGAATTCTGTTTCTGTATCGCTATTTTGTAATACAATGGCTGGACAACGTAGGTGTTCAATAAATATGTGTGATAATAAAGTGTATATTAGCAATTTTTTTTTTGAAACAAACTACCCCCAGAACTTAGGGCTTAAAGGAACAACAATCACTATTCATGAATCTTTGACTATCTGAGCATTTCTGCTTATCTGACAGATTTCTGTGGTCAGTGAAAATTTCAGCCATGTGTTGTGACATCTAAAATGGTTTTATTCTTCTATCTGATGCTTTTGTTTCCATTATAATGATTAATGAGGGAGACTACACCACATGTCTCTTATCATCTAACAATCTAGGCAATATTTACTTGGTAGAAGATGACAGGGATTCCAAGAACTTAATAAAAATATCACAAGTCCTCTTTGAGCAAGGACTACAGTATAATAAAAATTTTGATTCATTTATTTGGTAAAAACAAATGTATTTGGTCTTAAGACAAACTTACTTTCAGTGTGTGGGAGGATGATCCTTACCCTCTCATGTTTTAATAGGAGGAGCTTCAAAGTACTGTGGACATTTTTTTTTAATTTATCAAAAGTAATAAAGCATCCAGAATGTTCAAGAGAGTAATGACATTTGCAACATCATTATCTTTATTTTTCTTTCGTCCTAAGATCTGTGTTCTCTTCAAAACCCCACTTAAATTCTAGTTATTAGCTTTACTCCCTGAAAGTGTTTTTCTTTCTGTTATCAAATTGTTCAACTTCTTAGCCTCCGTCTATCTGAGAAGGCTATATGGAATTATAAGTTTAAACTATATCCTGCTATAGCTGTTATGAGAAGAATCTGAAAACTTTCAGTGGCCTGGCATAAGCCTGGATTTATGGCTTATTTTAGTTTTATTTTATGTCTTGATTCTACTCAACCTTAAGAAGACCATAGTTCAGATAATAATAGCTCATTTCTGAAGTGGGTTCAACAAAAGAAAGCTTTGGCTATTCTTTGAGTCTTCTTTTAATAGTGTGACTATCATAAGCTTCTTCTCTTTTTTTTTTTTAAAGCAAGTTATCTGAAGCATCAAGAATTGGAAGAGCCCCACAGGAGTTCATAAAATACATTGGATAGAATCACTGAGTTAGGTGATATATAAAAAAGAGATGTTGAGATAGCATGAAATGACACTAAACATTTTACTGGGAATATACAATTTTAAGTAAGGTACTTTTCAGAGTTAGGTCTTAAGTCAAAGAGATTGGAAAAATGTTTTATTCGCAACCCAACACTTGCTTTAAATTTTCTGTCTCCTTTACCTCACAAAGTTGCCTTACTCTATTGAAAATCCTCATTAATAGAGTTTGGATCGTTTTTATAGGAAATGCTAAAAAATGTAAATAGTCATAAAGCTAATGATCTGAAGGAAATAATCTCCAGAACTGAATTAATACAGAAAGGTTGATCACAAATGTTGACTTGACTATTCACAAGTAAAGCACATTTCAGGAAATATAAAAAACTCAAAATACACAACAATGTAGAGAGTAATTTATTTTCTTTGAAAATTTAAATGACAATTCAGCTTTTTTTAAAAAACACAAATTATTATAGGTAGGAAGATGATAATATTTTGAAGAATAGCATTACAGAGTCTGAGTTACCACTGTTCAAATTATTCCTGTGTGATCGTTGTTTGAGTGTGCCACACACCTACTCTCGTTGAATTATGATTGAAAAATTAATTGCTTATTCCCTTGTAGGTACCAGGGGTCTAATACTTTTCAAACTGTATTTTTTTCTTAAAATCTGCATCTTTCGGCTCTCCATGGTGGCGCAGCGGGTTAAAACACTGCACTAAGAAGCTTAAGCCACTTCCGCATGAATTCAATTGCTGCCTGCCCCAGAGGAGATCCACATGGCAGGCAGACCTCTCCTGACCCGCCCGCTGCTCCCCTCAGCAGTGTACTTCGTCGATCTGCCTGTTCTGTTCCCCACTCTGTCTCTGGTGAATCCTCTCACCCTCCGCATCTCTGGCCTGTACCCCAGTTCTGTATGAATAAATAAATAAATCTTTAAAAAAAAATCTGAATCTTCCACTTGACTTTAATCTTGAGAATAAGATTGTATCTCATATTTCTTTCTCCATCTGAAGCACTATAACAAACTTGTAATATTTGCTGAATGTTTTTCTATATTCCTAAATTACCTTCTTTCAGTTTTAATATTAATTTAGTTAACTATCCTTTTAGTGAGCCTACTTTATTTTTTCAAGCTCTTAATAATCTCAGCTAATAACCTTGAACTGGAACAAAGTTTTCACATAGGTTTAAAATGATTTCTTAGCTCAATTGAATTCTGTCAAAGCACTAAGATTTAGAAACTTTGAAAAGTGACCAAGTATCCTAATAACAGCATCTTTTGTAAATGAATTTGTTCAAATGTGGAGAGTTATTTAGAGGAGATAGCATAAATTTCACCCAAGTTATCAGTTTTAATAGATTTGTTTGTATACAACTATTTCTTTTTTTATTTTCTGAACACATGTACCTTTAACCAGCTTGATGTGGATTTTTATGAAGTCTTTGTTTCTAGCTATCCAACTTTTAGAAAGTTGTGAAAATCCAAGAATCAATGGTCTACCTGTATATCAGATCTGCTAAATTCTCAAAAAAATCAACTCAGCAAAAATCTATATATATAGGATTTTTGTGTGTGTCCAGAATCAGAAATGTAATATATATGGAATTACATGCAAGCTTTTGGTGAAACAATAGTCATAAAATAACTCATGAAAAGTCTTCTCAATATCTATTTTAAATTAAACAACCTATTCATAAGGTTGACATAGAACAAGATTCTGTGACTGCATTGCTCTATTAATAGAATAACAGCAAGGATGATTTAAGGCATATTTAGATATCATGCTTCAGGCATTGTTGCTTTTTATTGACAAAAGAGATTACATGATGGCTGTTTTTCAGAAGTTATTGCTCTCTGAGCAAGAGTAGTGCACATGGGAAAAAGTATTGGGGTTCTGAAACTGTGAAATTGTTACTGAATATTACCTGGGGAAAATTGATATGATCTGATAGATTTGTTATATTGTAGGCATACCCTCGATAGTTCTTTTCATCCTTGCTAATCTTCTGGCCTCCTTGCTTCCAGCTTCTTTGAAGTTATTTTTATTTTCTCCTTTTTACACATCAGCGAATTTTTTCCCTGTGTGAGAAAAACTGCGGACCAAAGTTCATAGCTGTTTACTGTCCTCTTGTCTAACATATGCATGACAGAGTGTTATACTAAAAATATCTAACAAACGGCTTGTGCTTTTTTTTCCTCCTGTGAGGAGAAAGTGTACTAACTTGCATATATATTTTTTCCTAAGGAAATAAACAGTTATTATGACTCTAAGAATCATTGATCACCCTACTCGGCACTTTTCCAGTTGCTTATGTTATTACCAGCATCAATTTGCTAGGATTTAACTCAGTGGCATGTATTTTGGTCCCTGGACACTAATGCATTTCTGGGAGCACATCTGTGACTGAGTGGTTGACTTTAAAGTCAACCTAAGTCACTCCAGTACCTCTCTATTGGAAATATACCCAGAGAAAAGTCATAGATTGTGGCAGCTTGTGGCATAATGTGAGATGCCTTCTAGGCATACAGTAAAAATACCAGAAACACAGCTAAGGCATTTTTAACTCCTATTTTTTTGGTTAGGTGAAAGTAGTACTCATCAAATAAATTAAAATAAAATTTGGTAGTCATTACCTTTGTGTGTCTTTCTATATTGATATTTCAAAGGAGATCACTATATTGATTTCAACAATAGTGACAGATTAGAAAGAGTATTAGTATTAGTATTAGTCTAGTGTTATAGGATTGGTTGATGTACTAAAGTAGAGCAATAGTACTAGAGATTTACTGATGTATTAATTCCTTTAAGATGTAGTAACTTATAAGAACTGTATAGTGTCATCACCAAGATAAAACAATTAAGCATCATACATAGATACAGCTTTTAAACAATATTCAAAGAGAAGTAAAATATATTATCGGACATCAAGGAGCTCAGACTTTTATACGCTGCCTCAGAATAAGGTAATTAGACTGCCGAGTTGTGGAATAGGACACTGTAGTTTATATCAAATACACTAGATGTACAGAAACTTAGCAGTACATTCTGCCTTATAGATAAATTCAGGTTTTAATGGGTTTAAAAGAAGTACTACACTGGCAACTGTTATGACAGGTATTTCTAAAAAAAAAAAAAAAAAGGAGTAGTAGCTAGGAATAGAACATGGAAATGGAAACACTCATGAAGTTTCTTGACACATTTAGGAAATTTTTAGCAACTTGTAGTTACTGGAACCAAGAAATGCAAAAGAGAGTGTGTAGCAAAGCTGCTGAATAGAAAAACTAGATCATGGCCTTTGCATGCAATGATAAGACATTTCTAAATATATTGTATAGGCAGTATATTTTATAGGTAAGGAGTCACTGCATCACTGAAGCAGAATAATGAAATACCGCAATGTAAGCAGTGAGTAGACTAGGGTTGGTGTTGGAGAATAAGAGGTACAAAAATAAGAGGGATTGAACTCAGGGACAGATCTTCATGAATGAAGACATTGCTTTCAAAGTACGTAAGAGATGCCATAGCTTGAAGAAACAGAATTTGTGATATAAATAGACAAATTTTAATTTGTCAGAAAGAAATTTCTCAGTATAAGTTTATGTTTCAAACTGAAATCTACTTGTTTGAATAAGAATTGATATAGACTTAAAATCTATAGTTTTGCCTATAACCACATAAGAAAACATTTTAAATATTTTGCATAAAAAGAAAAAAAAATATGCTAGTTAAAAATACTTCTCTGGATAGGCAGCAATAATTCTGATTCTTAATTCATCCTAAATGTCCTTACATTGATTCCTGTCTCCCTGTTGAAAGGTGTTTGTTTTGTGTTTGTGGCATCTCAAGCACATTCAACAAACACAAGCCTTGAAAGTCAAAGCAGTCACTTTGTAATAGTTTCTCACTAAAACAACATTCAAGAAAAAATTTTTACACTGCAACTTGAAAATTATTTATTCTTATTTCAAGAAAAAAATTAAGAAACATAGTTATTTGAAAGTCATGTCTTCTGAAATCAACTTGGAGACAAAATTATTTTAAATATTTATAAATTGATTGAGATTACATTGCCATTATTTCACATTAGAGATAAATAAGCAACAGTATGCAAGAGTGTTTCTAGTGATCCGGGTTAATGATAGGCTTTGTGAATTTAAAAACAGTTCAGCTATGTTTGATTTGATATTTGAAGTTTGTGTAGAAGAATATTATTCTTGTGGTTTTAAAAAAGTATCACTGATACCTTTTTTGAAGCTGACATTTTATATTGAATCTTCAGTTTCATTATAACAGTTAATTCAACAGCTAATTTTTATTTTTGCAATAAAATAAAATTCCTTCAGTTATCTTTATCAACATTACTTTAATAATCACTATGGTACATTTGTTATTGCTTTAGAGATAATCATACAATTAGCTTTTGACTCATGGTCATTCTAATCTGATTGCTATTTTTATTCATTCATATAACATTCTTGACTTTTGTTCTGTAGTACTTGTATCATATTTCTTATATTGTTATTGGTAAAATTGAAAAAAAACTTGTTAGCATTTTTTATTCATATGCTATGCCTTGGTGGCCAATAAATTTTTGGTGTATTTTATTGAAAGTAATGGTTCATCCAAGTCTGACAGCTGAGTGCTTTGAGATATAATTCCTAGAAGACTGTAATTAACTATAATTCTAGAGCTCTAATGTATTTTAATGCCAAATAGATATTTACATGACTACAGAGAGATATTTGGCATGCATTTACTAATTCATCTACTATAAAGGTATTTATTGATCATCTAATATGTGAAAAAGTACTTGCAAAGTGCTAAAAAGGATGATATACATGAATAATGATTGCTTCCTGATTTTAAGAAGCTTGAAGATCTAATGAAGAAAGACATTAAATAATACCTCAGTATAAGACAGAAATTATGAAATGTCATGAAAGTAAATGGATGGAGTATTGTGGCTGTCTAGGATAAATGGTGACTGTTTCTATCAGAATGTCAGGGCATAATGTATTCATTCTACAGCAAAAAGTTTTGTGATCTGCTATATGTCAGGCATCAATCTAAGAAAGACAAATAGTTGAGTCTCAGCTTTCAAGAATGTACAATTTGTACAGGATCATGAAACAAAAAGGAAAATGAATGTGTAATATGATATGAAGAAAATGTGTGTTGATACTGAGTAGTTGAGCATTGGAGGGGAATTACCCTGGTATGGATGGACATCCTTTCAAAAGAGGTACCATATGTTTTAAGATGTGAAGGATGAAGAGAAGGTTTGTTTCTAAAGTACCCTCCAAAGAGGAAAGACACTAAGAATTAGCTCAACCATTCCCTCACTAAAAATTGATCAAAGAATATAGGAATAATGACAGAAGGGTGTGGAAGGGAATGTTAGAGTCAAAATTTTGACAAGGTTTAGATGTTGTATCTAGCCATAGGTAAAAACAGAACTACTTGAAGTTTCAACTAAGAGAATGAAATAATCAAGTCATAGTTGAGCTGAACCTTGGGGAAACATACTAAATTAGGCCTTAGGAAACCAAATGTTAGGAAAGTAAGCTTTGAAGAGAAGGACAAATAAGATCAGAATGTAGACTATTTTCTAAATATTTACAGTGTTCTTAGTGCCATTTAAGTTATGCTTACTCACCCCTCATAACAATAAAATAGCTTCTATTATTTTGCAAATGAGAAAGCTGAGGTAGAGAATAATTATTTAATTCTGTCTCCGTCTCCTTACTAGTAAGTAGAACAACTGAAATTTAGGTTTAAGTTTAAAATCAAGTAAATGTTGTATCATATCAGCAATCTGGACATATCTGGAATATATCTAAAGCTATAATCAACTTAATGATCTTTTGTGACTGTTAAAGTAAGGCAAGAGTAGAGGATGGTAATGGATGATGAACACTACAAATGAAGGCTATTATGAAGAGTAAAGAATATTTAAATGGGAGTGCTAATGAAAATAAGACTATACTATTGCAATGGGAGTATTTTCGTTATATGGCAAAGAAGGGAACGTCCAAGGAGGGTCAAATGGAGGGGGAGAAAGAGAACAAGTAGACATGGGGATTGATTCTAGAAGGGCAAAGTTCTTTACAAATACCACAAGACTGAAAAGGTAAACCAGTATAACATGTGGCTGCATGGGTGTCTTCCAAGATGCTTCTATGTACTTACTGAGGTTTAGAAGTATAAGGGAAGTAAAGAAGTTCAGATGATCAGTTCGATAAGATTCAGGGTAAATCGAGAGAAAATGATGAGATGATGCAATAAGAGTGTCCAGAGGATTTTATTTTTAGGACAGGCAAACCTGAGTATAACTTCAAAATGAGGATGAAAAAAAATTGATTTGACGATATTCTGAAAGATAAAAGAAGTGAGGTAGTGAAGGTAGCTATAAGAGGTATGGTATTGAAAGGAAACTTTAGTTTTCATTTTGAGAGTATAAAATAAAACCCAGAATATGTAAGTATTCTAAAAGCTCAGTTTACATGCCTTGTGTTTATTCCTCTTGGATATTTGATGCTTTGACATAGAAATTAAATGTGCTGTTTTGTGTATTGAACTCTGTTCCCCACAATGCAGTGGATAAGTAGAAAACATATATTCAGTAGTGACTGCTTAGAAAATACATCCAACTACTTCCAAAAAGCACACATAATCAAAATAGGTTAATTTTCAATTTCATGAGAAATTGCTGCATTTGAGTCATAGCAAGAAGCTTGAGTTCATGGTCATATCATCTTCATTTTTAGCAAATTAATTGGAAATTGGAAAACTTATGTTTTCCCTGTTGAAATTACTTGCCAATATTCTATTTCAGATAATGTACAAAAATTGAATTTTTCTTTAATTTGAGAAGTGGGGAAGTGAAAGACACGAATCCTCCGGCATATCTGGTATGCAGCAACTACCAGCAGTTGGGATGGCTTTATAGTGGTCATAGGTCATCCATACCAATAATAAAAAAATAAAACTACTCAATTGTATTAGAATTAACCAAATAAATCACTGACAGTATACAATAAATAAGTCACCTAAACAGCAGGTCACTTTATTTTGCAAGCTCTATGTGGGGTTTTATTAAAGACTTTGGATTTTCTAAGTGTCAGAGAAATCTCTGTTCAAGATATTCCCCAAGGAAAGAGTGGTTTAAACTTAGACTTCACAGTGGCAGGCTCTGCCCAGAACTGGCATGTGTCAAAGCTTATGTCAAGACAGGCTAGGCAGCAGTGCTGAAGAGTGCCCCTAATAAAACTCAGGAAGAAAATGGATGATTGGTTTACAGTGGACAGATTATATAGATAATCTGCTATGTTAAGCAAGGACATGTTGATGTTTTCTCTGTCAATTTAATTGTCATTTCAATTTGGGTGAATGAAATATACTTAACATTGAAAATCCTCTGAGTTATCTTGTAATCATTAGTAATCATTACTTCTCTTGTAATTGTTCTTTTGCAGTGCCTTTGGAAAAACACACATATATAATATATATGATATATTATATATATTATATATAATAGAATAGAAATGTTTTCTGGTCAGTTGAATATTTGTCTATTGTCAATCAGTATCTGAGTCCATGTTTTAGAGACAAGAACAGGATAATAATTGACTTCTTTTATGTTCATTTTCAATATCTAGACCAACTAAGCCAACACTTTGGAATTCTGATATCTCTTGAGAAGCTTTCAGAAGATAAAAGTGGAAAAATAAATTACTTAATAATAACTATAAACCCTGCATTTCAAATCAGGAACCTATTAAACCTTAGAACTTCAAACCCAGATTTTGGGGTTTATGCATAACCGTAGTTCATCTCTATGATTTGTTTGCAAAGTATCTTTTTGAAGAAATTCAATTAGTTATAATTATTTAAAAATATATTTCATAAAAAAAACTTTCCTTAATCCTTTCAAGAATATCTGTATATTAGGCAAAACAGACCCAAATTGAGGATGTGACAGTTGACTATAACTGTAGCCGGATATGGACTCATATACAAACAGGACCACTGCAAATATTTGAGGTGAAGAGCCCTGACTCGGCTTTCTGAATTCCAAGAATTGTCTAGCTGGTATGAAAAGCCATTCACTCATGCCACCACCCATCCATAATCCTATAGATATAATCAGTAATAAAGGCCACGTTGTTTAACATCTTCATTTTTAAATAGTGAATCTGCCTTAGTGGAAGTTTGAAAGCTATAGCTACTTTATAGCTACTTTAGAATATTTTACAGTATATATTTTTTTTAAGATTTATTTATGCATACAGAGCTGGTATGAGGCCAGATATGCAGAGGTGGTTAGAGGATTCACCAGAGAGAGTGGGGAGCAGAACAGGCAGATCAATGGAATACACTGCTGAGGAGAACAATGGGTGGGTCAGGAGAACAATGAGCAGAGGTCTGCTGCACCATGTGGTTCACCTCTGGGGTGGGGATCAAACTCACACTGAAGAGGCTGTGGCTATCTTGCAGTGTTTTGTCCTAACCCATTGCACCACCAGGGAGGGTCAAGCTACTTTAAATTTTAATAACAGTAAAATTAAGAAGGAAAAGCATGCAAATTAGTCTATATAGAAATCATCCTGCACAATACACAATTGTATCACAATTAGTTTAGAAATTACTTTTTTTTTTTTTAATGACAGGGCTTCTATTTACATCCTATTCAGAGTTTTTATTTTATATGATATGACCTTGCAGTTCAATATATACAAAGTAAACTAGCCTTGAAATGTGTTCAGTATTACTAACTATGGTATCAGCTAATATTTCAAGTTGGAATCTTCTCAAATAATATCTTCAGAAGCTCTTCCTCTTCCTAATATGTAGTAGAAAATTATCTGCTTGCGTGTGATTGCATACATTTTAAAGAAAACAAAATCTATATAAAAGCAAGAATACAGAATATTTTAAGAAAATGTTTGGCTTTGGGTTAGTTTAAGACAGAACTCTGAATTAGATTCATCACTATAATTCATCAGTGGAAATAATTTGTTAGCTATAAACAGGATATTTGAAAACAATGGGAAGATATCATCTTGGGTTGGGTTTTCTTGTTCAGATTCATTTTCTCCAAATATATTACTGCAGTGCACTGTTCTAGCTATATTCTCTGTACTTATAAATCTTAAGTTCAGAATGTTACTGATAAAAAGGAATCCATTAAATTCTTTTGCTCATATCTTTATTACAAAACACAACATTATCCCCATAAAATAATGTTGTTTTCAAATTTGGTGGTTTGTGTGTCTTGTACGATACATATAAATACAAGTCACTATAGAGCTTCTTTTGAAGTAACTTGATAATTAATCTTCCTATTTTCCTTTGAGATATATGTATACATAGGTATTGATTACATCTAGGCAATGTGATTTAGTCTCTCTATTTATTTCACTAGTACAAAGATTCTAGACTTAGAAAAAATATTTCTGTGTTTCATTTTCATCTACCTTAGGAAATGAGTTACATTTATTTGTAGCTTATTGTTTTCAGTATTCTGCTTTGAAAGCAAATTGCAGCCATACTTTATTTAGCTTCAAACATCCCTTGCAGAGTTAGCAAACTTCAACAAAAGCTCTGAGTTTGGGACTGACAAAATAACTACATAAAATAAGTACTATTACATTTTAAAGATAATTTTTATTGTATTTCTTTAAAACATACCCCAATAATTTAATATTTATAAGAGTTCACCTCTACAGAAAACTTTCAAAAGTACCCACCACCAAAAATTGTATTGGTTTAATCACCCCTTTCAGATACTGAAAGATTATCAACATGGTATCTCAAATATTTTCATATAGAGAACTTTTTTTTAACAATTTGAAATATTCAAGACTACAGTAAAAAAATTAGTAAATACAGCAAATAAGCTATTCCATGGGCATTGTGTTCATACATTTTAAAATTGATTTATTACAAAATTTGTATCTTCTGATTTAGCTTAAGGAAAATTGATAAGATATATTTTAAAAAAGTGATTCCATTTCTTTTTTTTTTCTTTTTTAAAGATTTATTTACTTATTCATAAAGAACTGGGATACAGGCCAGAGATGCGGGGGGTTAGAGGTTTCACCAGAGACAGAGTGAAATACAGAACAGGCAGATTGACGAAGTACACTGCTGAGGGGAGCAGTGGGTGGGTCAGGAGAGGTCTGCCTCACCATGTGGATCTCCTCCGGGGCAGGCGGGAATCGAACTCATGCGGAAGTGGCTTAAGCTTCTTAGTGCTGTGCTTTAACCCGATGCGCCACCAGGGAGTGCGGTGATTCCATTTCTTAATGAAAAATAATTATAGCTTTAATTTCTACAACTATACTAGATAATGCATCTAAGATGAAATTCAGGAAAATTCCATTACTCCTGGCTATGCTAACCCATGTAAGTTAAGTAATTAATTAAGCCTGTAAACTTAAAGTGCTATCCATTACCTATTTCATTCCATTTTTTAAAATTGTATTCTCTTTCCTTATAAACATATGACTGAAATGTATTTGCATATCTGTCTTTCCTCCTCTCAAAATAATTATCATTTTCTGAAGGAATTCATATCTTGACCCATTTTATCTACCAAACTGTCTTACGCACTTTTATTTACATCAGAATGAAAACTTCTGAAGGCAATATGCTTTCTTGCCTTTACTCTAAAATCTATCATATAACATAGGCAGTGAAACATGTCAAACAAATAAGGGAAAGTAATTTTAAGTTGTTATATGGTTAATAAGGACCATACAGAAAATATATAATTATGGAAACATTTAAATTCAGCTAGATAATATATGCAAACTCATTAATGTAGCACCTAATATGTACTAAGCAATCATTCAGTTAATTTAGTTCTAACATAAATATATGTTATTATCGTTTTTGCATGTTGATTCAGTGGTAAATTCTCACTACTATTACTATTATTTTAAAATTTATTTATTTTCACAAGACCCGCGGTGCAGACAAGAGGTTCAGGGGGTGAGAAGTTTCCCCAGAGACAAAGTTGGGGGTAGAATAGGGAAATTGGAGCACATTTGCTGAAGGGAGTCGCGAGCAAGACAGGAGAGGTCTGCTATGTCATGTAGATCACCTCCCTGGCCAGGGATGAACTCATGCTGGAGTGGCTGCAGATAGCTTCACAGTGTTGTGTGCAAACCCATGTGTCACCAGGGAGGGCCCAATTCTCATTAATAATGTAACAATTAATTAATTAATATAACAATTGTTTGTCAATTATCAAGCAGTGTGACATACCTAGCTAGTGATGTCAGTTCACAACAGTTTCCAAATCAAGTTATGAATAATAATTACCCAAAAATATTAGTTAAAATTCATTTAAATGAAATCTAGGTATAAGAGTGCTGTGGAGTAGCTTAGTAATGTTTTCCATGTACCAAGTCAGTGCATCACACATGTGATAAACCTGTAAAGGATACATGTTTAAAAATAAGAAAAAAAGTAAACTTGTGCAACGTTTCTCTAATTTTAAACAAACTGATATAGTCATTGCTCTTCCAGCGAGACATTTTATAAATTTTCTTTCATCCTTTTCTTACACTATTAAAGAAAATACTAAAGTAACAGGTTTACAACATTATATAGGTTATAGGTGTATAACATTATAATTCAAACCTGCATATGCTACATAAAATTTAACTTAAATTGTAATAGAAATATTTTTGTATAAAAGGATAATAAAGAAGTAATAATGATAACTACTTCCTTGAAACAAAAAATAATTATAATGCAAGTCTGTGGTTTAATATAAGATCTGTTAAAAACATAGTGGAATCCACACTATTTCAGCAGTATAAGCAGATAAGTAAAACTATACACCTGACCACTCTTATTCAGTCTAATTATATTAGATATTTTCTTCACCACATTATTAATTTTTCCTAGATGGCAGTAGACTTATTTAATAAGATTTTCTTCTTCTGTATATATTTATGCCTAATTATCAAGAATATCCTTGGCATTAATAATGCAAATCTTAATTATAAGTTAGAAAATTAATGTACCCTTTTGGCAACATTATTACAATGACTTCCTATGAAGTGGGATTATTTGGATAATAATCTTTTGGGTATTCTGAATTTTGATTTAATTGTTTTCAGATTTCTGAAACAGCTTTGCACCATGGCTTAGGACTCTGTTTCAGTTCATGAACAGTGAACAGTAAATTTGGAAAATTCATTAATTATACAGTGCAAATACTTATACAAATTGTTTTGTTGTAGAAGAGATGGCATAGATAACCCCATAAATAAACTGATGTTCCTATTGATGTTAAAATGATTTCAGTATTGCTTCTTTATGTCTTAATATAAATGGGAATCATGATTGAGTACATGCTGAACTAATTTCAAGACACCTGAAACATGCTAGCTCTTTTTGTACATCTGATTACAAAGGCATTGCTTATCACTTCAGAGGTGAGTAGCTTTTAGAAAACTATTAAAACCAGCAACAATGGTCAGTTTTCTTTCATCAGGATGAAAAAGCACAATGGTTATTTTATGTTTAATAGGAGTTAGCGATGTCTAAAATATAAGATTATTGGATTGAAATTCAGAATAACCAAATGAAATCTATGAAGTCCTCTTTATATAGACTATGATCAAAATCACCTTATTTTGATGATCATCACCTGTCTTCCCACCCCCCCAATTTAAGGAAGTTGTAGCTTAGAATAATTACAACACTGCTACCCAAATCTTGCTAAATTTCCTGGAAGGATTGTGTTGTTTGGTTGATTTTAGTTTAAAAGATAAACAAGGAATGGCTTGGTATATGTAAATATGGACATAAAGTTGTAATCATTATTAGGAAGTTCTCCTGACTTAACAACTTAAATATGAGTCTAACAAGTGTCAAACAGGTAACAAATATTGCTTAATACTATCAGTAAAATTCCATGATTTCCAGATTTTGCATCTTGCTGTGTATCAAAATCACCAGGGGAGCTTGTTAAAAATGTGAACATTCAAGCTTCACCCCAGATCTATTGAATAAAAATCTGTTAGAGAACCAAGGATCTCTGACATTTCTGGCATCCCAAATGGTTTCAAAGTTGTTTCAGAAGTACTGAAATAATAAGTCCCTCAATAAAATAGGAAAGTAAGTCCACATTAGAAACAAAGCCACAATTAAGAAGAAATTCAAAACTTTGAAATTTATAATTATACCTACAGTTATAGTGTAGAAGTTAATGCAGTAGATGATACCAAAATAATATCAGGGACGTTCTTTCTTTGTTTTTTTATGGGGAAATACTCATTGTGAAAAGTTGATTATATTTTTTGAAACATTGCTATCATGTGTTTTGAGCTGTTCCTATTTGATTATATATTGTTTTATTTTTAAAATAAAATCCTCTAAAATAAATGATAGCTGTCTTATTGAGAAAGACTTCAGAAGTTGTGTAGGGAGAAGTAGTATAATTATGAAAGTGATATGATGTTAAGAATTGGTATATTCACTATAGGAAATAGTATTATTTAAAAATTAAAAAAATTAAAAATGAACTGCATTGTGATCCAGAAAGATTCTGGATCTATGTAATAGATTCTGGATCTATCTGAAGAATATGGAAACATTAATTCAAAAGATATCTGTACTCTTATTTTTAATTGCAATATTATTTACAATAGCCAAGACATGGGAAACTCCAAGTGTCCATCAGTGTCTGATGAGGGGATAATATGCTATCTGTGCATAGTGGAATATTACTCAGCTGTTGCAAAAAAAAAAAAAGAGTTGTAATTTTAATACTTGCAACAGCATGCATAGAAATAATGACTCTGCTACAAAAAATTAAGTACTATACAATTTAATTAATATGTAAATTATAAAGAAATAAAACAAACAAAACAAAAACAAATCTTGATGCCTTGACAACGTGATGGTGATGACCAGAGAAGAAAGGGATGGATATTGGTGAAAGGAAGTGAAGGGTTCAACTGGACAGTTATATTGGTGGTGGGTGTGGTGAGGCATATATATATTTATGGAGGTGCAAAGCTGTACTCTTGAAGTACAATTTTGTAAAACAATGTTGGTACAATAAAAATAATGATAATAACAGGAAATAAAGGAACATAGGGACACATTTCCCTGAAGTCATATTTTTTTTTTAAAGATTTATTTATTTATACAGAACCAGGGCACAGGTCAGAGATGTGGAGGGTGAGAGGATTCACCAGAGACAGAGTGGGGAGCAGAACAGGCAGATGGACGAAGTACACTGCTGAGGGGAGCAGAGGGCAGGTCAGGAGAGGTCTGCCAGGCCATGTGGATCTCCTCTGGGGCAGGCAGGGATCGAACTCATGCGGAAGTGGCCTTAAGCTTCTTAGTGCTGTGCTTTAACCCACTGCGCCACCAGGGAGGGCCCCTGAAGTCATATTTTGCCAACAGAAAGAAATGTAGTGAGCCAGCTCTAGATGGAGGAATGTATCAGAGTATTTAACAGTCATGTCAGTTTCTTATCATCAATTCTATTCTGTTGTTTTTCTCACTTAATGATAACATAACATCAGGTTTTACTTTTATTTTCATTATGCAACAGGCTAAGTGTGAAATTGCAAAAATTTGTAATAAGGTAAGCAAGGAATGTGTGAGAGAAGAAAAATAGGAAATTAAAGCTATATATGTTAGTTTAGTAATTTGACTTAACTCAGTATTCTATTCCACCAGTCAGTTTTTAAACTGTTGTGTGCAAGGGAATGTCAATATATATTTCTAACCTTTAGAAGTATATAGTCTAGTGAGAGGCAAAACTACTATAAAATAATAGTAAATTATGCAAATTCACATTAAATTTATTATATTTGCAATGCAAATAAAAATGAAGCAATTAAAATATGAGTAAGCTCAATGAATGTGGGCATCCTTGCCAGTCTCATTGTGTTTAAAGAAATAAAATATGAATTTGTAGGGGAAAGAAGAGTGGGTATCCAGATGAAAGAGCCATATGTGTAAGTTGATGGAGGTTGGAATAGTCCATGTATATGTATATTGCTGAAACTAGAGGAGATATTGTTTAAGATTAAGTGGGAAGATTTTGGATGATAAAATTAAGTGACAAAAGATTATCTGCTAAAATAGGTAAGATAAATATTAGATATCATCAAATTGGCCTTAGAATTACTAAATTACTTACAAGTAATACCTTACAAATTTTTTAGCACAGAACTCTGTAGAAAGTGTTTATAAAATAAGTAGTGTTTACAGTAATGTATGCAATAATAACTCTAAATACAAGACAAAGTATAAGTTATGCTATTTAAATCATATCACAAAAAGATGAAGGAGAAATGAAAAAAAATACTCAAATGTTCTACTAGTTAAATTTGCTAAAGATATAATTCTGACACTTGTCTTGATAATAAAATAACAATAAAATAGTAGAAATGAAGTTACAATTACATGTCTATTACATTCCAGCTACTTCATTTGTCTCTCAGTAAATGAATAATCTGCCCTCATGACAGTTCCTTGGGTGGGGGGATTTCATTGTGGTAAGCATGTTTGTTACTACTTTACCATAAGACTTACGTGGTTTTGTGACTTGCCTACCTGTTGGATATGGTGTTGAAACTAACATCTCCAGAAATCCAAACCTTGTTATGGAGTGATACCTCATTTCTTCCTTAATACTAAGAAAAGCTTTTAGCATATTTTTAACTGAAAGACCCTGGGATGTCTGAGCAAATTAATGACCTAATGACAACACTATTAAAATAAAACCAATTGAAAAGATCAGGGTGGGAAAGAAAAAAAAAAAAATAAAGTGTGTGAGGTGATAAAATCCCACCCTTTGATAATCCCACCCTTAGGATAAACATGTAGCTTTTCCAAGGGTTAGGATATGAAAATAAACTGTAGCTATTACTAGATATTAAAAGGATCACCACAAATTTGATACATATTTTTTTAGATTTACTTATATATTGAAGAACTGGGTTCTTCTAAGGTATGAAATCAGATCTTATCCACAACTTGTGTAGTCCCCAGAACTCATAGCCAACTTTGTAAGAGCAAGAAATAAACCATCATGTTTTAAATCTTCTAAGACATTGAGTATATAGAATGTTGTTATTGCAGTCAAGCTCCATTAGCCTGGGTGGTATACTAGGCAACCTCTAGTGACAAACGTAATTGGAAGAGACTGAACCCTGAGCACTTTGAAAATCAGGAAAGTCTGTTCCAATCATCTTCCTAACTTCAATATCTAGTATATACCTGGAGTATAGAAAGCCATTGATTAATGAAAAATAAATAAATGATTGATTATAACATATAAATCAACTGCTTCTTGAAATGGACTTTTAAAAGAGGCAGTGAAAGTAATAGATTGTTAGGATTAATAATTACAAACAGCAAGAGTAATCGGAATTGAAATTTATG
>NW_004567104.1:60228924-60230214 GCF_000260355.1 Condylura cristata | reverse complement strand
TATAGTAATATTTCTAGTATGTAGAGATTTGCTTTTGGGCATCTTTTATGGGTCTCTTCTGCCTACCACAGCCAAAATGAGAGTTTGTTTTTTAGAAGTATATAGACTTGGTAAGTTGAATCAGATAGAAGGACTCTCTCAGAGGAGAGTATTCAGTACTATTTTCAGACACTTCTTTTACCACTTACTGTGTTACCAGTGGAAAGATCTTTTTAAATAGTTTCTGTATGTAAGAAAGTTACATGATTACAGTGAGTCTATTTAATTTTAATTCACCAAAATCAGTATCTGACAGATATTTTTAGAACTGAAAATATTAAAAGGGTATTATCTCTCATTGTTATATAATCTATTTTTAAAATGTATAGAAAAGGAAAAACATCCGTCTTTCTTTTTCCTAGATTATGAGCAATAGAAACATGTTTCTCAAAGCAATTGCAGGTCTTAGGGAGGAAATTCTAGAACTACTGTAGCAACCCAGAATAAATCCTCCAAAATGGTATATCTAAATGACACATTTCTACATCTTCTTCAATTATAATTTTACTACATTGCATGGGTGAATTAACTATAATTTCTTGAGTTCAAAATGTGATTCAAAAATTATGATCATCATAATCACCTGCAGGGACTGTAAATCAATGCATACTTGCTGGACCAAAACAAAGTCTTTGTTACTTGACAGTGATTTGGGGAGTAGATTCCTGCTGTTGTGTGATTTCAGTGTATACCAATGCTTGAGAGTTTGCTTTCTCTTTCATCCAAAATAACTATAATGCCAATATTTAACTCTGTGTGTATGTGTATTCTTTGTCAAGATTCCCTATTATTATTTCCTTAGATTTTTTAGAATTACACTTCTTAAATATTTGTTACTCCAACAGATGATTCATAAGAAGTGCTCTCCTTCTCTGTATAAAAAAATATTTAGAAAGTTTAGGTGGATAATATACAATAGGACTTTGAATACTGCAATGTCTTATCAGTTAGGTTAATGAGGGAAAATTAGAGTTTCGAGGGACAATAAAAAGTTAGAGATTTAGGCACAGTCTAAAAAAGAAAAAAAGAAATTATGGAAATCACTTGAGATTGGTATTAGGACACAGAATGTTCATGAGGGTAACAGTCAAAGGACATTCCAGTAGAATAAATTGAAGAGGTTACAGAAAGAATGTGATATTCCTTGACGACTTTTAATGTAGAATACTAAGAAAATTGGAAAACTTAAAAAGTTATTCCATTATTTTAATGGTTTTCTTTTGAATATGCTAAGTCTTCTGTTGTTGGGGA
>NW_004567104.1:60225117-60228349 GCF_000260355.1 Condylura cristata | reverse complement strand
CTTATCTTTTTGGTCAAAAGGGAATTCTTCCCTGCTGGACAAGTCGAGCCTGGTCACAGAAAAACCTCCTTATCTTTCTTGTTTTTACAGGAGCAAGCAGTGGGATGACATCAGCACATGAACTGAGCGGAGTGATTACAATCATCTCTTTTCTTAGAATAGTCTGGGGTCATTTTAGGGTCACTTACTTGAGATTACAACATTCTAAAATCAATCAAGGTTACAAACAGGTACATAGGTGCATAAAATTTATGACTAATATTACTATAGTTGAGATCAACTAAGATAGAAGTCCCTTAAACTTTATCTACTATTTAATGGGTTTTTGTTTTTCTACCTGAGACATCCTGGGAGGCAGGAAGAGGAAATTCCTTGCAAATCAGATACTTGAGTAGGAGACATAGGTGAATTTCCTTATCTAAAGACCTGCAAGACTAGCCAGAAGATTCCTTTGAGGTGTAGCAGGTAGAAAACCTGACTAATTTCAAAACAGGCAACCTGGATGAATTTCCACATCTAAAGGCCAGACAATAGGAAGTTTGAGTAATTCTTTAGAGGCTAAATACAAGGCTAGGTGAGAAAATAGAATGATAAGATTTTGGTTTTTCTCCATTCGGCAGTGAGAGAGACTTTGCAAAAAAACAGGCCCCCCTTTTTTTTTTTTTTTTTGATCAGCCAGTATTCAAGTCACTTGACTTCAGAGGAATTTCTCACCCTGGTGCAGTGCTTGCTTGTCAGGGCAGGCAGGCCTTATGCAACTGAGGCAATCCAATTGTAAGCTGAAAGTTGCTCAGAATATTTAGATATTACGATTATACAAAAAAGGGAGGTCATAACATAAGTTAGCAGTGGAAAGTCTGATTTTTCAGAGCTTTTCCCGATCTACCCAGAATCTGTCAGACGATAAACGTTGCATAGCTTGTGTCATTCTGTGATAGTGGGATATAAAATATAAGCATCTGTCCTTATTAAAAAATAGTAGAATAATTACATATTTGAAAAGTGTCAATATTTACTGTCATTAATTAAGAATGACAATATCTGACACTCCTTTTAAATGTTTTGCTTTGAGAAGAATGGAAAATAGGTCAATCGGATGCCTATTATGAAAAATGTTAAGAGAAATGCAAGTAAAGTAAAAGTATTTTAGGTTGCAATAGATGCTATATTGCAAGCAATGCTGCTTGTTCCTAAATAAAGGTCAATGTAGCTGAAGTAAGTTAAAGTCATAAATAAAGAGAAGAGCCAAGGCATTATGACCTAGTGCTTGATTCTTTCTAGGCACCTACAATTTTAGAATGTACAAAGAAATGCATTGTAGTTTAGTTAAATCCCTTTATTTTGTAGATGGAGATTCTGCAGCAAAGATGTTAACTAAATAGTTCACATTTATGCTGAAGCATTGAAATTTGGAAGAGCTAGTAATTAGCTCATTGTTTTTCATTTAATTCACAGTCTTCCAACCTGTTTTAATTCTTTACTTAACAGCAACTTTCACATTACTTCCTTTAGCAATATGAAGTAGTTATTAAGAACAGCAATAGTGAAGATTTGGGAAACATGGATTTCTTGGCTTTAATCCTTATTTTTATTTATTTTTTCTTCGCCCCCTCCCCACTTTTAATGGCAAAAGCAACCTTGAAGATGAAAGAACTCACCAGGGTAGCCTATGGAAACTGCAATTAGGTGGCTGGGGAAATCACTTTCTGTGGCTTGGCCAGGTGGTGCAATATGGGAAAATTATATCTGGAAACTAATTATGCCTTTTGAAATGATTTTCAAATATGCTTCAAAATACATTATTGCTTCTTAGCATTCTACATATAATCATATTTTGTGTTTTTTCCCTTTGTGTTTTCCTCATATCATGTGCCTTTTAACAATTTGTATGACTAGACAGATTCAATATTTATAATAAAACATTACTGATTGGAAAAACTATCTAAGCCAGGAATAAAGAATTAGGTTTCTTTATTATATATTTTCATAATATTGTTAGGAATTTTATTCATATTTCCTTGAGTATTTAAATCAGTATTTATCTGTAACATTTCCAGGTAACACAGTTTTTTTTTCATTTTTACAAATTAGCACTCTATAAAAATGTAAAGATTTCAGGAACTAATAGTCAAATTTTGTAATAGGCCAGAAAGTTGCAATGGATTTGGTCAAGAATCTTCTGAAAAATTCAACTACTGCAGGACTTTCTCTTTATGGATGATTTAATTTTTGAGTTCATTGTTAAAATGAAAAATTTATCCCTGTGAATTTAGAGATCTACTTTGGCTTTATTAAATGACCCAGCAGCATCCCATCTAGTAACCAGAAATACACTGAAAGAAGTATGAAATGGAAGATGTCTGTAGTCAGAAAGGATAGGGTAAAATATTTAGTTAAAGAAAAGATAGATGATTGCAGGCAAAGCTTCCTTCCCTTAGGAGAAGGATGTAGGGTTCACCTGGCAGATTATCTCACTCTGATGAACGGGAAACTCCTTACTGATTGGTTTAAATGCCACATTTTGAAGAGACTGAGGCTGCAGTTAAGTTAGACATTAAGTATTAAGTTTGGTAGAATTTGTAATGAATGATTCCATTTGGGTTCTATTTATGTATTTATTTTTTAAGATTTATTTATTTATACATATAAAGTGAGGGTACAGGCCAGAAGTGCAGGGGCAGTGAGAGAATTCACCAGATATAGAGTGGGGAGCAGAACAGGCATACTAACTGAATACATTGAGCAGCAGGCAGGTCAGGAGAGGTCTGCCAAGCCATGTGGGTCACCTCCAGGGCAGGAATCGAACTCATGCTGAAGTGGCTTTAGCTTCTCAGTGCTTTAACCCACTGCACCACCACGGAGGGCCCTATTTCTTTTTTTAACAATTCCAATTGTTGCAAATATAGGTAAGAATGGGGATTTTCTGTCATTCGTAGTAACAAGTGTGAACAACCCTAATTCCCATTGTTTTATATATCCCCCCCTTTTTTTTCCCTTAAGAAATGGCCCTCAAAATAGTACTGGAAAGGACTGGGGGAATATATCTGGGGATATTTTTATAGAATTCTTGATGACAAACAATTATAGCATTAAAATTTTTGATTAGTGTACTAAATATGTATACACACATATGCATACAATGCATGTCCCAAGTATTCCTAGTGGATAACATACTATACTTTATAATAAGTAAAACTCTTTTAAAAAAGAAAGTTGATATAATGAAACAGGC
>NW_004567104.1:60223940-60224864 GCF_000260355.1 Condylura cristata | reverse complement strand
TTCCACTCTTCTCCTCCAAACTCCCACCCTTACTGCCTAATGATATATAAAGGGGGGTCACGGACAATAAAGAGAGAGACTCCTGGATGAAGAACCTTGGTGTCCTGTGTTTTCTTTAACCTCATCATCCCTCGCCGGACTAGGCTCCGATCAGCCGGACGTGGCAATTTCATTGATTGAACAGCTGTATGTTAAAGGGATAGCAAAAGAAATATAATAAGCATACCATAATTGCTTGATTGAGTACAGCAGACTCAATAGAAAACAACATTTGCTTAATTTGGGCATTAACACAAATCCCTTGAAAAATTTCCAATTGGCTATAGTTGGAAAGTGTTGAAGAGTAAGAACTGGCATGAATAACAATACGGAGGCAGTTTTGTTTTTTTGCCATTGAATTCATGGACAGAATCCTATTGATCTGTCCTCACCAGTGGCCTGTTTTCACTTCAGATACCAATAGATAGCTTCCAAAAGATTCAACTCACTTCAACCCTATCAAATACCCTGTGATTTATGTTCAAGAGTGGTGACAGATTCTTAATCACTCCAATTTAGCTTAGTAAAAACCCTGCAAAAGTATTTCATTTAACAAAACTTCACACAGAAAATGTTTTAATAAATCTGTTCATCTAGAAAGAGAAAGAAAATCAGAATGTAAATGGAAAAAAAAAATCCTGGATACAAAATGTACAAATGTACACAGCAAGTACATTTCAGATGTAAGTTTAGCATTAATAAATTGGAAGAAAAGCAATGTAGAATAGCATGAAAGTGATAGTTTGAAATCTGGTGAAAAGTGAGGTGAAATAATACATGGGTGTTAATATATTTTTCTTCATTTCATAGAATTGGACATTTCAGGATATTCTTAATTTCACAAATATGTAGAGATATATATAAATATTATTCATTAATAATAAT
>NW_004567104.1:60220485-60223800 GCF_000260355.1 Condylura cristata | reverse complement strand
ATTCATATGTGTTGAATGCAAAAGTAGTTCTGTAGTCAAGTGAGTTTGGGGATGAAGGTTGAACATAAGAAAGTTTTCACAAATTTGTTTTAATTTTTGTAAAAATCTTCAGAACTATTTCCACACTAAAATTAAGCATATATTGAAAAAAGGTGAGAGTTTTCAAAGACTTAGACAACTTTATGTTTACTTGAATTGTGAAGTTACAGGTAGCAAGAAGATCTGTTCCTGTTAAAAGAAGCATGTTTTTCTTAGTTTGCACATCTCGTAGCAGAATGCCTTAGATGGACATTTGAAATGGAATTTTGGGTGAAATAAAGTCCCATAATGATTATAGATAGATAGATAGATAGATAGATAGATAGATAGATAGATAGATAGATAGATAGATAGATAGATAGATGATAGATAGATAGGCTACAAACAACAAACCTTTTATCAGGCGACTTCCATACATTATATTTAAAAGATAATGAGACTTCTTAGACAATCATTCATCTGTCAAAACAGTATTCCTTTTATTTTGAGTTCTTACCTGTTATAAGACTCAATAAAAGCAGTGTTTATCAAGAAACAGGTGCAGTAGTTTAGAACAGCGTCTCTGGGACAACCTTGAATTTAAAATTCAGTTCCATCATTTAGTAAGTTATCTTGAAGCTACAACAAAATACATTTGAATTTCAGGATGCCGAGCAGAGATAATAATAGGGATCTCTCATCGACCAAACAAAAAAATAAAAACCATAAGGGCAGCACAACAAAAACTTAGAACAGAGCTGGAATAAGAATAAAACTGAAATAGTTATTTTTTTGTTAATTCTTATATTTCAGTGAAGAGATAACCATCTATTTCTAGCAAAAGTGCTACTCCCCCAAACATGTGTTCAGTGCAATCTGTTTTTTTTTTAATTACTCATTTTATATTAATTTCTGAGAGGAATCTGTTGCTTTGTTTATTCAAAGTGAAGAAGACTGGACAAAAGACAAAATTTGTATTTTCATGTATATGTTTTGTCATTGTTTAGACAAAATCATAATCTCAGTTTTTTTTTATTGCTCTGTTTCTACTAGAAATTTACTGGCACAATAAAAAAAGCTTCAGCAAGTCTTTACTTTTTCTTTTCTTCTGCCTGAAAGTCATTGATACCCATTAGGATTGGAGCATAATGTACACCGCTGTTCTTTATGATTATTTAGGTGATGGGTTTTGAAATTCTTTGCCTCTTTGCACTCACCCATGCTATAAACAAGACATAGCATATGACATGGAAGAAAATGTCAATACCCAAAAGTTGAAGCTTAAAAAAGGAAGATTCTGTGTCTTGTTACTATTAGATTATTGAAGAATCAAGGCTATGATTATTAAAAATTATATGACTCATAAAAAAAAATGGGCACACTTAAATATTTTACAAAACTGATTTTTGACAGAAAAATTAGTATTTCTGTATAGATTGTCTTCTAACCTGTGACTGATATTCTTTCCATGTTTCAGTTTTACTATTTCTTATGTTTCCATAGAATTATGTTCTAGTTAATTTCTAGCCTCACAAAAGTTTGAGTGGCTAATTATCTGAAAAAAGTAACAATGCTCTGGCCCTCCCTGGTGGGACAGCGGGTTAAAAGCCCTGCACTAGGAAGCTTAAGCCACTTTTGCATGAGTTTGATTCCCGCCTGCCCTGGAGGAGATCCACGTGGCGTGGCAGACCTCTCCTGACCCGCCCGCTGCTCCCCTCAGCAGTGTACTTCCTCGATCTGCCTGTTCTGCTCCCCACTCTGTCTCTGGTGAATCCTCTCACCCTCCGCATCTCTGGACTGTACCCCAGTTCTGTATGAATAAATAAATAAATCTTAAAAAAAAAGAAAAGAAAAGGAAAGAAACAATGCTCTTTCAGTTATTGAAGAGAAGGTCTTATTTGCCTTAAGTTTATTTTGTCAGTAAGAAAGCTTTAATAGTGTAGCAAGATCACTTCCCTTAGAAGTAAATTCTCTAAGAACAGAGGTTTTTTTCCTTATTAATTAGCTCAATATGAAATAAAACAGTAAAGAATGATCTCTAGTCTTAATTTTATTGATCTCATTAATTATCTACTTATATCTGATGCAATCTATGAAATCAGGCATAGTATTTAAAGTGTAATCTTTCTTCTTTTTAGCTATTAAGTAATCTGATTTCACAATTTCTTCTTTAGGAATATAATTGTATTGAATGAAGTCAATCAATGTTATCAGCTATTCAACACTGGTAATATTTTATATATGGATGAAATGTTTTAGGTAGATCTATTAAAATATATCTATTTTTAGTCAAAATCTAAGCTTTGCTGGAAAACATAGTAGAATTTAATGCATTTATATGATGATCTCAAGTAAAACATTTTAGCTGTACATAAAAAGCTAACTTATTTTGGTGTACTTATAAAAATTTTAACGTTTTTTGAAATGATATGACTCATGCTAAGATTATCAAAATCCAAAAGTTTAGGCATATTATAGTACTTCATGTCTTTTTTTTTAATCTTCCTCCAATCAAAAATCATTTATCACTACATTTGCTAAAATGCCTCAGAACAAATTATCCTCATGTCATTGCTAATATTGACTTCTTCTGGAATCATCCTCTTTGATTCACAGGTTTGATTTAATATCGAATTTATATTTACGGCTGAATTATCTTATGGTACAATTCATTTTTTGTTTCATTTTAAAAGGTATGCGTACATAATTCCTTGCCATTCCATAATCTTCCTTCATATTGGAATCCATTGTAATCTATTACTATAATTTCCATTATTTAAAGCACTATTACATCAACAAAAATTATGCTGTTCATAACAAAACAAGAACTCATGGAAAGATTTTATCTTTCGTTCTTCACTAACCAAATAAAAATAATGTCTATAAAAGCTACTTAATATATAATGTGTAGTAGCTCTAAATTTATTTTCATGAATGATACCTAGGTTGATTTCCTAAAATAATTGGTAACTATATGAAGATATATATGTCTTTAATGACATAAACATAATATTGTCAGATGTTTACAGCCACATTTACTCTGCAATAGTTTGTAATTTTAGTTATTGGATGAGATATGTGGAATGTGATGTTTTAAGTTAATCGTTAAAATCTACTAAATAAGAGACATAGAGTATTAATCATATTGAGGAAAATTTATGGTCATGTTTAAAAAGCTCAAAGTGAAGATAAAAAAATCCTTGCTTAAAAAAGTTGTAAAATTGCAATTGGAAAAACATGGAAGCAGCCCAAATGCCCAAAAGTAGATGACTGGATTAGAAAGATGTGGTACATATA
>NW_004567104.1:60211481-60220125 GCF_000260355.1 Condylura cristata | reverse complement strand
AAAAAAAAAGTTGTAAAATTGTCCTTTCAGGGCAGAGAATTGGGTTTGATTATCATGGTGTGGTTAGCATGAATGAACAGTATGTAGGTGCTTGGCATTCCATTGTGTCAAGTCACACTTTAAGGTAGGAAAGACTACTGGTCATGAACAAAATTTGACAGACTTTAAACCCAAAAAGAACCAAAAATGTAAATAGCTAATGTGTTGAATTGTAAATATTCAGGCAACCAGCTGGAACTTTGAACTTTAACTTAATTCAACAAACATATATCAAGGCTTCTCTGTCCAGTCGGTTTACCAAGGTAGGTAAAATATCGATTTAGAGGCAAGCAAATTAGCTATAGAGACACCTATATAAGTATAAGATAAGAATAATAGGTGTAGTGATAGAAGCACATGAATTAAAAAGAAATAGCCTAGTTAATAAAATCTTAGTAATACAAATAGTTTTCATTATATGCTTTATAGAAAAGAAGATTCAAACAAGTTTCCCTTTCCTTACTACCATTTTAAAGTAAATTTTTCATTGATCCTAAATTTATATCCACTAAACCTGTTTGAAGTCAGTTCTTACTTTTCATTCATAATACTTCAGGCACATTGCTGTCTGTGGTATATACACATCTTCCACTACATTCCTAAGTCTTTCTGCAACCTTTAAATGTATCTTCTGTCACAGCTACAATGTATAATTCTTATCAATATTCAAGTTGCATAATTGATGTTTGGTGAACAAGTGACCTACAGGCAAGAGGAAGGCAGATTATGAAACAGTCATTCTAGCAGGTGTGAGGTGATAGGTCATTGTAGTTTGGATTTGTGTTTCTCTGAATTGACCAAATATATTGTCAAATGCAACAGTATATAATGTGCCTCTTTCTGGGATGTGGAATAAAAGATAATGGCTTATTACATGAAAAACATATACAAATCTTAGAAATGTCTGAAGAACTTTTAAAAAGGTTTCACAGATTATAGGTGCTGATATTAAAGGGACTTTTACCCTCAGATGTATATTGTGTGGTGACCTAAAAGTGAATAAGTAATAATAGTTTCTAACTTAATTTCAAAAGCTCTCAATAGTTTTACTAATTTCTTTATTCTCCACTAGACTGGGAAGGAAAAACATGAGCTCAAATTGTCCAGTGAGAAAAAAGAAAATACTTGCATGTAGTTCTGAAATTGTGTTTGTATATATCACTGTAACATTTTAAAGTAGCAGTATAAAACTATTGCTAATTGATGTAGAGTTGACTGACTACATAATAATTTTTCCCTTATACATATTTGAATGAGTCTGTAGACCAAAATAGCTAATCTGTTACTTGTCTGCCACTTTCATTAGAGTTTGACCCATTTCTGAAAAAAATAAAAATCAGGCAATAAAGTGTTACACAATTTTAATAAGTACCAACCACTGCCTGAATTTATCTTCAAGCATCACAACTGAAATTGGAACTTTCCAGATCACTTTAAATTAAATTGATTAATAATACATCATGTTAAAATGAATTTTTCATGGTTTGGGAGCTAATGTTCTCAATTATTTAGCAATGCAAAGTGTAGGAAGCTCACACACAAACAGCATGCAGGAGCTGATCCGTGAACTTTCCCTTAAAACAAAATGATAAATGGCCTATTTTTCTATTATACTAAAGAAATATGTTAATTTCTTTCTATTCTGGAAACACTGGCTCTCCAGGAAAACAAAGCAGGACATGTAGCTGTGGCTATTTAATAATAATAATAAAGTAATTTTTAAAAAGTCTGTCATTTAGATAGATTTATTTATCTATAAATAAATTTATATCTTTATCTATATGCATATATAAAGGACAGGCAAATATCTCTATGTATATAGATATATTTATATTTGTGTGTATGTATTTATACACATACACACATATATATAACAAGAATATACAAATTAGCTAACACATTTTTTTTATTATTATTATTTATTCATACTGAACTGGGGTACAGGCCAGAGATGCGGAGGGTGAGAGGATTCACCAGAGACAGAGCGGGAAGCAGAACAGGCAGATCAACGAAGTACACTGCTGAGGGGAGCAGCGGGCGGGTCAGGAGAGGTCTGCCACGCCATGTGGTCACCTCCAGGGCAGGCGGGGATCGAACTCATGCGGAAGTGGCTTTAGTTTCTCAGTGCAGTGCTTTAACCCGCTGCACCACCAGGGAGGGCCCAGCTAACACATTTTTAGACACATTTCCAATCCTTTCTGTCCCATGTTTCATTTTCAGTGGATATGTAACTTTTTAGTATTTGGTTTATTTTAAAGGAATAAGCTTTTGTTTAACATTGGCTTTAAATTCCAACTATTTTTGTAAGGAAAGAATGATTACAATAGAAGGGATTATAAAAGAAGACTAGGGGCCCTACCTGATGGCACAACAGGTTAAAGCACAGCACTAAGAAGCTAAAGCCTGAGTTCAATCCCCGCCCCGGAGGTGATTCACATGGCACACACTGCATGGCAGACCTCTCCTGACCCGCCCACTGCTCCGCTCAGCAGTGTACTTAGTCAGTTAGCCTGTTCTGCTCCCCACTCTGTCTCTGGTGATTCCTCTCACCACCCCTGCACCCTTCCCTGTACCCCAGTTCTGTATGCATAAATAAATATTTTAAATAAATTAAAGGAATAGGTCATTTACATTATGAACATTATGTTATTTGTAACTAATATTATTTTCAAAAGTTTAAGTAGTTATGATGATAAAATAGATTCTTTCTGAATGACAACTTAGCTATGGTTATCAGTGTTTTCAGAATCAGAGAGGCACTAGAGTATTGATGTCACCGCTAGGCAAACATTTCAGGATACCTATTGTTAGGAAGATAATGACCTGAAGATCTTAAAGAGCTGTAGTCAAAATGATCTGTCAGGTTCTCTGAACTTAGACATATGAAGTTATTGCTAAAATCGCTTCATTCATCTGCCCCCTCATTGTCAACTCTTTCAGTCTTCTCTTACCTTTCTTTAGTTAGCACAAAAGGTAATCTTTTCTTTGTGAGGATGAAGTTTGAGTTGTAATTCCTACAGAATTTATAAACAGTAATGTAAAAATATATTATGTAATTTTCCACAGCTTCATTGAATAATGCATAAAATCATATGCATTATTTAATACTTAAAATTATTTAAAATATATAAAGTGATAATTCAGCTATATATACATCATGAAATGATTACCACAAATGATTTAACTCATCAATCTCCTTACAGTTACCTTGACACTCTGTGTTGATGTGATTATTTGTGTATATGTGGGTACATTTGTGTGTGTGTGTGGTGACAAAACTTAGTATCCTACTCTCGTAGCAAATTTCAAGTATATACTACAGTGATATTAAAGTCACCATGCTGGATACCTCATTGCAGAACTGAATCTATGAGATGGGCTGGGTAAGGTTTTGGGAGCAAAGGGATTGATTGGGCCCAGTGTACTATGCTGGAAGGTTATTTGTTATTTGGCTGCCATGGTGTGGTAATACACACCTGAAAATTTATGAACCTATGCTCTCAAATCATAGTGTTTAAAACCAAATGCCACAATAAAAAAATACCCTATACAAGAGTAGTTGTTAAATTAGAGTTAATATATGTAATTGTTCTAGCAATTCAGTATATTAACAAAGCATAAATAGATAACTACAAGCACTGAATATAATCAAGGTTCATGGTATTTTGTTTACATAATCATAGGTGGTAGCAGAAGAAAATACTAGATGAAAAAGCCCTTGTTACCTGGATTAATGGGAGGCTCTCCATTGCATGCTAAAATCTATCATCATGAACTCTACGAAATCAACAAACTCAATCTACTCATTAACATTTAGCACAGCTTTACATGTGACTATGGTGATGGCAAATTGTGGACTGGTGTAATCCATGGGGATTACAACCAAGATGAAAAAATGTACAAAATGAAGAGAACATACATAAAGTTAAACATATAGATTGTAAAAACTAAAAAATGTACAAAATGAAGAATACAGATAGATAAAGTTAAACATATAGAGAGATTGTGAAAATAAAATTAACACATTTTTTACTTAAAAATGTTTGTTGCTGTGTCCCAGACCAAATTGTTAAAAACCAGAAAGCCAGGGGCCCTCCCTGGTGGTGCAGCGGGTTAAAGCACAGCACTGAGAAGCTAAAGTCACTTCCACATGAGTTCGATTCCTGCCCGCCCCGGAGGTGACCACATGGTGCCGCAGACCTCTCCTGACCCGCTGCTCCCCTCAGCAGTGGACTTCGTTGTTCTGCCTTTTCTGCTCCCCACTCTGTCTCTGGTGAAGCCTCTCGCCGCTCCTGAACCTCTGGCCTGTACCCCAGTTCTGTATGCACAAATAAATAAATATTTAAAAACAAAACAAACAAAAACAAAACAAACAAACAAAAAAACAGAAAGCCAAACATATAAAGTGGCTCAGTGACTCTTTGCATGATGTTCATTTCAGGACATCATGTTGCCTTTCATGTATTCCCTCTATGGATGGATATGAGGGAACTGGGAAGGAGAATGGACAATATAAAATTTAAAAATGAACAAAACCAAATTTTTCCAGCATTTACTTGTCATGGCTTAAAGTAGAATGAAAGATCACTTCTTTCAGTTCTGTTGTGCTCTTCACTGCCTAGAAGGGTTTTAAAAGAAAGAGTGATTTTTTTCAAATTACTGTGAGAAGGGAAATTAAAGTACAAGCAGGTCCTATGTGGTAAGAATGTAGGACTAGTCAGCACACTGGCATGACTGGTCACGGGCAGGTCAACTCCCAGGAAAAGATAAAGGCATATTCACTTGGACTGTCTCCACAAGCCCAAATCATACCGTTGCAAATGATAGCTAGATGTAAAAAAGAACTTCAGGGTTTTGGGGCTTTATAACTTTTTCCTGTCTAGATGATAAACGTGGGATTTTCCTTTAAAAGAGACATTTTTTTTTCTTTCAAGATTGTGTTTTCTGCCACAGACCATACCCAAGTGATCTTCAAATTAAATTAATTAAACTTTTCAAATGAAAAATAGTCATACCCACAATTTATACCTCATTCGATTTATTTATGCATACAGAACTGGGGTACAGGCCAGATTGCATGGGCAGTGAGAGGATTCACCAGAGACAGTGTGGGGAGCAGAACAGGCAGATCGACGAAGCACACTGCTGAGGGGAGCAGAGAGCGGTCAGGGGAGGTCTGCTGTGCTGTGTTGTCCCCCTCCCCCACTGCAGGGATCAAAATCATGCTGAAGTGGCTTTGGCTTCTTAGCGCTGCATTAACCTGCTGCACCACCAGGGAGGGCCTATTTAGTTAGTTTTTAAGTGGTATTGGTTACTTAGTTTACTGTTGAATGAGCAAATCAATAGCTAGAATTAAATCAGTTACTTTTAAGAGTAGCTTGTGTCTGTGAATATAGTTTTCTTTGTTTATGAAAATGTCTGATCAACTACACTCAAATCATAATTTCACAAACTGATATAGAAATTCATATTTCTATATGCGTGAGTGTGTGATGATTTTGTATATTTCAATTAAGTATTATTTTTTTCAAATTAATGCAAATGCCAATGAAATTGGGTTGCCGATGTTTTGTTTTGCTTTAATCTGGCCTGTAATGGAAATAGATGAAATTGATTTGTTTTATTTTTTGAACTAATGTTTTATTCCTGCCAATCAAATCTTCTAAATGAACTACCCAAGTATAATTTCTTTCCTCCACCAGGAAACTAAAAATCTAGAACACATGCATTGCTGTGATGATTTATTTTCTCTGTGTATGGAAGAAAAAAAAGTTGTACATTTTTGTGTTTTTCCCTTGAAAGTAATAACCATGATGTTGTTAGGGTCAAATGCATGGAGGGGATTTAGCCTCATATTTTATTAATGGAATGGGAAACATGTAGCTAAATCCTAGCAAATTGTACTGAATAGCTCCTCCCAATGTTATATGATTATATTCATTATGGGACGTTCATTTGATATTCATTGTGGAACAACTAGTTCTCATGGTTTTTATTTTAGTAATGGTGACGGATCAGCAGGTGGAAATGTTTTTGCATTTGGAATCAAGAAAACCTCTTAATCATTGGTAAAGTTAACTATTCCACCATAATCTTACTTGTTATACTTGGGGCCATATACAGTCCCTGTTTTAGTATGTTATTAAGTTTCATCTATTGACAGGTAATAAGATAAATACTTAAAATACTGCTTCTTTGAAAATTTGAAATATATTTGATAAAGTTTCCAAAGATTATTTACTGATAGTATTATATATCATGCATTATTTAGCCTTAAATAATCTTTGAATAGGCTATATACCAGAGACATTTTATGGGTGTAGAGTGGGGAAAGGGATGAAAAACGGTGGGGGGAGGAAGTGCACTGGACTGTGGTGATGGCACAAGGGTGATTTGGTGATGGGAAGCCCAAGGAGATTACAACTGAGATGGAAAAATGCACAAATGATGTAAAGATAACTATTATATTATTTAAAAAATCTTTTGAATAGTAAAAGAATACAACTTTTATTCATTTATACTAATTGCAAAAGCTTAGCCAATTCAAATAATGATTTTTACATAGAGCTTCTTACATTAAGGGATGTTATAAATGGAGGTTGATAGTGTTATTTCTTCCTACTGTAAAGCTTGTCAGGGGTATACCTAATTACACATCATATGTTCAGTTTATATTTATTATTTTTAAGAAAGAAATTAATTATTTTTTATTTTTCTCCTTTTATTTTGTAATTTTTTTTTATTGCAGTAACATCCGTTTACTGTGTATGCCGTTTTGAGTTACAGTTTCCCACTCCTCAGAGGCATGTTACTTACTACAACATATCCATATTCCTATGCGACAGACCACTGTCTCCCCATTTGTTCCTACTCCCCACCCTTCCCTCTAGTAGCCTTAATTCTATAGTCACATTGCCAAGCCTTGTTTTGGTTTACTTTTGTCTGACCCGCCCTGCCCCGCTTTCTTTCTTTGTATTTCACATATGATTGTCTTTTACCCTCTAACTTATCTTGCATAACATTGTCCCACCTGATTCTATGTTGACACGATGGTAAAATTTCACCTTTTTTAAAACAGTTGACTAGTGTGCCATGATGCTTATGTACTGTATTTTATCCATGTGTCTGCTGTTGGACATTCAGGTTGGACATTCACTGGCTATCATAAATAGTGTTGTGGTGAACATTGGAATCTATGCACATAGCCCTTCAAAGTGTGCTTGTATTATTCAGATAGATGCTTAGAAGTAGAATTGCTAGCTCATAAGATAGATCTATTTTTAATATTTTGAGGAATGTCCACACTATTTTCCATGGGTCTGCATAAATCTGCATTCCCGGAAAACAGTACACACATTCTCTTTTTCCTCCACATCCTTGCCAACATTTGTTTTTCCTGGCTTTTACATATGGTTCAGTCCCATAGGAATGAGGTAGTATCTTGTTGTGGTTTTATTTGGATTTCTCTGATGATAACTAATGTAGAATTTGTTTTGGCCATTTATACATCTTATTAAGCTGTTAGCATTTCTTATTAATCAGGTAGGAATAATATTCTTCAACCAATAGTAATCTCTAAAAACTTCCAGGTAGTTTTAAATTAAGTCATTATCTATGATGAAATTTAACATTTCTCAGACAGTATTTTCAGTTCTGAGAGAAGCTATTTTAGTTTTTGAAAGAACAAACTGAATTTATTTTATATCTTTGTAGAATACTGTTATATTTTTATGTTCTTAGATATATAAAATCACAAAGGAGTAAAGATTGTTTCATATGTGTATGGAGTAGGGAACTAGTAGGAAGTAGTTTGTGCTTAACCCCTGGAGTTGGTCAAGAAATCCATGCTGATATTTAATAGCTCTATCAGCAGGAAAACAATAAGATTATTTGGGATATAACTAGTTTCACACCAAAGCTAGGTGTAAAATATCTATTAATTTTTTGAATCTCTTCCAAGTTTGAGGATAAAAGGTATAACAAACAAGTGCAGCATTATTTTTTAACCTGACTCACACTTTGGGATTTACTAATGTCTTGGTTGAAACAAAATGTAGAAATTTTCTTCTGAGACTTCAATAGCCAGCAACATTTAGGTGGACAGTAGGCTCTGTGCCATACTGAAGTTGGTACTCAATTAACTGCGTTTTTGAGAACAGCCTAAAGAAATTTCAAACTGCTATATTAAATAGGTTAATTATTTTTATTAGATTTTAAACAGACAATTGTATTTCACATGGAGCTATTGTTTGTGTTTTTTATTAAGGTAACATATTTTACTACACTGTTCATTTCTGTTATAAAAGCATGTGTGATATGTAGCAGCAAAAGACTAAACAGGTATGACTAGAAGGAATTATTCAGAATAATGCTAAAGTAGTTTTTGTCATTTTTCAGGCATGGAATCAAGATTATCCTGTCACAAATTGATATTGATATGTTCTAAATTACTTTTACCTTAAAGAAACAATGGTTTTCAGTATTACTTGTATCTTAAAAATACTTTCTAAAAGTAAAGAACCCCCAGGGCCCTCCCTGGTGGCACAGCAGGTTAAAGTACAACACTAGGAAGCTAAAACCACTTCAGTATGAGCTTGATCCCCAG
>NW_004567104.1:60209578-60210601 GCF_000260355.1 Condylura cristata | reverse complement strand
ATCATTCAGGTTCATTGTTTAAATACCTGTTAAAGTGATAGACTACTATGTATAACAGTGTCTCAGAAATAAAAGTAATAATATTGTACAACAGATCTTTACACCATTACTGTTCATTTTATTCACTGGTCCATACTATCCACTCTTGAAACTATAATTTTATACTAGCTTCCTATCAAGAGTTTGCCTACCTTGGAACTAGTCCCTTGTTTTGTAGCATTTAGATCTGAATTTGATCTCAAAAGCTTCAGAGATTGACTGAATGAGAATATAGGCAGACAGAGCTATTTCTGCATGAGCAGGTAAACCTGTGGTTGTGCAGGTCACTAGAGTTCTATATTAGACTGTGAATCAACTTCTCAACAAAGATTAAAAAACTACTTGCATGTTTGATCTGAATTAACCTTTCAGGTCAATGGAGCACCATTTAGTAAATTGCATTGTCTCTTTGTAAATGGGATCAAGGCTATAAAAGTTGTTTCATCTAACTTAGGAAATAAATTTACTTAGGTGCATTAGTCTGGAAACTAGAAACATGTTCAACATCCTTAATAGCTGAGTGATGATATGATTTATGTAGAACTGATTTTTTTTTCTTCGAGTGCTTTGATTCTGGAAAAGAAATCTAAAAATGAAATAGAATTGAATGGGAGATTAATAAGCAGAAAGTTGAATCAACTTATTCAAGAAATCATGTTTGGAAGTAAAGTGGTAAAGGTGAAGTTTACTTATAAGCTGCAGACACAAAGAAAAATCACCTTTTTAATTGAAGATTCAGGATAGAACAAGGGTAAGAAGTAGTGGAATTCCTAATTATGTGAACAAATAAAATCTTGCCCAAGTGTGCAGAAAAGTGTATTGCCTTACTAGGAATAGCTGGAATAGAGAGAGGGAATAGGCAAATACAAGTAAAATTGTAGCTTCAACCATGCATTGAGAGAGTTACTAACTAATTGCTTCTATTTTTTTATGGTTATATTTGCATTGTTGAGTTGGTATTTAGCAAATTGAAAAGAACATGAA
>NW_004567104.1:60202613-60208693 GCF_000260355.1 Condylura cristata | reverse complement strand
GAGCAAAACAGGCAGATTGATGAGGTACACTGCTGAGGGGAGCAGCCGCGGACTGGTAAGGAGAGGTCTGCAGCACCATGTGGGTCACTTCCCTGCCCTGGGATCAAACTTGTGCCAAAGCAGCTGTAGCTAGCTTCATAGAACTGCAATTAACCTGTTGCACCACCAGAGAGGGTGTGAGAAAGGATTTCTTTATGTCCAAGGCTGAAGCCCAAGTCTGGTAGTGTAAGAGGCAAACAATATTTGAACAGAATCAACTTCTTTCTTATTCTTCCCTAGAAAGAATAAGATATGATTGTAATGGGTTAAAACTAATTTATTTATAAATGAAAGGGTTGAAATGAGAAGGGATAGTCAAAAAAGTATGTTTCAGGGGCTGGTTTCCAAGTTAGCATCAACTATTTGAATAAAATTAAAACTACTTACTAGTTTACCTCTCTGCTGCGGTACAGGCTAGAAGTGTGAGGCAGTGAGAGGATTCACCAGAAACAGAGTGGGGAGCAGAACAGGCAGCCTGCTCAACGAAGTACACTGCTGAGGGGGTCAGCGGGCAGGCCAGGAGAAGTCTGCCATGCCATGAGGGTCACCTCCAGGGTGGGGATTGAACTCATGCGGAAGTGGCTTTAGCTTTTTAGTGCTGTGCTTTAACCTGCTGCGCCACCAGGGAGCGCCCACCTCCTTGCTTTGTATAGATTTCACACACAGACACACAAAGATGAAGGTGAAAAGTGCGAAGATGCCCAAGTATTTATATTCATACCCACAAAGGAGCATTACCTGGAAGTGTCTGAATGTGGATGAAAAGAATTGAAAGGATTTCAATTACCGGAAATATTTATCAATCATTTATACCAACTTACCCATTTCTGCTGATTATTAAATGTTTCCATTTTGATGCATCCATGCTAACATAGATATCCACAGTACCCTATAGCTTTCAGTTCACTTATATTGCGCATGTCAAAATGCACACTATAGAAAGGATTGTCACTTTAATAAGCAGTGTCAGGAAAACTGGATACTGACATACAAAAGAATGAAACTGAACTTTGCATTGTACACTCAAAATATCAACTTAAAATGGGTTAAAGACTTAGGGTAAGTCCTAAGACTATAGAACTCTTAGATGAAGAGACACTGGGAAAACCATCATGACACTTATGTTAACAATGATATCATCAAAGTACAGGAAACAAAAACAAAATTAAATGAGAAAGGCCACCTCAAACTGAAAAGTGGAAGGAATCAACAGTGGAAGAAATATTTATGAATCATATATATGAGAAGAGGATGTTATCAAAGTATATGAGGAACTCTTACAACTAAATAACAAAACCAAAAATCCTGAAATATTACAACTAAAAAAAGGGCAAATAAACGGAATAGATATTTCTCTAAAGAAGACATACAATGACTACTGGGCATATAAAAAGGTACAATATCTCCACATTACTCTGTAATTTTAAATGAATCTGATGATAAGATATCACCCCATATCAGCTACTATATTATTAAAATGAAACTAAAGTAAAGATGTGGGATCATTGGAACCCTTTCACACTATCGATGGAAATGCAAAATGGAAAAGATGCTATGATAACCATATGGAGGCTCCTCAAAAATTCAAAGTAGAATGACCATTTGATGCAGCAATTCCTTTTTCTGGGTATTTATCCAAAAGAATTGAAATAATGATCTCAAAGAGATGTTAACATTCCTATGTCCTCTTTTGACAATAATTATGTATAGAAGCAACCTAAATGCCCATCAACAGTTAAATGCCTAAAGAAAATATGCTAGCTACATATTTACCCTTAAAAAAATTAAATTCTGCAGTATGTGACAGTATGGGTAAATCATGAAGATAATATACTGTCAAAACAATCACATAAAAAACTAATACTATATGATTCAATGTATATGACATAACCTCTTCCAATCATATCTTATTCTTTCTAGAGAAGAATGAGACAGAAGTTGATTCTGTTCAGTGTTCAAAATAGTCAAATTAATTGAATTAGAGAGTGAAATGGTATTTGTTATTGTCCAGGAGCAGAGAAAATGAGGCGTTACTGATCAATGGTCAGAAAGTTTCAGTTATGCAAAATGAGTAACCCCCAGAGAACAGAAGAATAACATTGTACCTACAGACAACAACAATGTATTAAACACTTAAAAGTTTCAAAGGATTCGTTTCATGTTAAGTTGCCTTACACAATAAAATAAGATTTAAAAAAAAATCAAATGTGCCTCAGGTATAAAGCCTATCCACAGTTAAGGAATCAGAAGAGGAGAAACAAAGGAAATAGCCTGGGGATATTCAAAAATTTCAAAAAGTTACTGTGGAGCTAGAACTCTGTAGAATTATGAAAAGAATGCAAAATACATAAAGGAAGGTTGAACTTGCTAAAAAAAAAATACCTATCAGCATAGAGGTACTTTAAGATACTGGTACTGTTTAAAACGACCAGTGAAAAGAAGTTAGGTTCCATAGCCAGTAAGGCATAGCAAATCCAAGTAGCATATGTAACAACACACACTCACAGACACAAATTCATACTAAAATTAAACTGTGCTTTTCTACTATGTATTTTCTCATTTCCTGACTACTCTGTAGTTTCAGCCTGACTTTACTATTCAAAACTGATCAGAGGATTAGCATACCACAATGCAAATAATTGCCCTTAGCAATGAGATTTCTATATGTCTATCCAGTGTTATGTGTACTTTGTATCAGGGGCCATTTTTCCCACTGAGTTCTCATTTTTTGACATTTATTATGCATTCTGGTCAACAGATTTGACCTTTAATGGCTAACAAATTTGTACAACTGTTAATGCTAGAAAGGACAAAGGCAGAGGAAGAAGAAGATCATGTCGGATGTAAAAATGATAGATCTAAGCTGTAGCTGCTATCGATGAAATGGTCAAAGAAGAATATGATGATCAGATAATAGAGCATGGACACATGAACTCTAAGTTATGAAGCTTACTACAAGTGTAAGAATAGCAGAGAGGGTTATCAGAAATAGATCTGTGGCTCCTTAAAACAAAAAGGATGGATTCAAGGTGTTAATTCAGTTTTTGAAGTTTGAAGAAAATAAAAGAATAATTCCCATGTGTATGCCTGATATTCATCTAGACTACTAATTCCATATAAAAAGAAAGTGTGCTTTATTAGATTCCATCCACACAATTAATAATCATTAATATATAGATCATTATTGAATATATATAAAACATATATATTTTACTGAATCCATGATATAGAATGTATTTGCTGTAGTTATAGTTGTTAATTATTTTACATTTTGCATAAAATCCGTTTCAAAGCTATCTTTTAAAGCAGTGTTCCTTTTCACAGTTTTTTCAAGGCCCTAGATTTTAGGTGAATGTCTTAGCAAGAATATCTTAATCAGCCCCACTGATTACATATCTCTCCTCTACAGTTTTAAACACTTTCAAAACCCTTCTTGAATATGAATATATTACTTTCCTTTTTTAAAAATTTCAGTTTAAAAAATATATAGTCTACTATTGGAGAGAGGAGAAAGTAGCTGTTCTGGCCTCGGAAGAAATCAAAGAGGTACAAAGTAAAAAGGCTTAAAGGAAACTTATTATTATGGTGATTATGTGGATAGAGATTATATATATTTAAAGCACTTAAAACAACTCCCTGGTACCATATAACTATCAATTCAATAAATGTAACTTCTATGGCTTTGAGAATATACTCTAGTTTTGATTTTCTAGTTTAGTATGAAGAAAATAACATATAACAGTTTGGTATATATCAGAAAGTCCTTTCAGAGGAATAACTGGGTTTTCCACAAAAGCTGTAGTATTAAAATCAAATGAAGTAGAACACATCACAGTCTCTCTTTGTCCAATCTAAATTTAATGAACTCTTAGCTGAACTAAATGTCTCATCTCCATAAACTTAGAGGCACAAGGTTTCTAGAACAGCAACTTCAACATTGTTCAACAATAATACAGCTGTAAATAAGGGACTGCATTTATTTCCTCCCAGAGCTCCATATTTGTGTTTGTTTGGTTGTTTTCTGCTTTTTCTTTTTTGATCATATGCTGGCAGGCCATCTTATTTACTTGGAATACTGTCAGATTATATAGGAAAGTGTTGCTTGCCTGTTGTGCTCCTGATTTAGGACTGACTCTATTACTTTTGAGATAATAAAGGGAGGGAAAACAAAATTACATTCATCCTAGACTTCAGATTTCTTGTCCACCTGCCCATAGCCCTGAGCAGTGAACCCTGTTTCAATGTACTGTGAGTACTTGATAGTGTCCAAAGTGAGGCAAAGTGAATGTCTCTTCATGTTTAATTTTAGACTTTTTGATGTCCATTTTGTCTCAAATACCATCTGAATTTCTTCAATAGGATATAGCCAGGTTCCCACATGTACCTATGACAGGTAGGTAATGCTATTTCCCTGAAACCATGATAGATTGTAACCGTTGCCCCTTATTTTATTACAACTATGTGAAAAAGTCATTTGGTTTTGTAACTCACATTTTCTGAAAGACAAAGTCTTCCAGTGATCAAGCCCATATAAAGTGTGAACATTTCCTTTCCAAAATATCTCAAAGATTTCATCTGAGTTTAAACTAGTTTATCCCTTTCCATATCCCTTATTTTTTGCTAGGAACCTATATTTTCTTTTGTTATTTGTAGTAAATAGATTTTTTATATTGTATTTTACTTCATATTTAAGGTTTTAAATAATGGGAAATTTTAAGGAATTCATAACTTTTTGTGTCACATTCAAATTATTTTATGACTAATATCATAAAATAATTGCTAGCTTTACCCCCCCCATGTAGAATCCATACATTTACTTGAATATTGGAGATGCTTTCTTTGTTGCTTTTTCAATATGTTTTTCATCCATAGCTAAGTTAAAACCCGGAAAACTCTCAGTCTAATGTAATTTAAGAAAATGCTATGCTTCTATGATTCTTCAATAGTTTCATCAACAGCATTTAGATTTTCTTAAATTGTGCGCAGTTATTTCCTATTACTTACTTAAAAATTATACATATATGTATGACATACAAAATGATGTGGTTTATCTGTGTATAGTACAACTACAATGAATGAAACTGTAGGACATTATCCTAAATGATATAAGCCACACACACACACACACACACACACACACACACACTATGTGATCTCACTTATATGTGAAATATTTAAAACTAAAATACATAGGATCAGACAGTAGAATTTGGTTTCCAGGGCCAGAAAGGATGAGAAAATGCAGAAGTTGGTAGAAAGAGTATAAAGTTTTTATATGGAATGACTAACATTTGACAAAAAATATACACATAGCGATTCTGGTAAATAATTCTGGAATGTATACATTGGGAAAAAAAAACTGTGGCTTTCTACTTAATCACCAATCACCATTATTCCTTTTATTTTGATTAGTTTTATTGAACACAACAAATTTCACATTTACACCTAAACAACAATTTCCATGATGCTTGTATCTCTCAGTCATTTTGAAGAGCTATGAACTGCGTGACATGATGTAATTAACTAGTGGGTGAAGAGTAGAATTCTGATATTATCAAATTCAAATTTATTTTATGAACTACCTCTGGATATTCATTTATTTTATTACTTCAGCGTTTATGGCAGACATGCTATGAACTAGGCATTGTACATTTAGATAAGTAATTCAGTGAATGCTTGGACATAATATCCAGGTTGATATCTAACAAAATTTTGTACTGAAAATAGTTAAGGAATCTTGATTGAGCATAAGGAAGAGCAGGAATGACATGGAGAGTCGAGCTTGAATGAAATGTCATAGATATCAGTTCCTCTGACAATACTTACTTATGCATGCTGCATCTCGATTTTCATAGAATTCAGAAGTTATTGTTACCTCCCCTACACATCTCATGTGGGCCCTCAACTATTCATTACATACAGGATATGTATAAAAGTGCACAACATTGGTTGGTGAAATTTCTATAAGAAATAACACTTATAAAATCTCAAAACATATTTAAAATATTTATATTATTTATTTTGTGGAGTCATTTGGGTTT
>NW_004567104.1:60183632-60202492 GCF_000260355.1 Condylura cristata | reverse complement strand
TATATATTCACTATTTAGGTAATTCTATTTATAATGCTGTTATAGTTTCTGTTCCTCAAGCAGGTGGAAGAAACATCTTGCCTTATTTGGAAAACTTAAAATGTCAGAATAATTTCAATACCACTGACTATAGGAAAAGTTGGTGACACTGTTTATATTCTTTTAAGAAATATACTGATTATATATACATACATCTACAAAAGCATACTACAATGACCTTTTTCACCAAAAATAAATATGTTCAAAAGAAGTTTAAAATACACTGAAACCTTAATAAGTAAATATTTCTGCAACATGTTGACGATTAGCCTATTAAGGCGATATTAAGCATTTTGTATTGACTATAAAGTGTTTTTTTTTTTATTTTTGGGAGTTTTTTTTATGTGTTTAAACCCAGCTGAATCACAAATGTGGTGTGACTCTAAATTTATATAAAAGTATTATAGCATGTATTGTGGTTTCATAAACGATATGAGATATATTAAATTTGAGAGTTCAATGTTTATAAGAACACTTTTTAAACATTAATGTCAGTGATGAAGCTTAGTAGGGCAAAATAATGTAGCTAAGTGTCCCCAAGATAGTCTTGAGTATAAACAATTGGAAACATTAGCCTGAGAAATTATCCTTTACACAAAAAAGAAAAATCAGTGGGCCCTCCCTGGTGGTGCAGCGGGTTAAAGCACAGCACTAAAAAACTAAAGCCACTTCAGCATGAGTTCAATCCCTGCTCCGGAAGTGATCGATATGGTGCTGGAGACCTCTCCTGACCCGCCCCCTGCTCCCCTCAGCTATGTACTTCATCAATCTGCCTGTTCTGCTCCCCACTCTGTCCATGGTGGATGACTCACCACCCCTGCACCTCTGGCCTGTACCCCATTTCTGAATGCATTCATAACTAAATATTTAAAAAAATCAGTAATGGAAAAGGGATGGTGTTGTTGATGACAAATACTTATTGTGTGACACCAAACTGACAAAGAAGGGAGAGAGTTTTGTGCTAACCTGGTACCCAGTAAAGAAAACTCCATCTGCCTGTTTCTTTAAGTACCAGGACATGTGAATGTATTTCTAAATTGATTGTTAATAGTAAAAGAGGAATTCACGTGTATTTAATTTTACATGAACAATGTGATGTTTGAAAAGTTTTAATGTTGGGATGTCAAGAAGAAAAGACACCAAAGAGCATCAGAAGCACAGTAATACTTCTAGATACAAGTGTTAATGAGTTGTTTGGAATCATCAGAACAATTTTCTAGATATATTTGAACCATTAAATGGCCACTGTAGAAATCTTTAAATCTGAAGGGCATAATGACTATTAGAATGCCATGTTTCTATCTCTTACCTTTCAAAGTTGGCTGACTGTTTCCTTTATGTCTTTCCATTTTGACTTTGTCTATCTCATTATACAAATTGTGTTGCCACTAAAATATAGCTTACATGAAAATCTCTATTGCCCCTCATTTCAATGTGTTTTTAACTAGTCTGAGAGTTTCAGAATTTGTCCATTTTTTTTCTACTGTATTCACATGTGGGATGATGTGACTGAAGTAGGCAAAACATGGAATTACTGCTTTTAAACTGCAGGAACAATTTATTTCTCTATGCACATTGATTTAGAAATCAACTGTTAACCCACAAATAAAATATATGAAATGCTATCACATTTAAATATTCAACAGACTTTTTTCAATGTACAATGTAAAACTGAGTTTGTGTAAGAGAATGATCTGAACTTTGCCCAAGGCTATATAAAGAACTGCATTTTCAAGTTTAAATTGTAAAAACCACTTATAAGAGATAATATTTCATTGAAGGTTTTGAAACTTTATAGAAAGTAAAAATATTTTTTTAATGTATGATTTGATACAGGACCATGTAGAGAATGGAGGTGGAGCTTAGTAGTTCATGGGAAAGCATTTTGCATATGACATTAATCATGAGTAATGATAAGGAAGGTAAGTGAAATGACACTACTATTCTGCTTTCTAAGCAGAGCTGGTCACTACTGACTGAGTTTTCTACAACTGGAAAAAAAGGAATGCTAGTCATTCCAGTCATATTGAGCCACACAATTGATGTTTCAAAACAAGGTGATCAGCAGATGGCATGGAAGAAAACGTTAAAAATAATTTCAAACACTATCCTAATCCTGCCAATGTTTTTTAAGTATTTTCATTCTCTTAATTAAAATGTCCCGTGTGGATTTTTAAGCACACTGAAAAATATTAGTATTCTTCTGAATTCTGAACAACTAGACAGATGGTTTAATAAAATAAAAATGGGGGGGTTAAAATTGTTAATGTAATTGTGCCTTAAAATTCAGAAATTTCTTCGTGTAAACAAAGAACAGGCTTTCGTGATACTGTTTCAGTTTTGTTTATGCTCTGAATTCCACAACATACATGAACGAATGCTGGAAAAGGATATCAGGAAAAAATGATGGCATTGCTTCTAAAATGTTGTCTACTACTGATGGATGTTTGCCCTCTCGCATATTATGATTAGCCATTTCAAAGCACCCTCACTATCCCCACCTGATGGCTGGATGATGATGCCAGCCAGCTTTTTCTGAAGCTGTGAACAATGCAAGGTGTGGCCAGGACATAGGCCACACTCTAAATATAAGCGTGCTCTCAAGTGAGCTGAGTCTTCTCAAGGACGTAGGAGCCACTGCAAAAGGTTAAGCATATACAGTCCAAGGATTGGAATGACAATTTTTTTGTCTACTAAGAACCTAAAACTTTGTTGGATTTGCAATATTTTGTGCAAACCACAGCATTCATAAGGCAGCCAATATTCTTTCTTGAGAAAGAATTTATATTCTCTAGCAAATACTGAACAGAGGTTTCTTAGAAGAGCCTACCCATTGAAAATTGTGTATATATTGGCTACTTATATTTTATTGAAAATGTACAATCCTCCATTGGGATCATTTCATTAAAATGCTAGAAAAGCATTTATAGTAGAACCTCTTCACATATGTCATATTTAGAAAATTGTATGTGTTATAAATGTTTGCTTTCTATACCAACTGATATAACTTGTACTGAACACATCTTGAATTTTTAATTTTAGGTACAATTATTGTGTATGAATGTGAGTGCTAAATGGTCACATGCATTTTATGGCAAATAAACCTCTTTCACTATTATGCCTAATAGTCATCCAGTGGGCAAGTTAAATAAATCACATATGATTGTAGACAGAAAAAAATTCAGAAGTAGGAATCTGAAAAGTTTAAATGCCAGATTTTCTCACTAAGTAATTGCATTCTATAATACATATACAATAGGAATAATTAGATATTAAATTAACTTTCATATTTAAAGAAAAACATCTTAGACAATTTCTACTGCACTTGTTTAGAGATGATCAACTATGACATTTAAATGTAAAACATTCACTAGATAAGCTGATATTTAGACAGTGTCTGGAGTAGATGAGATACTGAAATAAAAGACATAAATTTTGAAATTGAGGCATTGACTCACAGAAGAAAAAGAACCCGTTGGGTTTTTAGGATTCAAGTTTTGGGCCTTTGTTTTTTTTACCTTTTTTTCCCATTTTGTTTTGTTTTTATGTGTCTATTCTGGGGTGTATTTTGGTGTGGAGAGGGTGTGTTTTTTTGGTGTGTTTTTTGTGTAAAAAAAAAAACAACAGATAGCAATAGAACATGTAGCCATCAGGACCTACATTTAAATTTCTTCATTCATTTCCTTATTAATTCAGTTAATATTTCTTCATTTTCCATTGAAATAGCAACAAGTTATAATGTTATGTGAATTTCAGTAGTGCATCATTAAAAAATGTGTATAAATTACATTTATTTCACCACTAAAAGTTCAAGTCTATCTTCCATCATATAATTATCCTGTTTTATCCAATTTATGAGTCCCCCCTTCCCCTTCACTTTTGGTAATCACGAATTGAGCTTGTAGTAAATAAGTCTATATTCCTTTACTTATTCATTTGTTTCTGTATATTTCACATGAATTTGAAATAATATGTGTTTGTATTCCTTCTTCTCACTTATTTCACTCACAATGATTCCCTCCAGTTCCATGTATGTTTCTGGAAAGAGCAGGATTTTATTTTTCCTTCATGCCTAAGTAATATTCCCTTGTGTATACTCACCACAACTTTATCCACTCATCATTTAAAAGGCTCTTAGGTTATTTTCAACCTGTTGACTACTGTAAATAACTCTGTGGCTATCTCTTCAAATTAGTGTTTTGTATTTTTCATAAAAACACTGAATTGTATAGCATATGTATTCCACATTTTTGGAGACACCTCCATACTGTTTTCCATAATGCTTACATTTTCACCACCAGTATATAAGCTCTCTCTTCTCTTCACATCCTCTCTGACAATTGATGTTTCTTGTCTTTTGGGTGATAATCCTTTTCACAGGTATGAGGTGATAGCTCACTTGTGTTTTGATCTTTATTTCCCTATTAATAATTGAACATCTTTTAAAACATCTCTTCATCTTTGCAGAAGAGTTTATTTAGATCCTCTTCCCGTTTTTTAATCAGGTAATATTTGTTGCTGGTTTTATGAGTTCTTTACATATTTTAGACACTAACCCAGTGTCATTTGTATAATGCATCAATACTTTTTCATTCAGGAGGATGTCCTTTTGTTTTCACACATTCAGTATTTATTGAGGCCTAAGTTACAGGTTACAGTTCTGTACCAGTAGCCAGGAAATTGTGGATTCAAAAGCCAAAAGGGATGTCTATTCTCATGAAATTTAGAACTAATGGGAAGACTGAAACAAATGTAAAAAAGAAAGATAATTCTGGGAAAGGTACAAAGTTCTCTGAATCAGAGAGATCAGAGAAGGTGTCTGTAATGAAATGACATTGTTATGGAGTAAAATGATAAAAAAGAAGGTGACAATCAAAGAGCTGAATGATATCCAGGCAGGGTGAATAGCATGCAGCAAACATTTAGCTACAGGGATCATTTGAAGCATAAAAAGATGTCAAAATAATAAAAATGTTTGTGTTCATTGGGGGCAATTTGTCCAACAGTCCCTGGCAAAATTCAGGGCACATATGAGATGCTCTGCAATTTCTTGTGGAGTAAAAAAAAAAAAACAAAGAATTAAAAAGGTTAGGCAATTATCTTTGATCGATTTCTAATATAGGACTGCCAATGAGTGATGTAAGTTTTTCCTCCTATCCTTTCTTATGCTATTGACATTGGAGATGCATTATTACTCATGGAGGGGTGGGTAGCTCATCACATTAGAGGCCAGGTGGGACCTGGCCTTTGGTGTCCATGTTTTTGTGTTGTCTGCTCTTAAATCTGGGAAGGTGCTATGGGTTGACTTAACTAGTATGGTAGGAATGATACCAAGCCAGTTCCAGGACCAGGAAGAAGTGACATTTTTTGCATTTGTATTCCTAGGCACTCTGAACTGCCATGTAAAATGTCTGGCTCTGTTGCTAGGGAAAAAAAAAATATTACAGAGAGGAAGAGCTCATGAGATTACATGGAGAACTGAAATTTGAATATGAGTTGACACCCCAGATAAATAAACTCAATTAAGTTAAAACAAGGACTTGACTATAGGCACTTTTTCTGGAAGGGGATCTCGGGATGCTTAGTCAGGGGAAAGAAGCAGTCAAACAAGGTAGAGAAGAAACCTGCTTCTTCTAAGAGGCACAGTTCTACTGAGAAGTCTGGGAGGCAGTGAAGAACATCTCAGTGACCCTCTTAAGTGCAGAAGTGGGTTATGAATCTCCCTAACCTCTGTATATCACTGGTGGAAAATTTCTTCCAAAAGCACTAATTCCAGTACATCTAGCTTACCCAAAGTAACTGCCAAGTACCACCATGTGAGAACAAACACCTGTAGGTAAACATTACAGTGGTTTAAAGTAAATAGCTTCCAGGATCTAGAAGGAAATATGACTGAATATGAGCCATCTGCCTCTATTACAAAACTTTTCAGCTATGCAGACATGTTGTTTCAGTCCACTATTCCACCTTTATCCTTTACCCTCACACCTAGCACATTAACCTGGGCACATTCTGAAACTGGATATTGAAATATGAATCTGATTTTTGTGTTATATCCAGAGGACTTAATCAGTAGTAGGTTATGGAGCATGATGTGTTAGAAATGGAATTGTTCATTCTATCCCAGGGTAACATGGTAACATGGGTTGTGCTTTTCCAGCCAAAATGACACACACACACACACACATATAAATGTGTGTGTATATATACATATAATGTATATATGTAAGTACATATTCTCTATATATACATGCATACCTGCTTATTTGTATAAAATCAGTACTTGGATGTTGTACAAAATGCCAAGATATATTTTGAAATACTTTAATAACAACAGCGTTTCATAGAGTTTCTAAGAGTTCTCGGTTATTAGCTATAACCTTTTGCCTTTGCAGAAGCCCTACAGGAAGCATCTTTGTGTGACAGGTGTCAGTATTTAAACATCGACTTCAATAGAAATTAAATAAAAATGTTTCCTGGTCTTTATTCAGGGATTTGATAAAGAAATTATTAGTCGAAGTATTTTAAATACTTAAATAAGAAAATAAATTCACTCTGGAAAATTTGTGTCTTAAATGTGCTTTTTAGAGTCGAATAACAATGCAAAGGTTAAACACCCATAGAAGGAGGCTCAATTCAGTGGAGAGCCATGAAGCCCCTTGTCTTCTTATTCATATGTCCATGTTCATCTCCCCTTGCCTCTGACAGTTAGATAAAAAATGCAGTAAATTAAATGCCAAGTCAGTTTTCATGTTAATAGTAAGAGAAATACCTTGAAACTCCTGTTGCAGGTTGGTTTGCCGAATGGATATTCCCAGTTGCTAGGCTTTTTGGTGTCATCCAGTCTTACATTCACTCCTAGGCTAAACATTTTAATAGTATTGGGAACTGGTTGTGATTAGTTAATTGAGGGCCAGAGGATGGGCGGAATGGAGGGAGGAAAAGAGAATGAGAAGGAGGGGAAGGAAAAGAAGTTATGTTACTTAGAAGTTGCTTTGGCAGTATGCTTGTCCTATTGTTTTTTTTTTTTTTTTTTTTTTTTCAGGAGAAATGCAGGAAAAACAGTAACTAAGCACCATTTTCTCATAGGGCAGAGGTAAAAAGGGATCTGGATAATCCAACACCAGAGAAATCAAATTGCTAGTACTTTCAGAAATCATAAAGAATACCATAGAATCTAACTTATGTTTTTAAAAAGATCTGTGCATTTTAAAGAATTATAGATCAAAGGAACCTAAGGTTATATCATGTTCATTTCTGTCTTAAAAATCTACCCCCATATCTTACCCTGCATTTCATAATTTGGTCAGGATGCTTTCTTGGATTTGACCTATGGCTGTCCACTTAGATCTCTCCTAGCTTTCTTAATGCTTCCTTCCCCTTGTGGAAATAAAGCAGAGTTGAGAACTGTCTATTATATGTGATTGGATTCTGCTTGCATCTTTTTTGTGTGGCTTCAGGCAGTACTGTTTACGAAGGAAATGCTACAGAAGTATTCCTGCTATTACTTTTGCTGCTGCTGCTGCTGCTGCTGCTACTATTCAAAGTCATCTGAGGGTCTAACTGCACTTCAGATAAAACTTCCTTAGGTCAGCATGTGTTCTGTGAAAATTTCCCTTTGCTCCGAATACTGTATGATCTACCATGCAAATAGTGATCAATAGAAAAAAGTATAAAAGACAGTTTAGAAATAAGTTTCTGTTCCATTATTCTGATTGGCCACTTGCATCAGAATTATCTGAAGTAGTTTTTTGTTTTTTTTTTTTTAAGATTTATTTATTTATGCATACAGAGCTGGGCTATGGGCCAGAGGTGCAGGGGTGGTGAGAAGATTCACCAGAGACAGAGTGGGGAGCAGAACTGGCTGACTGATGAAGTACACTGCTGAGGAGAACAGTGGGCGGGTCAGGGGAAGTCTGCTAAGCCATGTGGATCATCTCCGGGGAGGGGATTGGACTCATGCTGAAGTGGCTTTAGCTTCTTAGTGCTATGCTCTAACCTGCTGTGCCACTAGGGAGGGCTCTGACGTACTTTTTAAAAATTATTGTTTTTCTTGCATTGTTGTTAATTTTTAGAATGTTGCTTACTTGAAACCAATAAGTGATTTGGATTTAATCAAAATCTCTGAGAAATGGAGTTTATGAATCTTCATATTATCCAATTACGGACATAAAATCTATCTTAAAATTAACTTTCTTAAAGTGTAATTGTCTTGTAAAGTGTGCATCAACAATTCAGTAGAAAAATGCCAGGTTGTAAAAATATGAAACAGTACTTTCTATCTTCAAATGCTACAGCCATTTAGAATTAAAAGGGAAAACAAGCATAGAGAAATGAAGCAAAATTGAGAAGAACAGCAAGATAAAGTTCTTAGGAATGTTCAATATATCACTTATTATTTTATTTTTTTTTTTGCTTAAAGCCAAAACAGCTTTCAAAACATTCTTCTATGTTGTAAAAATATTTTTCAAAACAGATTCAGCTTTGAAAGTCACTTAAAATTAAATCACTGCAAAGTTCTCTTGTACATGACTATGTGTGGCTGCAAATTTAAACTAAACAGAACATTTTACACACATGTACTCACATGAGCTTGTACTAAGGAACAAGTCTCTGCTACAAATGTGGAGCTCTGTGTTCTCTTGCAGCTAGTAAAACATTTTCATATAAGGAAAGGATTAGAAATCACCAGTTGCTCTTGGTTTCCTTTGAAAAGAACGTATATCTGAGATAATGAATACCCAGAAGAGTCCACTGAAGGTAAAATCACGATTGTAGTCATTAGTTAGAGAAGAAACTGGAGATTAACACCAGGTTGTTCTCTCATCAAAATATCATTTGTTTTATCCCCATGATTTCTATGCTACTAAACTATTCTATATTTAATCCCTTCATAGTCTCAAGAAACATCTGATTTAAAAAATCCTTACAAACATTTTTAAAGGTACTTAAAAAATGTTGGAGCCACTGACACTTCCTCTAAGCTGAAGTTTATCAGTACCTACTGAGATTCTGACTTCACCTATGTTACTTAACAGGTGCCTCACAATAATTTTAAATGGTAAATCAAATTATTGGCACTTTGCAGATGAGAAACACAACTTCAGAGACTTTAAAGTACCCAAGGTTGTAGGTAGTTGGATCATGAATGAAACGCAAGTCTAAACCAGTAGGTTCATTATTACAATGTAGTTCTCTTAGCAAGCAACAGCTGTGATAAAATATGTTCCACAAATGGAAACTGTTCTTAAAAAGTATTTTTGGAATTGTAAAATTAAATGTAAAAATAGAAATAGACATTTTAATAAAAGGACATTAGTAAATGATTTTTCGTTTATAATAAAAAGGAATACCCTAAACCTTTAAGGCATGTATAGCACATTGATTGCAAAACTTTCTATATCCCCTTATCAGTGAAACTCTTTTGATCTTGTCAAATATATGCATTGAAAATGATGCATAAATGATAACATACTGTGCTGTGTTAAGTTTCATATAACTCTATCCAAAATGGAGTTATAAAGTATCAAATATATAGATTGTGCAGAAGTTTTTTTTCTTCTAAGAGATCGCTTTGCATCCCCCACTGTGGAGGTCAGTAAGATATATTCCTTAGCAGTCACAACAAACCTTCCAGTAGCAAATACTAATCATGGGGGATTGTGAAGAAGTAGTTGACTTCTGAAATTTGCCACACTGTAGTTATAAGTCTGAAGGCTAATCTCTAGGGTGGGTTGTAATTCAATGTGTGTATATCTTATAAAAATTCTCTTAGTTAAACTTAAGTTTGCTGTATTTTCAGAAGTCCTCAATGCTCTTGGCTGGTTGGGAAGTCACTAGATGCAATCTTTGCAGTTTAAATTGTGTACATATCAAAAGTCAGTTATGTTTGTTTCTTTCAAAACAGGATTTAACGATTATGCATTATGCTATGATACGATCTTTAGGTTTTACTTGCGAAACTAAATAAGGCAGTGCTGGATAAAGTACTTATGCTTAAGAGACTCTTTAAAAACTTGTTCAGCATCATTATGTTGCCATAAAGTAATCACTACTAGACATTTTAAAAAGGTTGAGATTATTACATATATTAGATATGAGCAACATGGTTAATAATCTACCTGCTGCAGGTGTAGAAATGGAAAAATGTCCCTAACCCTAGAAAAATAGAAGCAACCAGCAGCTTTACACCACATTACGTACGAACGTGAAGTTGAAGAGGCTGATAATTGGAAAAGTCACTTACTGAGACAGACTTAAGTGTTATAAACATAGCTTCTGTTATAATGCCATACAATAAATACCCACTGTATCAGAGTATTAGAAGAAAAATCCATTTTCATTGTTTTTCCATGCTGATAGAGAGGTGTAAGACTGGATAACAAAATAGAAACAGATTTTAGAGTACATTATAAGGAGTAAAAAAATAAAAGTTTTAGAATATATAAATAAAGTCCAAGAAAGTAGATATTCAAAAGGAAGTTCAAATGACATATTCAAAGGGTGAACAACCTTGGAAAATTATCATGCTTCCTAGACTTCATATTTTTAACATAATTTTATTCCACTTTTGAAAGAATTATTTTTGAGTTTTTAGGTTTTCCATTTTTAGTTTTTATGATTTCAGTTATAACTTGACCAGTCTTTTCACTAGCACTTATTTTTATTCTTAACACCTGCCTGAAATTTCAAAGTGAAAAGTTTTAAATATGGAGGGGAAAGGGTGACAATTTAAACATATGACTTTATGATAAGATAATTTAATGTTAGAGTATTAAATTAGATTGTTATATTTATTGCATTCAATGCAAGTTCTTCTGTTAATGAAGGTTTATAAATAGCATGCCATTCTAAAAATGAAATTATTCAAAATTTCTTGCATTTGAAATATAGTTTTATTTCTAGCATTATAAAAAATGTCTAGATGTTTTTAAAAATATATCAGCGCATCTTTGTTAAAATAAGTTTTCTCAAGTGTGTAAAGTAAAGTACCTTTTATATCATGCATAATGAACTCAGTTGTGCTGTGGTCATAAACAATCAAAAAATCCGAGGAGCTTCAGACCACAAAGGTTAATGCACTTCTCATGAAAAGTCAATGCTGGCCCCAGATGTCGTCCCAGGCAGAGTGTTCTCTACATTGGTAGTCACAATTACAGACTGTTTCAGAAACTCTTGTTGCAGGACAGTGTTGGTGGGAATAACACAGAGTTTTCTAGAGCATTACCTGAAAATGACATTTCACCTCCCAACACAGTCTGTTACATCTTTCATGTGGACTAGTTACATGGTATCTTTCAGGTGCAAAAGACAAAAACAAAACAAAACAAAACAGGGTCTCTTAGTGCCCATTGGAGAGTAAGACAGACCACTGGTGGATGCTAGAAATGTCTATTCACAATCACACACTGTATTGTTTCTGCCATAGGTTTAACAGGAATACATCATCTTTTACTGAATTCTTTAAAACAAATACATGGAATGCCTCTGACACTAAAAGTCATTTTCCCAAATCTTGGCTATTACAGTTCTTAAATCATAAAAAAAATATATAGCAGTATTTATTTATGGGAAATAATGAACAAAAAGACAACCATGACATAGAGAAGACACTGATTGTTCCCATCCTAGAAAAATCTTATATAGTTGTTCAATCATTAATTTTCATCAATATCCCATATTTATCATCTGTGAAATACATAACTGTCTAAATTTCATCAAACCATTACCTAAGTTGTTAACTTTAAAAATATTGGAAATTTTCTGGGTATAACCAGCAGCTGTTCTCTGTCAGCCTTGGCTCCAGGGTAAATGGGGGACATTGATGGCAAATTCCTACTCTATAAAGGGTTTATAATTCTTATAAGCACTTGCAGGTCAAGGAAAGACACTTTAGAAATCAATAAGTTATTATAAGAGTTTTGGCTTTCTAAATCATTAGATTCAGTCTGTTTTGCTTAAAAGTCAAAATAATAATAGCAAAGAGGGAACATCTCTTATGACTAAACAAATTCTTTCCTGTAGGTGGTATGATGTGATAGTGAACAGAGAGATGAGAGGAGAGAGCCACAGGACATGAAGAGCTCTCAGCTATCAGAAGGTGACAGTATACTAGGCTGGAAGGAGGAGGCCGTGCTTTCAAATTTCCTTTGAGAATATTGTTCATATTACTTTTTTCTGATAATTCATTTTAACAAATTAATTCTAAATAATCAATTAATGATAAATTAATTATAATAGCTTATTTTTACATCATTTTGTGCCTTTTTTCATCTCAGTTGTAATCCTGTGGACTTCCCATCACCAATTCCCCCATGTGCATCACCATAGTCACATACACAACCCCCACCCCTCCACCATTTTTGATCCCATTCCCTACTCCACCCCGTAAAATGTCTCTGGTATATAGTTTTTCATTAATAATAATTATTTTTTATTCTAATTCAGCTGATAGTATATATACAAATTTAGCAAGTTTATCTAGCTAAATATATCCTTTTATCTTCCCTATCTGGTCTGTGGTTTCTGATACTGCTGAATCAAAGAAGACTATTTTTTAAGTCATTTTCTCATCTAGCACCTTTAATAAATATCACAAATGCAAATGGACATTTTTAGTTGGAAAAATAACCTTCCACACATTTTGCAAGTATTTGATTAGGTACCTTTGCATTGGTGTAATCATCCTTTAACAAAATTAATTTATACTTTTGAATACCTACTTTAGTAGTCTTTCTTTTATAAACTAGCTTGTAGAAAACAGATGCATGATTAAAAGTTGATGACTGAGCAGAATGAATATACTAATACACCATTGTATGAACTGATTTTTGTGTAATAAGAACAATGACGGGAAATGGGAAGAAATAAAGTGCAATTACAGACTCAACTAGTGTATTTCTGTGTTTCTGCTGCACCTGGAACTGGACCCATCTCCCTGAAGTTTATATGTAAATACATGTTTCTCCAAAGGCACTAAAAGAATATGCAAAGGGAGACCTTTCAGCAAATACTATTATTCTTATTCAGTGATTAAGTCATTCTCTCATCTATCAGTTCATTCACTTAAGAGACATTTAGTGAGTAGTTATTACTCAAACTTATTTAATCCATTGTCTTTGTTTTCAAAAACTCAGTAACAGATAAAATACAGACATGATGTGCTAATTGCAATGTGGAAAGGAATATGGATAGTTTTCTAGTCTTGCAAAATTTATTTAGCCAAAGTTTACTTTAAGCAGAGGGGGACTAAGAGTTTGTCAAATTGAAGAGAAGGAAAGTTGTTTCTTGCCAGAGGAAGCATCATTAGGGCCAGCGAGGAGCTTGTGATCAGAGCATGTTAGAAATTAAAAAATTTACAGCACTTAAAATAAATGTAAACTTTGGTTTACAAAGGGTTTGGTATGTAGGTCAGGAGGACATGGTGGCTAAAGAATTTGATTAAACTCAACTTTTAATATTAATTTTATCCTTCATTGACTACTGAATTTCAGTACCCACTTCTTGTTTCTAAGCTCTACTTTCTCATTGCATAATGGGAACACTAATTCAAGCTTTGACCACCATAAAGCACTTAGCAGAATGACTGACACATAGAAAATACACATACAATATTTCTTAAAAATTTCAAGAGTCCTTTAATCACTATGATAAGAGATGGCAATTTGGAACTTTACACTCAACCTGTGAGTGTTTGAAATGTATATAGCAATAGTACATACTTATTTGTTCATGATTTTTTTATAATAATCACTCAACACTGCAAAGGTCATTTTAATGTAACCTTAACTCATAAATTTGGACAAAATTCATTTAAATGAATATTAATATAGTAAGATGTTATTGAGTATCACGGAAGGGAGGATTACTGTCAAATATGTGATGGCATGTGAGTAAAATTAAGTTAAAACTTTTCTTTACTGAATAACTTAAAACAACTTTAAAAAAGATATTCAGTATCTCGCAAATGTATTTCACTATGGATTGCTCTATGTGAAATATTTCATGTCATTATCGCTTGTTAGTATTTTGGAAAATAATACTTTAAACATGTAGTTCCATTAAGTCTGTCACTTTCCAAATGGAATTTGTCTGGTGCTGAGCTTGGTGCTCTAGAAGTTTTATTTTGTATCATGCACACACAGCAATAGGCTGTACAAAAATCAAGGCACCATAGGGAAGAGAAGTATTTGACTTTCATTCTGTCTTTCTGTTTATTTTTCATTTGTTATTAAGTGTCATCCATTTAAGGAAATTAATAACTTTCATGATATTCATTTAGTTTAAGTCTAAATTTAATAAAACATATAACATTTATTTTGATTTGGTTCTTATTCCCATTGGGAGAAACTAATATTTAGTTATGAATTAAAAATAGTTATCCATTATATAATTGTCTGCTAACATTATTGGTTAAAATTGGTTATCTTTCTTCTACAATAATCCTACTAAATTTTATGCATTGCTATAATCCTAAAAGGTGACTTAAAATGCCTTATTGACTAGTTCTCCCTGTCATTCACATTCCTTTCAGAGGAAGGGAAAAAATGGAAAACATACACATACACACACACATACTAACTTATACACACACTTGGCAAGCATGTAGACAGGAGTGTTCCAATTCTAATATGCCCGTGTCCATGTCAACTCATAAATTCATTAAAGAAATGAGTATTGGTTTTTATTTGTCTGCATGCCATGTCTGGCTGTGGTGTACATTATGCCAAAGCTATTTTGGATTGATTACTGAGAGTGGCATCATTCATTATGCATGTGAGGAATGAAGTTCCAGAGACATTTTTTTTTTCAGTTTGACTGTGTGAATACATGAAAAGGTTGGAATTTCTGTGTGCTGGTAATCAGACAATAAATGTCTCATTACCATGTTTAAACTACATTAGTGTTATAAACATTTGTAGTGTATTGATAGTTATCATTGTCTTCTTTTGAGGTTAAAGTGTAAGAAATAATATAATTCAGTAAGGACAAGTTATAGGCATTCTGATCTTGCTAACCACAGTGTTGGAATTATTTCATTATTTATCTGGTACTAAATAAATGTCACCATTGCAAAGAAGATAAAGCTTAACTATTGATAAAAAAAATATACAGTTACTAGAGCTGCTTTTGATAAATTTAGATAGAAAATTGACAGTACTCTATTGCTCTGTTCATGTTTTCTTCTAGTTCTAATTATACCATCAATCCTGGTTCATTCTGGTTGTATATGTGCTTGAAATATAACCACATTTAAAACACAGATGCAGTAAACTGACTAAACCAAGTAATTAACAATTTGAGAGGCTAATGTAACAAAGATGGGAAATAAGGATCTTAGATCATAGGTGACTCAGAATCATTGACTGAAAGTCTTGAAACTGCTTAATGACAGTGGTTCATTTTCAGTTAGTAGTTAACGTATGAAACGTGAAGCATAATCAATATATGTCTAATTATGTGTATTTTCATACAGTTTCAAAGAATGTTTTGATGACTAGTGGCATAGATTGAACAATTCAAAGAGCTCTTTCAAAATGGTGTTTCTGATTTATATACATTATATGTAAATGAAATACAATTTATCTTGTGTGAAACTCAAGAAGTCTAAGTTTTGTGTCTAAGTAGCCCTAACTTTATCTCTACTTAAAATATAATTATGGAGGGCCCTCCCTGATGGCACAGCGGGTTAAAGCACTGCACTAAGAAGCTTAAGACACTTCCGCATGAGTTCTATTCCCGCCTGCCCCGGAGGAGATCCACATGGCGAGGCAGACCTCTCCTGACCCACCCACGGCTCCCCTCAGTAGTGTACTTCGTCGATCTGCCTGTTCTGCTCCCACTCTGTCTGTCCCTGGTGAATCCTCTCACCCTCCGCATCTCTGGCCTGTACCCCAGTTCTGTATGAATAAATAAATAAATCTTTGAAATATATATATATATATATATATATATATATATAATTATGGGTTACAGATAGAGAAGAAACAAGAAATTCTTCAAAATATTATTTGACTAAGCTTTAAAATTCTCTCAAAATATTTTTAAAACAATTCTTTCCAGATTAGTCAAGACTTCTGGTAAATAGAGCATTAAACCTGATAATAAAATTGACATTCTTCTAGGAGAATCAGGGTGCATTTAGATAAAAAAGAATGTGTAATATAAAAAGTATCTATTGTCCCAGAGCATGTCTTTATCTTTTAATGTTTATCTTCATGCACTGTGCTATATTTGTGCCACCATTAGTTGCTTCCCAGTCTTTCTCTTAAAAATAACAAGGAAAATACAAATAAAACAATCTTAAGTAAATCACTATCCAGCCCATCTGCCCATATACATTTATGATATTATAATCTTGTATAAAGACAGATAGCCTCAAATTTTACCTAAGAGAAGTGTAAAGTACCTTAAAGCTAATGGACATTACCTTAAAGCTAATGGGCATTTGTAATGTCATAAATAAAGACCGAATTGCAGAGCACTCTGAATTTCAGGCTGCAGGTAGTCCTAAGTTCATAACTGGCACTCATGTCTTGTAACTTCATCATCCATTCCAGACTCCCCAAGTCCTTTACTAGAAGTTCTAAAGATCTGTGTCCCCTTCCTGGGGTCAGGGGTGCCCGTGAGCTACCTTTTATTTCTGGGCAGTCTGAGATTCCTTTTCCTTGTACTGAGATTGCTGCCACTGTTAATTGACAGTTAACACTGGGCAGAAAAAGCAGCCAGGTTTACTTGCTGGACACACTCCTCTCTATATCCTCATTCTGAAATGGCAACCAGCAATCCTCATTTAATGACTTAATTCAATATAGTACCTTGTTTGGTCTTGCAAAATGAGCCGTCGTCAGCTAGGAACTCATTGTAATTGCTACCTCAGGAAGATCCTGATGTTTAGTGAAAGCTATCCCTCATGGTCTAACTTACCTTTCTTGGCTAAGTCAATTAAAATCATAACCATTTATTAACAGTTAATTCAATAAGAGACACTAGTTTGCTTGGGAGTGATGGAGAGAGAGATGAAGACAGACGGTAAATGGGAACTAGAAAAAGGAGACAGTGACACAAGCAGTTCAAAGTATTTTGTTCATATTTCAAATGCATTTCACTGTCTGGGACTGTTACACATGCCAACATCTATTACAAAGATTCATGATTGTCCCACAGAAGAAAATACTTCTGTTCTCAAATATATATTGTTGAGCTGAGAATGTTTCTTCGGCCTTCAGTCCTCACCATTTCTAAGGAAGAGAACACAGACCCCTTAAAGGACTGGGGCCCCCCGCCAAAACCCAAGGGCACATCTTTCTGTAGTTTTCTTTCTGCTACATCTGCTCCCAAGGATCACCACCACTCTACCTCTGGAAACCCCCAAACCCCCATACAACATACTCTCAAAAATGTCCCCACACAGTGCCTTTCCTTTTTGGTAGAGCTAAATGCCCCAATAGATCATCTAAAAAAATTCTAGATCATGTTTTTTTTTGTTAGTTTGTTAGTTTGTTTTTGATAACAACAACATAAACTAATTTACCCTTCCCTGGGGGAAATGAGTTACTTTTACAAACAAAACTGCCTCATTCCCTTCTGGAAGTGAGTGAGATATAATTAATTTACCAAGGATAGTTCTCAATTTGAAGTGACATCAGAACCATGTGACTATTTTTCCTTGAAATTGTAAGAAGTAATAACATCTGTTAGGGTCTTAAAAGCTCAGAGCTAATGTGCTTTCTCCCTTTCCCCACTCCCCCGCCACGGGGGCCATGATTTTTACCTGTTCTATCTACTTACTGTCCTTCAAAGATGAAGAAAGGACACTGACATGGGCTGACCTTTGTATGAATTACTAAAAAAGAACAAAAACAGAACATTTCATTTGTTTGTTAAAATGTCTAGATTATACTTTCCTGGTTAGAAATAAAATCTCTATAGAATAGATTAATGTTACTATAGGACCACAAATTGCATTTAAGTTTTAGTATAGATTCTTTTTTTCCTCTATTGTTAATCTCTAGCAATATTATGGTGCCATACATCGTAAATTTTCTTTCAAATATGAACTTAACTCAAAGAATGTCTCTGGCAGTTTTTATTTTATTTTTTTTAAGATTTATTTGTGCATACAAAACTGGGGTACAGGTAGGTCAGAGATATGGAGGGTGAGAGGATTTACCAGAGACAGAGTGGGGAGCAGAACAGGCAGATCGATGAAGTATACTGCTGAGGGGAGCACCGGGCAGGTCAGGAAAGGTCTGCCACACTGTGTGGTCACCTCCGGGGCAGGCGGGAATTGAACTCATGTGGAAGTGGTTTCAGCTTCTTAGTGCTTGCTTTAACCCACTGTGCCACCAGGGAGGACCTCTGGCAGTTTTTAGTGGAAGAAATAATGAAAATGTACATCATTTACAGAAGCTTTTAATAAACAACCTCTTTGCAAAAAAAAAAAATCATTTAAATTGCTTATTTTAATACTTAAAAGTTTTGGGTTTTTTTTTTTTTATAATGAGGGTTGGGGATGTGAAGAGATCCTGTGTAAGTTCTAGTAAGTTTTGTTTTTTTTTTTTAAAGATTTATTTATTAATGCATTACAGAACTGGGGTACAGGATAGAGATGAAGGGGCAGTGAGAGGATTCAGAACAGGTCCACTGACGAAGTACACTGCTGAGGGGAGCAGCAGGCGGGTCAGGAGAGATTTGCCATGCCATGTGGGCGACTCCGGGGCAGGTGGAGATCGAACTCATGCGGAAGTGGCTTTAGCTTCTTAGTGCAGTGCTTAGCCCGCTGCGCCACCAGGGAGGGCCCTAAAACAGTTTTTTTTTTT
>NW_004567104.1:60171953-60182972 GCF_000260355.1 Condylura cristata | reverse complement strand
TTGGGCTGCTTCCATGTTTTTCCAATTGTAAATAAAGCAGCAATAAACATGGGGGTACAGGTATCTTTTTCAATCAGTGTTTTTGTGTCTTTTGGATCCTAAAACAGTTTTTTGATGCAGAAATTATTGTTCTCCTCATTCTAAGTATGAGGAAATGGAATCTGAAGGAGACTTGTCAAAAGCTATATTGAATAGCAGCTGACAAGGTGATATTTAAATGCAGGGACTGCATTTATTGTCATCACTTTAGACTAACACACCCTATTTGATATTGCAAACAATGAAACTAAACTCTCTCTGGACACTCACAACAAATTAACCTATTTCTCTCTTGCTTAATTCCACTTAGAACTTTTCTACCCACCTTTAAACATTCTCACTGATATTGAAAACTAGTAATAACAAAAGTATTCAAGGGGCCTCCCTAGTGGCGCAACGGGTTAAAGATCTATGAAGCTCTCTGAAGCTATTGTAGTACAAATTTGATCCCCATCCTGGGAGCTGACCCACATGGTGTGGTAGCTTTCTCCTGATACGCCCACTGTAGGTGTATTTCACTCACTCTGCCTGTGATGCTCTCTGCTCTGTCTCTGGTGAATCCTGTCACCGCCCCCCCCCAAACCCCTGTTCTTGTATGCATAAATAAATATTTTTAAAAAATTATTTGAAAAGTATCTGTCTTGAGTCAGACCCCTTACTCTTTCCCCCACTTCAGAATCCCTTCAACCATTCTCTATGTAACTCAATGCCCCACTCACTGGGACCCTTCTCCAATTTGACTTTTTCAGGCCCATCGTTGAACCAAGGATTACCTGCTATGTTCAGCAATAGCCACACCTCTCTTAATTTCTCAGCAACATTCATTATATACAACTTTCCCTCCTTCATGAAAAATCTCTTTTCTTGACTGACAGCATCTGTGTCTGGGTTTTATACCCTCATTCTTCTTTTCAGACAAAATAGACTAAACTTGTACTTTTTAATCATCCAATGCTGGATTTCCTGATGCCCCATTTCTAATTGAATCTAATTTTCTCACTGTCTGTTCTCACCTGTCTTATACCTACCGTTTTACTTACCATCATATTTCTCTCTCTTTTGTCAGTCTATCTTCTGTGATTTTAATTTCTGACTCAATAGTTCTTCCTATGTCTAAAGGAAATCTCAAACTTAATATGTTGCAAAGAGAAATCAACATTTTCTTCCCCCATCCCATAACTATTACATTTTTATCTTGTTGAAGATGCCTGGAATACAGGAATCTTTTCTGATCCACTTCTGACTTATTCCTCAACCCCACAGTCAAACCATGATTATTTATGTTATTACAAGATGTGTATTGATTATGTCTATGCTCAGTCTTCAGCAATGTAGTTGAAGGCACCAGCCATGGTTGATAAGAATGCCAATGATGAGATTTATAATTGCTAATATTTATGAAAGTATTGTATGTATAATATATGTCAGGTACTGCATGGTCCTTTGTGATAGTTGTGAGCTGGCATCCTCACATCCACTCTGCCTTTTGAGTCATTATCTACACTAAAGGCAGAGTGATGTTATTGAGAAATATATTGGTATCACTGCTTCTCAAATCCAGCTAATGGGTTCTAAATAATAGTCAATGAAATATCAAGACTGTTATGTAACTAATAAAGCTTGTAAGATATCACCCCTACTTAGATCTCATGTACCTTGAAACCTAAGTTGTTCTCTGCTTCGTGTTTCTTATTTTCTCTTAACTTCCTTAATGCTTATTTGGCCTTTGCTTTTATGGCTCTTTCTTTGGGAAGGTAGAATGATTATTCCTACTAACTCAACTCAATCAATTACTAAACATTAAGATTGCTCTAAGTCCTCTATCAGCCTCCTGCTGTGCAAGACATAATGTTTTTCCATGTTTATACTGATTTTTTTCTTTTGTGAGTTGTTTTTGTGGTTTAAGGAGAATATGTGATTACTTCTATCTCTAATGGATTTGTAAGATTTCTGACACAAGAAAATTTGTATCTTTGCACATACTTTTTCACAGTTACCAGGATTGAATGCACATCTGATTGATGAGTGAATAAAGACATTAAGGAAGATAAATACATTTTCAATCTTGGCTCCTCTCATTCACTTTCTACTCCCTCCACACCTAAGCCCAGTGAAAAACCTGCAGATCCATCAATCCTAGATTTAATCTCTTTAACACTTGGATGTTCTTGATTTCATCGTCTTAAATTCAAGCCCTCGTTATCTTCTTCAGCTGTATCAAGTTTCAGCTGTATCTAGTATTACTTTTTAAGATGTTTCATTTTGTTTCATCATTGGCATCTCAACTGGCGAAAAGATGGTACAGATTTAAACTCTTTAAAAGAATCCTACTTCAGTTATCTAATGCTATGTAACTAGCACCCCCCCCCAAGTTAATGACTTAACCAAAAGATTCCCTATTATTCCTGATGAACCTGTAAATTGATAAAACTTTGCTAGACAGTTCTTATTTAGGCTTTTTCTATGAACTGAAGTTTGATATTTATCCTGATTAGTCATATGAATTTTTGTACAGACTGGACAACTCAAAACAGTTCTCAGTATGATAAATTGTGGTAGCTGGGAGCTCAGCTTGGACTGTTGATTAAATCACCTACAGTGTCTTCTCAGATCATGGCTTCTGGGTTCTAGACAGAACCAGACCAAATAGTAGGTCTGCAAGAAACCTATGTACAAGCCATTTGACTTCTTTATAACACAGTGTTAAAGGAACATGACATTACTTCCACTGTATGTTTGTGGCCAAAAGTAAATCATTAAATCATCTTATATTAAAAAGAAAGGGCTACAGAGACTGAATATTGGTTTTGGGGGGCCATCTTCGGGAATTAACTACCTCAGTCTTATAGCTTCACATGTATATATCAATATCACTTCATAATAAGAACCTTGGCTACACTTCTAGTCTTAACATTTGCTCTATCCCAACTCCATGTACTAATATATCATCTTCACTGAATAAATTTAGCTTCCAGAATGCAACAAGTTTGTAATTATTTTTCACCTTGCCTTCTTGTGCATTATTCCCCTGAATGGTTTTGTGTTTGTTTTCATTTACTAGTTTTATCTAACTTTGACTCGTTATTAGGAATAGAAACAAAGATGTTCTTACCCTTTATGAGGAGGCTCTATGCAGTACTCCAAATATTTTATATTCCCACTGCAACCTGTGAAACAATACTATGATACTATAATCATGTAAAGTTTATAACAATCATCAATCATTCGTTAGACATTTTTATATAAAACGTGGTAGGTACTAGGACAACTGATAACTTCCTACTAAATGACTTATTTCTCTTCCAAATGGTTCAACAATTAGTTAAGAATAGTATATAACATATAAGAGGAGTCTTATTACTCCTTATTATTCTTATTCTTAATAATATGCTGTATTCACTGCCTGACATGAAAACTATTCTGTGTAGTTCCATCACATATGTTCAGTAACTAGTTTGTACTTCTCCACATGTTTTTTTATGAAGCTCATGTCGTTACATACAAATGGAAGCTTTGTACAATTTTCAAAATCTTTTAAATATTTGTTTAATTCATATAATATGGTAGCTCTCATAAAATTAATGAGTAAAAATAGCATTTTTCCTATAATTTGATACAATGCATATGCCTATGATTGCTTGTAGTTTGCCTCTTCCATAAAGTGTAGCTACATTTACACACATTAAGTGAGGCAAAAAAATAATGTGCTATATTTTTAGCAGAATTGGCAATGACCATTTCTTATTTGTTATTGTAATGGAGAAATCAATAAAATATGGTGTACTGATATGTTTTCGGAGATCTGTTTTCTTAAAATTCAAAAGTTTATAAATGCTTTAGTATAATTTATCTTGTAGAATTGGATAGTAGGTTTAAAAAATAATACTCTTCTGGGCCCTCCCTGGTGGCACAACAGGTAAGGATGCAGCACTGCAAGCTAGCCACAGCTGCTTCAGAGCGAGTTCTAACCCCGGCTCTGGAGGTGATGCACATGGCATGGCAGAATTCTTCTGACCTGCCCACTGCTCCCCTCAGCATTGTACTTCCTCAATCTGCCTGTTCTGCTCCCCGCTCTACCTCTCCCCACTGTGTGGTGAATCCTCTCACCACCCCTGTACCTCTGGCTTGTACCCCATTTCTGTATGTATAAATAAATAAAAATCTTTAAAAAATACTCATCTGATAAACAGATATGCAGACTTACAAACGAAATGTTTTAGAGAAAAGAATAACTTATATAATTTTCATTGTATTATTCATACATGCCCTATTAATAAATAGAGATTTGTGGATTTCTCCAGCCACATCAATCTAAAAAATATTCTACATAGACTAAGTCAACTGCTTTAACTAACCCTATTGTTGAGTGATTTTTTCAATTTATTTTTGAATAATATTATTTTTTAATTTTTGTTCCTGCCTGAAAAAGAAATTAACTTCACATGCTTGAATTTGACATTTCTTTGTCATACAATCTCTTCAAAATGCTTCTATTTAATTGGTTTTATATGGAAAAACAAAGAACCTTGAAAAGCATCAGATTTAGGTCACAGGTCAGTGTTCAAGCAAAATAGAGCTGGGCAACCAAATGATCCCCTGTTATTAAGCCGATAAATCAGAGCGATGTTGATAGATGTTAGTGCTGAGACAGTATGTCAGTATCATGACAAAACCGCTGAACAGACGAAGGTGATCAATGCTGTCAGAGTCTTGAAAATACAAATGTTATAAAGGTCAAACAAAACCTCGAGGAAACTATCAGTGGCACTAACATATCCAAAAATGAAGTTTTCATGACAACATGAAAGAGGGCTTCCAATGAGCAAAGCAGTTGAATTTTCACAGTAATGCAACTTGTTATAAAGGAACACATGTTTTCACTCCGTGTGTAGACGGGCATTCAAAACCAATTTCTGTCCCTAATTCTTTTCAAGTTGTTTCCTTATCCTGGTAATTTAGCTTTTTGTGGGCCTCTCCTTCCCCATTCTTCCCACCCTTCAGATCCTATCAAGTTTCTCCCCTCTGAGGAACCGAATGCTTCAACTCAATATAAGCGCTTCTCTGAGCCAAAGAAAATCACATTTAATATGGTTATATGGTTCATTTTCACATTTAATGAATTTATTCTAAAATGTTTAATCCTTTATACTTCCAGTAAATATTTTTCTGAATGCCTACCTTTCAGAATTTAGTAGGATAGAATTTCTGTCTTTAAAAGTTTTACCTTCCAGTGAATGATTTATAAATTTCAGTTGTCAGCATTCTCTTTGAGAATCTAAATAAAATAATGACTACATTCCCCAGAAAAATTTATTTATTTACATAAAATGTCATACCAACTTTCAGAAGATTCAGTCATTAAGATCATGAAAGGAGGGGAGAGGGGGTACTTGCCAGGTAACATTCTTAATTTTGTTTTACTCTAAGCTTTTTTTGAACTGGAACACTGTTGAATGGTTATCTATGGAGATCAAATAGCACAAGCAAAGAGAATTTGTGTGAAAAGGAATTGGGCATTTAGGAACTAAGGTTTTATCATGAGCCAGGGGGGTGGTATGAATTTGAGTTTCAGATTTCAGTTGGAAGAATCTGTAGATAGCCATATTTACTTGGTAAAATGCATAGCATATTTTAGGAAATAAATAGTGTCTCTTCCTAAGAGAATTATTATTCTTCTAGACCAAGGATTTCACCAGATTCTCCTTCCACATGTCTCACTAAAGTTAGGCACCTGTTGTAGTGCTTTGCACATATTAAATATTTAACTGATAGTTGACTAAGAATGGAAGGGAAGGAAAAGAGAAGGTTATAGAGTTAATTGATCTGATGAGCTCTGAAAAGGATAAACAAAGAGATTATTAAATTATAAATGATATTATGGTAGGGCAATTTTGTGTAAGTATAGGTTATTTAAGATAGTGATGGAAGTAAAGACAATTAGTTTCATTTTATAGGAAATGATGTAAGTGAAAATATTTTTCTTGTAAGAGCAAATTAGTTTTTCTTTACATCTCTGAAAATAAATTATATATGTAATTTTAGGGCTCTGAATTATTCCTAGTTAAAAAATATAACATTTTAGGCCCTCCCTGGTGGTGCAGTGGGTTAAAGCATAGCATTAAGAAGCTAAAGCCACTTCCGCATGAGTTCCATCCCCGCCTGCCCCGGAGGAGACCACATGGCGTGGCAGACCTCTCCTGACCCGTCCGCTGCTCCCCACAGCAGTGTATTTCCTCTATCTGTCTGTTCTGCTCCCCTCTGTCTCTGGTGAACTCTCTCACCCTCCACATCTCTGGCCTGTACCCCAGTTCTGTATGAATAAATAAATCTTAAAAAAAAAAAAGAATGTAACATTTTATTCTAGCAAGTAGAAATATATAGGTGTGTCCTTGTGTGTGTGTATAATGTTTTATACCAATAATATATAACATATTTACACCACATACCAATAAGATATTTATTAAAGATGTATTTTGTAATTTTCACATGGTTTTCTTTCTTGTTGATTTAGATCTTCAATCCTTATAATACAATTACGTGCTATATACAGTTTGTTCTTTAGATGTTTATTGAAGGACTAATAAGTTCCAATCCCATTTTTAGTGATTGGAAAATAGCATGAAGTATAATAATGGGCTAGAATCATACTAAGCAAAAATCAAATATGGAATATATAAGGTATATAAAAATAAGGATGTATTATTTAAACATTGTCTTAAAAATTGACACTTCCTAATAGAAAACATTGTCTTAAAACATTGTCTTAGTGCAGTCACTAAAATCTCATCTAAGTTGTCTCTAAAGTCCATTGAAGATCAGTGAGATTTGAGCTGGAGCCTCTACAGATTTCAGCAATGCTCACTGATGTGTCTGAAGGTCAGAAACTGCCATAGCTATTGTAGGTTCAACTCAGCTGGTCAGATGCCTCTGCTCCAGCTTTCCGTCATAATCTTCTGTGAGCCCACAGTGTGTGAACACATCCTACATAAGGCTATCTCAGCAATGCAAGAAATAAAACTCTAGCATCCAATACGTGAAAGTTCTGGTTACACCAGATCAGTCTAGCCAGTAGAAGACTGAGGAACGGGAAGCTCAGTGCCCCCACTAAGACAGGAATATGAGAATATTTTTGAACAATAGTTAATGTATCATACAGCATAAAGAAATAGGTACTCTAGTGGTTGTTAATTTAAATAGTCTGTCAACTATGTACACTGGCAAGGCAACATTTGAATAGAGAAGCAGAACGAGAAAGACATACCCTATGTAAGGGGAAACATTTCAAAGTAGAGAGAGCTACTATTTCAAAATCGAAAGTAGGAACATGGGTGTGTTGTTCGGGTATGGCGGGGCAGTAGACAGCCGTAAGTGAGTGTGAAGCAGAGGGAAAGGCAGCAGGGCCAGGGGAAGATACCAACCAGCTCAGTGGAAACACATGAAACTACTGGATTCTATTCTGAATGTGCTGGGATGCCATAAAGCATTCTGAATGAAAGACTGACATCATCTGACTCACATTTAAAAATGTTTGGCTTGTGGTATTAAATATTCTGCTGATTTACTTTAAAATATTTAGTTAGAAAGCAAGTGTGGAGTGTGTGAGTGAGTGTGTGAGTAAGCTGTGTCACAGGCACTTGGACACTTCCTAATAGAAAATAACACTTTAATAAGAATCCCCCAAATGCCTCAGGCCTGATAGCAACCAGGGGTTCCTTTCTCCCCCATTTCCCTGTCTGTGGGTTTCTGAGCTACCTTTGCAGAGGCTGCAGCTTCTCATGACCATCTTTAAGCTTTCTTGTGCTGTGTATGTTGTAAGGTCTGATTTCTCCTTACTTGATACCAATTGACTTCACGCGTTTCTTTGAAACCATTTTTTTTTCTGATTCATTCTATGAAAATGTGAAGTTATCATAATGAGGAAATAATTAAAAATTATTGCAGTGTTAGAGAACCCACTTTTGGGAAGAACTGTAAGGTCAAATTGTAGAACTGAATTAATCCCCCTCAGAAAATTAAAAAAGTGATTTCCACTCTATTCCCTTTTTCTTCATTCATAAAATTTTATATTATTGCAGCCTCCATAGTTTTACCACATCACCCACTATCTTCTTTTATTTTCTTCCCTCCCCTGTTTTGGTCCATCTTCCTTCCCATCCTTTGCTGGAAGCCCTGATTCTAGGTCAGCTTCCTAGTTTTGACATGTTCTTGACCATTTGTTTTGTTTCTCTGTATTCCACATATAAGTGAGACCATCTGGTACTTATCTTTTTTCCTCCTGATTTATCTCACTGGCATAATTCCTTCCAGCTCCATCCATGTTGTCACAAATGACATGAGTGCTTTTTCTGATCACTAAGTAATAGTCTATTGTATAACTATGTACACAAATACCACATTCCTATAATGTGGGGCATTTGGATTGTTTCTATGACTTGACTATTGTAAATATTGTAAATAGTTCTGCAGTAAACATAAGAATGTGTGTTTCCTTTCAAATTAGTAATTTTGTGTCCTTGGGGTTGATTCCTAAGAGTGGAATGTCTAGATCCTATTTTCAGGTAATTCTATTTTCAGCATATAAGGAACATGCATACAGCTTTCCCAGTGACTGGATAGGTTGACATTCCCACCAGCCATTTAAGAGTGCTCCCTTAATTCTACCATTCTACCTCCTGCCTAGAATTTGTTGTTTCTTTCTTTTTTTTTCTTTTTTTTTTTTTTTAACATGGGCCATTCTCACTGGGGTGAGGCGGTTTCTTTTGTGTTTCTGATTTGCATTTCCCTTATAATTAGTGATGTTGAACATTTTTTCACATGCCTGTTGGTCACTGGCATTTCTGTATTTTATTTTATTTTTTTTTTAGTTCTTCTGCCCAGTTTTTGACTGTATTGTTTGCTTTGCTTTTGTAGAATTTGTTAGTTCTGTATAGATATTTGATATCAGTCCATTATCCATCATATGGTATGAAAATATATTTTTCCTGTCAGTAGGATGTCTCTCTCTCTTTTTTTTTTTTGTTAGTGTCTCTTTTCCCATATAGAATCTTTTTAGTTTGACATAGTCTCAGATGTTTATCTTCTCCTTTGTTTTCTTTGCCTCTGGAGAAGAATCCTCAAAGATGTTTCTGCATATATGAACTGACACCATAAAATATATGGAAAAAATAGGCAAAGCACCCCCACTTTATTTTTTAGTGAACTTTGCCTTACCCAAGTCTCTGCTTCTCTATTCAGTTCAGCCCTCCACAGTGATTTCATAATTGTTGCTTTCTCCCCCATTTCCAGAATCTACACTTGGGATTTTAGTATTTACATAATTGATGACATACAGTTTCATCTGTATGGAAATTGTTTCTTTCTTCCTTCTTTGATTTTGATTAATTCATCCCTAAAGCTGAAAAATAATTTTATTTTGCTATATAGATTCCTCTCCTTTCCCCTGATGATATAAATAACTGCACCTATCTGTAGAACTACTTCTCTTTTTATTAGGAGGGTTCTGGCATCTGTGCTTACTTTTTGGACAGGTTGTTGATTTGAACTTTTGCTTCGTGTCCTGTTATTTAATCCATGGTGACTGGGTGATACTGTGGCATTTTCTGTCTCTATTGGTAAAGTATGCAAACATAAGCTTGAGGAATCTACTTCCACACAGAGAGGACTGCTTTAAGTTAAGCCTTAGAAATGACCCGATGTAGATTTTATCACAATGTAATATGTTTTGAAAAAAGCATTTGATAGCATTTCAGGAATAGCAAAACTCCAGATGATTCTCATCAGAGCTCATGTAAATGAACAACGTCTCTGGTATAGTGTAGTGTATCAGGTCAAATGAAATCATCATAAGAAGATAAAATTTGCAGACAGGTATTACTGAGTTCAGATTCCAGTCTCACAGTTGACTAGCTATGTAGACATAGTCAAGCTGCCAATCCTTAGCTATAAAATCATGCCCACTGTCTGGGGGAGGGCACTCTTGTGAAAATAAACTATAATAATTACAGCACCTATTCCTATATCTTCTGTAAATTAAGTTCTCAAAAAAAAGTTATTTTAGCTATGATCCTGTATCACAAATATAAGCCAGCATTTCTGTATTTTCAAAAAGATGATGAGTAGTACTTAGGATTATTTGACAGACCAACTGGTAAAAGATTTTCCAAATTAATATTTTTCTTATTAATCTGTCAGTTGGCGATGAAAATAAGCACTGTTCATTCTGAATTATTAAACAGGAGGTGGTTATGATGTCCTAGTGTGGGATCCTATGGCACCATGGCAATGTGTGTCTTAAGAAACACTGATCAATGTACTGGAACATGACAGTGGCAATACTGTTGAATAGCATGTGCAAAGCTTTGTAACAAGAAGCAGAGTTTACTGAGGATGTCCAAATTAGTATTTCTCTTTTCAAAAAACAAATGAAAATCTTTGTCTCTCTAGTATCACTGACAAATTAGTTAAGAACCTGTCTTAGCATTCCTATTTCTGAAAGAGAGGAAGTAAGACCTAACTAAAGCTATTAAAAAAAAATTACAACTTTTCCCATTCCCATTTGTACAGTGTTCAGATCTCCTACCCACATTCCCTTCCATCCTGGTGAATGTTTGAACACCATTTAATCAGACATGTTTGTTGACACTCTTCCTAATATTCTACTACTGGAGAAATACCTCAAGCCTGTCAAAACTCTTATTCTCTACATCCTTCCATCCATATTATCTGAAATATATTAGGAAAGAGAATTTATAAATGTATAATACATCACCACTCAGCTATTTTATTGTCAAAACACATGTCATTTCTCCATTCAAAAATTTCGTAGTGTCTCATCAAATTTAATCCTCTAATCAGGTAAATAGCTGCTATTTCTAAATAGATTCGTAGAGTAATCATGTAATATTGGATATTAATTGATAGAGGTACATAAAAGTTATATATTCTAAAAAGTTTCTTCAAAGAAGAACTATATCATGATTG
>NW_004567104.1:60078494-60169988 GCF_000260355.1 Condylura cristata | reverse complement strand
TGGAAAAGAAATACAATAAATAAATATATATATATTATTTAATTGAATGGATGACATAGGAGTAAAATAATAAAGGAGTGAATCCCTGTGAAAGAGATTTCAGTGCACTTGCAGAAGAGCAATGACTCTCAAAGTGGCTTCATTATTCTTTAGGTTTTTTTAGAAACACCAAAACTGGGAGCCAACTGAAAATTTCTACTGAACCAAAGTCTGTGGAAGGATCCAGCACTCTGCTTCAACAAGATGATTCTAATATGAATTCATGTTTAAGAACTACTGATTCCAAGTTTAAGTCTACAGCATTACTCTTGCTAGTACAGAGTAGGAAAATGTGGTTATTAAAATGACATAGTTTAAATAGTGTCAAGTCCCAAGGAAAGTGAGCTCTTTTTTGTGGAGCCAGAATGCAAATGGTTTTAGTCCAAGCAAGAACAAATTCCAAGCCTCTGCCTATTAGAGAGGGGACCCTTAGGGCAACAGTTCTCTTTCTATGAGCCTGACTCTGGTTGGGGACCTGGTTGTTACTGAATTTAGCAAGACATCCATGAGCTGGCCCCATGCCATTCACAGGTCAGTATCAAAAAATCAATCAAATGGATACTTTTTTTTTTTTTTTTAAGATTTATTTATTTGTGCATACAGAACAGGCCAGAGGCTCAGGGGAGGTGAGAGGCTTCACTAGAGACAGAGCGGAGAGCAGAACAGGCAGATCGACAAAGTACACTGCTGAGGGAAGCAGCAGGCAGGTCAGGAGAGGTCTGCCGCGCCATGTGGTCATCTCCGGGGCAGGCGGGAATCGAACTCATGCGGAAGTAGCTTTAGATTCTCAGTGCTGTGCTTTAGCCCGCTGTGCCACCAGGGAGGGCCCTCAAATGGATACATTTTTAATAAGGCAGTTACCCAAATTTAAAGTTATTGCTTCAGACTTATAGGTAAGGCCTACAGACTTAAGCTGACTTTAGAGGCCAGAGAAAGGGATTTTATTATGCATAGAAATGATCAATTCCAAGATGTTTCTCAGGACACCCTTGATCAAAACAATCACTTTCAAGTTTCCACAGGGTGCTTCACCAATTAAAAGCTCACCTAGAATCATGTTGCGTAGGTGTGATTTTATTTTCTGTCACTTTTGCAAAGAAAAAATAAATATTTGTCTTATAGAAAAATCTAATTTCCATTTCAGGAATGGTGACAAAACTATGATTACTATTACCAGTTTTGGGAATATTTTATTAGCTCTCTGAAGATTTGTTCTTTTGTGAATATTAGAATTTATCATGGTTTCACAGACAGCCATGTCGAATATGTGAGATAGATACATTATTTCCTACAAATAACCATGAATGTCTTTTATAAGCATTCACTTCTTCAATAAGGCAAGGTTTCAATTTACTTTTAGAAAGAAAATGTGTTCCCTACAATTATGCTGTATTTCATAATTGCCCATTTATTAATGCAATTTTCATTCACTGATTGTAGCCATAGATTTTACAAAAGGTTAGGTAACTGACTAATTTGATGCTAAGTATCTTATCTCTGGGGACTTGGGGTAAGAAATGTCACTTTGATTGTCTCCATTGCAAGTCATGTCATATATGAACAACTCTATCTCACTGTTTAATTTGACCCAATTTTCCATATTGCTTAATAAGCACATTACAGCGAATCACTGATCTATTATCCAAGGAATTATGAAGCTTGTGGGTTATCTTCCATTGCACCTGCTTTAATCAGCATATTGCCTTGGGTATTATGGTCACTTTATCCTTTAATAAAAGAATTGTTAATATCTTCATCTGTAATTTCAAGCAGATTCTGCAATTTACAGAATTAGGTTAGCTGGGTTTTTATGTAGACTTTATCACAGATTTAGTTAATATATTGTTTTCAGGGATGTTTTATGTTTCTAACATCTTCAAATTAATGTTTTCATTCAGCAAATGGTCAGTATTTAGATAAATGGAAATTTCATTCTTATTTTAATGTTACTTTCATACTGTATATGGCACTGCCTAATGGGCTGTTCTTTCCTATATTTATAAAATGTAATAGTAAAAGGAGCTATATTGTTCATTGCTTGTATAGTTAAAGAGATTTAAATATGCTTCTTTGAAAAAGAATTGCCACAAGGTATGATGCATCATTTTATTGATCTGTATAGAATAATTTGTTCACTTTTGAATATGCGACATCCTATCAGAAACACTTTAGCTACTGCTATTAATAATGATTCATTGTATCTTTATTTTGCAAGTCACATATGTTATCAGCATGTAGACAATAGTTATAAAAATACATTATGCAAACTCTATAGAATGTCTACCAGAAAGTTAAATTTTGCAACATGCCTTTGAATTTATTTTCATTCAAAAACATGAATGACATCTCTGCTGTGTGTCAGTAGGCAGGTTGCCTGGTAGGAGTTTTTAACTTTTCCCTCAAAGAGGGGCATTGCAGCATGAGAAACTCAAAGACGGGCTTTCCTTTCTATCCCCATGAAGTTGAAATTAGTGAATTTTGGTTATCTGAGAAAGGTAGCTTAACTCCCCTAAAATCCTGAACATAATTACCTCTGTTATGAGACCTGCAGTACTGAGAAACTGTGTAATGTGTATTAGGCTATTCTATCTCCATTTATGTTGATTCTTCTGTTTCTTTGATTTAATCATTGTAAGTGTTTGTAAGTTATTCAGTCAGTAGCAGTTTTTTTAATCTAATTTTGGTACGTTTCAAACAATAGAGAATATGGATAAAAGAAAAATATATCTATCTGAAGGAGAATTTTGTTGATATAAGAAACTCTTTTTTAAAGTAGGGGCTTTTTCTTTAGAGACATTTTTACCCATTCATGTCACATGATAGAATCCTATTAGTCTGCTATTAATTTTCTTCAATCTTTCTATTTAGCTTAACATAAGGAAAATGACACACCAGTAACCCCTTCCCCAAGATATGCAAAAATTTTCACATGTGTTTCATTAAGTAATTTCAGGAGTCCATTTTGTCAACTTAGAAAAATTAGCATTTATGTATTTTTTGATCAAAAGTGATACATCTATGCCTTTCTCTAAAATGTTTTTCAAAAACGAGGATTGATGTTTGAACTAAAGTAGAACTGTGTGGAAGTTCCATAGAAAATGCCACACTTGTATGAATTCACTTTTGTTAATACCATACCCTCTTATCAGGTAAAACATTGAAGAGGAAAGAATATGATTTTTTCTCTATAGGATTTGTTTTGAGCCTTACCTATGTTATTCTCCAACTACAAAATTTAGAGGAAATCATTATATCATTCCACCCCTGTTCATTAACTATCAGATGTATGCATGGAGAATCAAGTGGTGGAAATGTGTGAAACTCTTCTGTGAACACCTAAGTGTTAAATAGTTGTAGATTTTTCTGAAAAGGACTTTGCAACCACTAAGGAAGTTATAAAATAAGATATTGGACTATACTTTGGAAAAATAAATATCTCGATTTTTAGATCCTATAATGATTGTCTAAAATTAATTGGAATGGACAGATGCCCTTTTCAGGTTAATGACTTTTAGCCTTCATATCTAAAACTGAGGCACATTGAGAAATAATGAGATTAAATTGCTTTAGTTTATAAGACAGAACGCATCCTTTATGTAAGGGACATTAGGTCTTTGAGGGGTTTTGCACAATATTTTTAACAAATATTTTTTCAAACATTTGTTTACTCAGAAAATTTCTGGTTATGTAGTAATGAAAACTCATATATCTTTGAAATGTCTTATGATGACATTTGGCCAGGATCAGTGAGAGTCTTCTCAAATATTAGAAAAATCAAAATAAATGTGAGAGTAAATTTTAAGAATGTTTTATTTATTTTTTTATTATTTGGCAGTTTTCTCTATCTCAAAATTATCGTACTTATTTTCCTTAGAAACAAAATACATGTTTTACTCTCCCTGTATGCTACCATAGTACACTTTTAACAATATATTTATTCTGAATGTTGAATATTGATCCTTTGGTGTATAATTTATATCTGAAAGTTTTTATAATTAAATGCCTGCAGAATGCTAATTAAGCTAATTCATTGTAATTCAAAATAAGGGGAAATTTTGAAATATCAAATTTAATACATTATGAGTTTTCCAATTTTAATCATTTTATATTATCCATTAATTCAAAGAAATATGCATCTGACAAGGTAAATCTGTGTCTCTGACTCATATACAATGTAGTAAGCCAATGTTACCTCAATAAAAAAAAATACAAGAAACATAACAACAAAAGAAACAAATTATTTGCAGAGAATAGTGTCACACAAAACCTCAGGCATGGGAAGACTGTAAACTTTACCCAGAGACATTTTAAATAATTTTAAACAGGGAAAATAAATGATACTGATAAGAAATTACCACACAAATACCATAAAAATTCAGAAGAGATGACCAGAAGTAAAAGGAAATCAGAAACATGGTAAGTGGGCCCCTCCTTGGTGGCTCAACTGGTTAAAGCACAGCACCATAAGTGAGCAGCAGCCACACAGTGAAAGTTTGATCCCTAGCCCCAGCCCACATGGCACATGAGACGTCTCCTGTCTCACCTGCTGCTCCCCTCAGCAGTGTACTAAATCATTCTGCTTGTTCTGCTCCCCACTCTGTCTCTGCTGAATCCTCTCACCACCCCTGAACCTCTGGCCTTCATCCCAGTTCTGTATGCATAAATAAATAAGTCTTCTGGAAAAAAGAGAAAGAAACATGGAAAATGGTATAGTTGAGAGGGATTGAGAAAATAGAGAAATGGAATGAAGGCTAACTATTGGATGGGAGAAAATGCAGTCGCAGAGCTGTCAGAACTGCTAGCTTTACAGGAAATAGTTGGACATATGTGACCTTTACTCAAGAAAATATACAACTGAGTAAATACATTTGGATGGTGTATGAGCATGTTGAAAATGGAAAGTTGGGACTTTATGAACCAACAAGGAAAAGTGCAGAGTATGAAAAATAGTAAAAACATGGAAACAAATTTCCTAATACATGGAAAATAGTCCACAAAAAATGAGGGAGAGTTCAGCTATAAAGGATACAACTGTCAGAGGACAAGATAAGTGATGTGTCAAATGTTGCTATGAGGTAAAAAAAAAAAAAAATCATGGCTAAGAAATTGCTATTGAGTGAAAATATGGTAATTTTGGCAAAGATAGATTCCTGAGATGATGTGGGTGGGGAAAAATGGTGGATTGAGGAGTGAGAGCAAGATGGGAAAACAAAATATATAGAGGAGAGGAGATGGGAAAGTGAACGAATTGTAAGGAAATAAATAGTGATTTTGGGGTGGTAAAAGTCAAGTTTGATTAATTGTTGAATTTTGCTTTCATTTTTTATTTTGGAGTTCATCAGAGAGAGGGTTGGGATTATGGCTGAGGTGATTGATAGGACAAATTACAAAGGAGGCAGAGCGACTGAGTTAAGAGCACAGACTTTTGTCTGTGGAAGATATCTATCATTACCAAAGAGATGGGAAGAAAAAGAGAAAGAGTGGAAAGTGGGAAGAAATGAAAACAAGGAGGAAGGAAGGGAGGGAGAAAGAAAGAAGGGGAGGAGAATTATGTGTAGAATTTGAGGGAATTTGTGTATATATGATGTCAACAGGTGAGGAAGTGTCCTGAAAGTGAAAGTTTAGAAGAAAGTCTCTCATGTAGAGTAAAAAGCAAAACTGTTACCTCGGAAAGTAACTGGAATATAGAAGTGACTGACTGTGGGATGGATAGGAAAGGATGAGGAGGAGAGGGAAAGCTGAAATAATGCGGGCTAACAATATGTTTTTTTTACTCATGGTGCTGTGATTATTAACCACATTTAAAATTTTACTTAAGCATTCATCACACGATCACTGAGTGATGGCTATTTAGCATGCATGTTTAAGGACAACAAATAAAAGACAAAGTAAAATTCTTATTAGAGAAAGTCTGCTGAAAATTAAAGAAGAATAAGACTATGATAGGTGCTAGATGGAAATAACAGTGTGATAAATCCAGGAAGAATTGACCTGGTGACTACTCTTGATCAGCTGGTTGGCATTTAGTAAGATGTAATTGATAATAAGTCTTTGACAAAGAAGTAAGGGTAAGTCTTGGTAGTAGACTTAAACAAGCTAGAGGTTGGTATATTTTAAGAAAGAATGAAGAGGTCAATGGAGAGAAGAGAAAAATGAGATGAGGTGAATGATGCATACAACAATCTCATCCCACTAGGCACTTAAGTAAAGAAAAAAAATGTGAACTTTTATTCTGAGTGGTGGAAAGTTATCAAATACTTTAGAAAGCAAGGTGAAGGGGTATTCTGATTGACATTCTTTATAGAATGCTTAAGTTACACACACCTCTTCTAGCATCAGAGACATAGTTTTCTTAAAATGGCATACTCTCGTCCACCTTCTACTTTCTTCTTTTTGTAAAGAAAGAAAATTTAGATTCTTTTCTCAGAACTAAAGGATGGGTTCAAATCAGTAGGTTTAAACAAAGTCAGGATTTATGCTAGTCTTCCTAATCACAGCTGAAGCATATCTCAGTGGAACTCAAGACGCTTTTGATTCAGTTAGAGATCAGTGCTGAGTATGTTAGTAGTTAGTCTTCTCTCTTGATCCAGTGGGCCACAATAGTTATTTTTAATCAATCAATGTTTGGTTTCCTGATCCTTATAGGATTTAAGAGGTTTAAGCCCTGAAATTTAAAGGCAACACATAAAGCTTATTATTTTATGCAAATTAAAAATATTTACATTTTGCCAAAAGAAGCAAAAAGTGAGTTGGGGAATTATTTTGGAGTTTTTATAATCTGTCCAGGACTGTGAGAAAAGGGAAAAGTATATTCCTTTCAGGCTAATAATCCATCTGCTAAAATTATTCATAGGGAAATGACATGTTTTTGATAATTTTTATTTAATAAAGGCAACCCAAAATTTGAGAATGTTCTAGATTGAGAATCAAAACTGAAACTAACAGATATAGGTTAAGAAAGAGTGCAAAATATCATTGTGTGTGTGTGTTGGGTATCACATAATTTTTAATTTGTAATCTTTATTTATGATTTCTAAATTTCTAAGAATTGGTAGACTATAATAGACTAGTAATCAAAGATTGTGTAGAAAAGATACCTTCATTTAGCTATAACTAGCATAGAATTAGTTCATCATCAGTGAAGATTCATCAGAACCAATACTATCTACTCTCAATACCTAGTCATATGTGTGATGTATGTAGCAGCTGCTTTGGCATGTAATATCTCTAATCTCATTAGAAATTTGGCCTTCCCCTTATCTTGCTAGTATATACTTGAGTGCACACATAATCACACTGTCCACATAGAAATCCAAGATGATTAGCTATTAATATTAAGTTGAATGACAGAGACAGAGATATCCAATGGGACTGAAAAATTACTGGAAAATTGTCATTTGCCCTGGTTTTTTTCTCTTGCTTTAGGCATTATGCACGTATTTGCATCAAAAAATTACTTAGGAGAATATAATAATCATAAGCAAACACTGCTTCTTCCTGAAGTAAAAGTTGAGTTTCCATACTATGATTCTCCTAAATTTTCCTCCTTTCTATCACAACACTACCTTTTCCAGTGCTGGGACAAAAAACTAGGAATAAAATAAAACAAAACAACTTGTCTAGTACTATGATTATTTTGGCAATATAGGATAAATTGATAAAAGTTACTTTAAAATGTGGTCTATACAATAGTTTTAATTACCGTTTTTCATCTGGTATTTATATTCATTATTATGACTAGCTGATAATTATATTGATCAAAGCAGTCTTACCTTGTATAAAGATGAATTATGTATCACTCTTTTTGTGTTCTCTTCTTCATCTCATGCATGTTTTTCATAGATATTGCTTTGGTCCTATGACTTCTAAATTTCTAAATCAGGTCTGATCTCTTTCTAATGCTAGCACACATGCATATTTAATTTTAACGTTTTTCTTTACTTCAGATTTCCAGGAAATCTACTTCGTATGGTGTTTCTTAAATGATAAGACTGTCACAGAAAACTCTGGATTTTTAGTTTACTAATGAGTGCAGAGAAAAGAAAGGAAGGGCAGAAAGGAATGAAGGAAGTAAACAGTAATTCCAATGTTCTTATGTTTCTGATTTCTTTTCATACAATCAGAATTCTCTGTTTCATTCTGTCTATATATTATATCAACTTTCTTGTAGAATTTAGCCATGATCATTTATCACAGCTGATTTTCTCCTAAGAGTTAATATAGAACTTCCATTCAACCAACTTGAAGCTTCTGACTAATTTTCTATCTTTCACCATTCAAGTGAACAAATAGAGAGAAAGGACATAATTGAATGATTTTTTTTATATTTCATAGTTGTACACATTTTTAATATATTGACAATGCTTATATGTCTATATTATCTTCACAAACATGCTTGTAGTTATAGGCCCATCTACAATTGGTTTTACCAATACTTTAAGTTTTTATTCTATGATCTTATATTAAAACATTATTTCATGTTACCTAATTTCAAAATTCTGTTATATTTTAGTTTTTAAAATATTTTCATTGTAAAATGCAGTACTTTAGATTGAGTCTTTACATTCATTGGAAGAGACATCCACATTCAAAATAGAAAGAGCAATGAAAGAATGGTATGGTTGGGGCATGTTTTTACACATATGCACAGTGATGTGGCTGTCTCAATATTTACACACTGTAAAAGTCTAGTTGACTATTGCTGTCATCCATAGTCTCTTGTTTCCTTGTATATTTTCAAGTTGCTAAACTTACCTAACACTAGTCTTCTTGATACTTAGCACTTTTTTCTGTTACTGTTTTTCTGAACCAAACCAGTGATGTTAATAGACCTTGACACCTATATTCAAAACTTACAGACAGAAAAATTAAGATGGCTAATGTTGGCAACACTCATCCAGTTCAATCCTTGTTAAGATAGCAAAATATGAAGTTTTCTTTATAAAGTCATAATAGCCTATTTCTTCATATACTAACCTTTTGAGAAATCGACCTTCTTTTACTAAATACTAAGTACATTGCTGTTACATATGTTTATTTGCCTTTTCAAATTCAGTATAGTTTTACATCTTACATCATATCAGATCTTCAAATTCTCACTTCATGTTGCTTTCACTCTGTACCCATATTCTAACATTTTTTTCTAATACCCAAACTAGTTAAATTAGTAGACCAATACCCCTGCCAAAATAAGTTTTATCCTGTACCCATATAACATACAATGGGTCTCCTTTCTCCCCTTACCTTTGAATCTATCATGAAGAGATCCTGTAGAATATCACTAATTATTTTTATATAAGCAAACTTGACTTTCTGGCTATGTCCCACAAACTAAGGGAGCAAACAATATTGATACTTAACAAAGAAAGGAAAAATCTGCTTTTAAAGTATATTCATAACCTTCCAGCATCCTGAAACAAATGAAAACAGATCTCACACTTAGACATTCATTTCCATGATAGCCGTATTCACATTTAGCACAATAGCCAAAAAGTGGAACCAATTAAAGTGCCTTTTATAGGTACAAAAATGTGGGCAATTTACACACAACAATAGGATGGTAAACATACTAAATGTAATTGAACTCTATACTTAAAATGCTTATACATTATGTAAATTTGATTTAAAATTTTAAAGAATAAAAAAAGGCTTACATATATATTTAGGGATCAGCATTCATAAAAGATAGGCACATATAATATTAGTCTGTGGAATCTTCTCTTTAGTGGTATCCCTAATTTTATCTATTTTTGATAATACCTTGTATTTGTCTCCTTTATTCCCCCCCCTCTGATTCTAGAGTATAAATTCAAAAATGTAATAGCCTCAGTTGCTCTGGGTTATGTTTTATTGGTTAATTAATACCTGCTTTAAGTGGTAGAAGGTATTTGATGTGGCTGAGTTGTGTATAATGGAGTACTAAAACATGCCCTGTCATGTCTTAATGCCACCAAACAGCCTCACATTCAATAAGTAAAAAGTGATTAGAACTTAAATGTCTTACCACTGAAGTAACGTATTCAAGCATGATTAAATGATTAATCATTTGTTCACTGATAATGATAAATCTTCATTCCGGCATTAGATTTTTTTTTTTCTTTCTGGATCATTTTAGCAGTTGACCATTTTCTAGTTCCCTTACACTTTATGTGTTCTGTTCTTTTTTTTTAAAAAAGCATCCTCAAACATATGGAAGAAACATATGGTCAACCAGTAATGTTATAAAAGTCCTTGTAAAATTGGGTGAAAATGTTCACATAATGGGGTTTTAGAGCAGTTCTCTCACAGTCTGCAAAGGAGAACACCAGTGTTTCAGAATGAAATCCATGTGCGAAATAAATCTAATGCCTGCCTGGGTTCTACTTTATATCAAGAGTTTGAAAAAAACTAAGAGCATTTTGTACTAATTACCCATGAGTTTATGTTTCTATGAAAGTACAGTATTTCATGAGCTATATGCCTGTGGATATTTCTTAATAATTTCAGTTAACAACATATTATAAACTCCTTGAGGTCAGCAAGATGATGTTAAACAGCAGGAGCACGTCCAGCACTCTCTCGGGAGTCTGTCATTATATTTCAGTTAGTGTAATATGCACTTCAAGTTAAATTTGTTCCAAGTTGAAATCTAGAGTCTCAGCGTCTTTCATATCAATAAATGATACTACCATGTGTTTCATTGTTAAGTTCCAAATCTTAGAATCATTATTTATATCTTTATTGATTTTATATAAACACATGTGGTTGTCTACTTTTTTGGAATCTCACCCTCTCTTACCAACCACACTGTCATAGGATTATGGTATTTCAATAGATTTCTGGTTTGTCTTCAGCTTTCTCTTTACCCCTCTATATCTGTTTTGTTGCATAATAACCAGAACTAGTTTCCTAATAGTTGAGTCAAATGATGCAATTTTTTTTTCCTGAAATACATAGCATCCTATTGCAAATTTCCACAAAAACCAAATAGTTCCTTGCTGCTTCTTCATTTTGTCTTTTCTCTCCCTGCCTGACTGAACTTGATCTATAATGAACATCATCTGGTTACTCTTCAAATACTAGTTTATATGCCTGTCCCTTGAATTGTGCCCACATCCTCCAGAAAGATCTCCCTTCTGTTATTCTCAAATTTCATTCTTTATCTTCTTTCATCTCTATACTTACATGTCCCATTCTGAAGAAGAAATTTTACTAAAATAGTATCCATTGACTTTGTTGGTGATGGTTAATTTAATGTGTCAACTGGACTAGGGTATAGTGTTTATTTTATTATTCAACACCAATCTAAAGGATGTTGTGAATTGTTAGCATTTAAACCAGTAACTGTTGAGTAAAGCAGATTAGCTTTCACTTTGTAGAAGAAAGTCATCGAAACAGTTAAAAGTCCTAAGAGAGGACCCTCCCTGGAGGTGCAATGAGTTACCACACAGCACTGCAAGCTAGCCACAGCTGCAAGTTCGATCCCTGGTCCGAGGGGTGATCTACACGGTACAGTGGACATCTCCTGTCTCTCCCACTGTTCGCCTCATCAAGTGTACTCCCTTGATCTGTCTATTCTGCTCCCCACTCTGTCTCTGGTGAATCCTTTCACCACCCCCACACCTTTGGCCTGTATCCCAGTTCTGTATGCATAAGTAAATAAATAAATCCTGAAAAAAAAGTCCTAAGAGAAAAGAATGAATTCCCGCAAATAAGTTCTTCCTTGACTGTAGTCAGACTCAAGACTAATTTCAATATCAATCAGCCCCAGAATCATATGAATGTTGTAAGATAATTTTTAAAAACTTTGTCTATCAGATTTGATATATAATGCATGTGATATATGCATTATATACTTATACTATATGTATGAACATTCACACACATACTACATTTGCAACATGGATGAATTTGGAAGATACCATGCACTGTAAAATAAGAGAAAAATGATAAATGTTTTGTGTTCTCACATTTGGAATCTAAGAAAATGAATAAAGTTGAACTCATCGAAAGAGTAAAATACTAATTTCCAGAAACTGGCAAGTGGAGGAAATGAGGAGATGGTCATTGTTCGCAAACTTTTTGTTACAAACTTTCTATTAGATCTGGCTTATATTACATCAGTTTGTCAATTATAATTAGTAATATTGTATTGTTTATTTGAAATTTGTTAAGAGAATATACCTTAAGTATCATCATCACAAAAAAAAATTGGCACTTGTGTGAAGCGACAGATCTATTAAATAACTTGATTATGCTAATCTCTTAACAATATTTACACATGTAGCAAATCATCACATTTATATTTTAACTATGCACAATTTTGGTTATCGATTTCACCGTAATAAAACTAAAAAATGCATGCATAATAAAATGATAATAAATTGCATGTGTAACTAAGCATACATTTGTTTCTTCTTACTGCAAGAATTTAGGAAATAAAGTGAGTTTGTCTCACTTTTCGGCATTGACCTTATTAGAGCTGATATTTAGAAGGCCATACAAGATTAACTTCCCTGCCCTTCCCTTTTTAGAGGACTTCATTGGTTCTCTAAAACTTGACTTCATGTGGGTAGTGGCCATCATGGTAAAGCACAAATCTTGTTGCTAAATATTAGTTTCAGAGACCTCAGCTTTGTCTCCCTTTCCCAGCTTGAAAATTCTGCATCTTCATCAGCTCATAAAACACTTCCTATTCTGAGAATTTATACCTTGACTCCCACCAATACATTGATCCAGTCCTAAGTGAGGCACTCCAGATGATCATAATGTGAAGATATCAGCAACAAGCACTGAACATCCCAACCAGTCTCTTGGTTGGGAGGTTGGGGTTTTATATGAATTTGTGACTTCATCACTCTCCTTGTACCCTTCAACAGTGAATAAAGGGGGTTAGAGTTAGCAAATGTCTCTCTGAAGATACAATTGTGGTCAAGTCTCATTTCAGAGACTGCTTTCTAGATATACTGATGAAGAGAAACAACATCCTAAAATCAACACAATCCCTAAAAAAAATCCCCCTCAGATCCACAACAAAGACAAAATAGGGCATTGCTTTGCAGACTGAATTCTATCCCATTACTATGGCTTTCAGCCCAGCCCAGATGTCCAGTGATACAATGATATATAAATAAACAGAACCTTTTAATAGACCTTATCAAACACACACACACACACACACATGCACACACAAGGACAACCTTATCTACTCAGATACCCAGCCAAAGAAATGTTTGCAAGTGAACTTGAATCTAGGAATTAAAATAAAACATGCACATAGTAGGGGGGGCAGGGATTATTTTTAAAGCCAGAGCATAAAAGCCCATTAAAAAAAAAAAAAAACTCGTTTGGGAGAAAAGAAATTACATGGTATTATATATCCATGTAAGAACAGCTGTGAAGTGATTTTTAAGGGTCCAGTTACCCTTGAGCCCACTGGGCATGACCCTGTGAAACCTTGGATACCCCTGCTTTCCTTTAAGTGCAGATTCCTTGGAGGCAGAGATGGGGGGACCAAGTTAGTTCAGTATTCACAAAGGGGTCACATTTGTTGTGCATGAGAGAGTGACAGCTCTGGAAAGCTCTGTGCACGTTCAAAAATCTATGAGATAAAAGGTAATTTTTATTTTATTAAAGTCAGTTCTAGAAGATAAAGATGAGAGTTGGCGATCTTACAATTATTGCATGCTTCCACATTTTCTGAGGCCTGTCTTCTTAATTTTTATCAAGCAAAGAATAAAAACTGTGGTTTTTTTAATAAAGTAGTAGCTATCCAGACTGCCATTTCTTAATGAAAAACCTTTTTCGGGCTGTGAATCTTCTCCTGGCTTGTCCCATAAAGAGCAAATTGCAGGCAGAGTCGTAACTCTAACAGCCTAACTGGACACCTTAGAGAGAGTTGGGAGGTGAATTTGTCACAAGACTCATAACTTATCCTGCAAAAGTATCAGAAAGGGTAGAAACAAATTATTGGATCTGTTTATAAATTATTTGCTCTATTTTCATATATCATAATTTTTTTTACTTCAAAATCTTTGAAATCTAAGTGTATTTTGGAAAGAAACATATGAACTGTTCCTCTTAAAGTTCTTTCAGCATTTATGTGAGATTATTTAGCTTGCTTTACATCTTACCAAAATGTATCTACGCTTAGGTTGTCTTTTGAAAGGGGTAATCCAAGGCTCTGCTCTCTATAATAATCGAACCCAAATACTCTAACATTGATAAATTTCAAGAGGGTCTCAACTTGCCTCTGTAGGAGTAAGGTGATGTGGGCCCTCCCTGGTGATGCAATGGGTTAAAGCACAGCACTACAAAGCTAACTGTAGCTACTTCAGCACACGTTTGATCCCCAGTCAAGGAGGTGACACACATGGCACTGCAGGCCTCTCCTGTCTTGCCCACTGCTCCCCTCAGCAATTACTTCATCATTCTGCCTGTTGTGCTTCTCACTCTGTCTCTGGTGAATCCTCTCACTACCCCAGCAACTCTGGCCTGTATCCCCAGTTTGGGATGAATAAATAAATAGATCTTAACAAAAAAGAAAAAAAAAGAAAAGTGAAGTGATGTGAAAAATCAAAGAGAGAAGGCTTTCTAATTTCATTTTTTAAATGTATTAATTTTTATTTCAGTGATATAATTGCACACCTCTTCAGATGTGTGTGACCACACCACACCTACCACAAGGGGACCCACAATCCTCTAGCATAGTTGGTTGGGTCTTCACCACTTTGCACACAATATGATAAAAGTTCTTCCAAAGACTAATCAATCATTTTTTTCCCCCACTCAACAAGTATCTGTTCTTGGAATACAGGGCTGTAGCAGACAGAATCAACCCAAAGCTAGCACTGTAACCAGTCCTGTCACTGAAGTCACTCAATTGATGAGTGTAAATACAGTTCTGTCAAGATTTCAGAGACTGTGTAGGGCTATTTTCTTTATTATAAGTTACATTCCCTTTTAATCAATGGAAAATGTTGAATTTTATTCAGGTCCAAAATGCTAAATTAAATACAGGGCTATAATGTTGCTAATATTTTAATAGGTCACAGAAAAGTAATGTAGTGATATAGAGACAAGAATGAAGATGGCTTATATCTATCACATTTACCCTCAAGGTTTTTACACTATAATTTTTAGAAGATTGAAATGGCTTTTGAATGAGGTATACTGTTTGAATTATAGTGTTTCTTTTTATCTTTTATAGCTAAAATTGGAAACTTATTTTCATAGTTCTGGATAAGACTGGAAAGAAACTTCAGGTATTCTGGAAGTAATTTGAAAGCCACTACTCAAAATGATTCCTTTTGCCACAATTTTAAAATACATGGTGAAACTTTGGGTAATTCAGAATAGTATTCAAATGTATATATTACAAAATGATGATTTTAAAATGTTCTTCCAATCAATTGTTTTGTCATGATGAAATATATCATGCTTTATTAGGACAATACAGATAGACAGCTGTGAATCTAAAGCTGTAAGTGAAGATGATTTCCTTCTGCATTAATAGCTTTAAGTGCAAGATACAATAGAATACAGCTGCTCCTCTCTTCAAAGTTCCATTTCATTGTCTGTCTATAAGCTGTCACACCATGCCTGCTGCCTGACTGTTATGTCACCCAATTCTGTTTTACCTGAACAAATTTATGGCAATGTGTGCTGAATATTCCTTTTCTTTGTTCTGAAGTATACTTCCCTGTACATCACTGAGTTAGGAATAGTTTGACTCATTGGTAAAAACTTACTGGCTGTGATTAATATAATAAGTCCTCTCCCTGTATAAATAAAATAACAAGTACTGTTTAGAGCTGACATTTTTACTTAGAAAAATGGAGATATGCTTTATATTTCAAAAATGAAGCTTTTGTGATTTTTGGACAAGTTAAATGATTCTATGTGCAGGTAAAAATAGAGAAGACTTTATTTGAAAGCAAAGTATGACCCTTACCAGTGGTAGCAAAATGAATTAAAACATCTCCCCCAAAATGTCAAACTTCACCAGAAAAATATAGCTGGCTGATTGTAGTATATTCTCTCACAGAATTCTTGAAATGATTAGCTTCTTATTGACTCACTTAGCACTTCAAATTTCACTGCTTTCTTCTTCATATATTCCAGTGCATCATGAAGTTCAGTATTGTAGATAACTAGAATTCAGCTCAGATTTACAATTTCTTGCATAAAATTATTTTTCATGATATGGAGACTAAATAGCTCCTTTTCAATATCATTTTACCTTTGCTTGCTAACCTGACAAAGGATAATTATTTATATTCTGAATAGAATATGTACTGAAACTATATTCCTCATAACTTTGATTAACCTAGTATTTTGAACTAAGAACTCCTTTATAGTATATGCAAAACAGTATTTGGCAATGTGTATACTGTTTACTGTACGGTTGGGCAATAAGAGTGCCCTGTTTTTGTGGTAGAAAGATAAACTGTGACTTGATCAGAAACATAAGAATTTATTTAGAGTCTAAGAGACAGAAAATGATGCAGATAGCAATGGCCAGCATATAATAACTGTGAAGAACTGTGAACCCTGTCAGATTAATCAACTCTCATTTAAAAGTGACAGCCCAGGTAGACTGAAATTTGGTAGGCATAATTTATCATCACTTCTGGCTATTTTCTTCACTAAAGTTTTCAACAACAAGTTTAGAAAATACTGTGTAAGTTGTGAAAACAGTTTTGTTTGTGCACGACTCCTTATAACATAGGAATGTTGATGATAACCGAGCAGTTAGGCAACAGGGGTAGTGTTATTTCACATTTTATCATTAAGTTGGAAGATGGGAAACCACACATGTGTTTGTTATGTTTGCAGTGACACTGAGCTTTATCTTTGTGTGTGGTAGATAGACCAGGGATGAGGAAACAGGGTAAATAATGACTTGGAAATAAGGAAAAGGAAATTGGAGATAAAAATCAGATTTGAAAGAATTGCAGGATGAAAGATTGAAAATAATTGTTGATAAATAAAATCAATGATTTTTTCCTAGATTATAACTAACTGCCTTAAGCATTCTGACATAATAAGCAGAATACAATTTGTGATTTAATCTTTTGGCAAAATGGCAGCACACATGAATTAGATTTTCTGGAAGAACTAGAACTAGAAATCAACAACTCTTAAAAAGGAGGAAGTCTCTCCTTTTGTGAGTACCATGATGCAGATTGAGGGAGACTAGGCTAAGCAAAATAAATCAGAGAGTGAAGGACAACTAACACAGTTTCCATATGTGAAATAAAAAACAAAAAGCAAATTATCAAAATACAATAAAAGGATCATAGACTATGTGAAAAGTCATAGTTACCAGAGAGGCAGGGGTATTGGAGGAAAGGGAAGAGGGGGTAATCTTGATAGTTTGATAGCATTGAGCCTTGGCAGTGTGGTGAGGTGTATGTACAAATCTAGGCGTGAAGCTGTACTCACAAAATATATAGCATAGGAAATCAAAAGTAAATCAATAAAAATTTTATTTGTAGAAAAAAAATAGAAGTTATGTTATCATGTAGCCACAGCAGAGTTCCGAGATTCCTATGCATTCTAAAACATACTTTTCAATTTATCAAAATAAAACACTTAGGCTTGCTCAGAAACTTGTCACTGTTAATTTTAATAATTCCTGTCATTTAATTTTAGTTATCTCTGGTTATTTTAAAACTTTGAACATACTATCCCTAAAATCCTCATTTTAATATCCCCTAAATAGGGCATCAAATAATAATGGAACTAATTAGAATTTGTTCAAATCTAAATCCGACATTAATATTTATAGTACCTTTGGCAAAATGCATTCCCTAATTGAGATTTCCTTATTTGTAAAAAAGAGATTGTATATCAATTTTAGAGTAGTAGTTAAAAAATAAAATTAAATTCATTGTGCATTTCCTGAAACCATTTATAGCCATTGAATAAATTGAATAATGATTCATTGAATAAAGAAGAGGTGAACTTAAAGGGTGTCATCTCAAGGTTCCTTCTGTTAGAACATTTGCTTGATGGCTCTGATAAATGAAATTCAGTCATGCCAATAAAGTTTCAAAGGTTTGAGTGAAAATTCCACACACCACGATGTGAGAAAGAGGCTGAAATTCAATGGACACCAGACCTAGTTCTGGCTGTGCTCCAGAACAGCAGCTGGACTTTGGGTGGTAACTGCATATTGCTCCCAAATAAGCACTAGTCTGCAGCCCTGGATCTCCAAGTAAGAGGACCCATTAGCCTCACTTTCACTGAGGAAAGGAAATCAGCCTATGTAATGGCAGATGGTAGCGAATGCACATAGTACCTGAAGTGAGAATTAAGAGCAGTGGTTGTAAAATAGAACAAGGATATCCAGTCTAATGTAGAAGGCAATGGTTTCTAACAGTGCTGCGTTCCAGCAATGGAATGCAAACTCAATGGATTGAGCACCCATTTACATTAACTACCTGTTATGCATATTTGTGTTTGGATTTCAGATTCATTTTCTTCAGATATTCAGTATCAAATGTATATCATCCCTTGTTCTAGGTGCTAAGACTGCAGCTATAAACAAAGCAAAATACTACCATCATGTTACATTCCAAATGAGAAAGTGAAAACTAAAATATCCAGAAATGTGTAATGTAGTTCAAGTTAGAAATAATGTTATAAGGGAAAATAAAGCCTAATAAAAAATTAAAAGCCATGGCACAATCTTTAGAAAAATGGTCAGAAATTGCCTCTGACAATTGGGAAGTAACCCAATATTCTTTTTTTTTTAAATATTTATTTATGCATATAGAACTGGGGTACAGGTCAGAGGTGCAGGGACGGTGAGAGGATTCACCACACACAGAACAGGGTGCAGAACAGGTAGATAGACACAGTACACTGCAGAGGGGAGCAGTGGGCAGGTCAGGAGAGGTCTGCAGCACCATATGGATCACCTCCAGGGAGGCGGGGATCGAACTCATGCGGAAGTGGCTTTAGCTTCTTAGTGCAGTGCTTTAACCCCCTGCGCCACCAGGGAGGGCCATGACCCAATATTCTTATAAACCATCCTAAGAACTAAGAAGAATTGAGAGCACAGAATGAGAAGACAATTTCAATAGTTTTAAATTTTATCAAACTCCAGTTGTACAATTTTCTTATTCTTCTTTTCATCATTTTGTTTATTGAGCTAATGTTGACTTGCAATGCTGCATAACTTTTATGGGAATAAGTTCACATCTCTACAAATGTGAGTTATTACACCACACCCACCGACAAGGCACAATAATCCTCTACCAACATCTTTTGGGGCTTCCTCTTTTCTCCCCACACCCACCTCTTCTGTGTTTTTTCTTTTTCTTTCTTTTCTTTTTTTAGATTTATTTATTTATTCGTACAGAACTGGGGTATAGGCCAGAGATGCGGAGGGTGAGAGGATTCACCAGAGACAGAGCAGGGAGCAGAACAGACAGAGCGACGAAGTACACTGCTGAGGGGAACAGCAGGCGGGTCAGGAGAGGTCTGCCTCGCCATGTGGATCTCCTCCGGGGCAGGCGGGGATCGAACTCATGTGGAAGTGTCTTAAGCTTCTTTGTGCTGTGCTTTAACCCGCTGCGCCACCAGGGAGGGCCTCTTTTTCTTTTCTTCTCTTTTTTTTTTTTTTTTTAATTCAGGAAACGATACAAGTACCTACTGGCAGATGGTCAGATAAAGAGCATGTCTTTACCTATACATGATGAAGTACTACTCAGCTATATAAAAATGATAAAATCCTGTCATTTAAGTCAACCTAGAGAGTATTTTGCTAATGAAATAAATAAGATGGAAAAAGACAAAAAACACATGATTTCACGCATATATAATATATGGAAAAAGCAAACTGAGCTAAATGAAACAAAACTAAGGTTTAGACTTTAAGACCAGTTTGTGGCTACCAGAGGAAGAAGAAGGGGGTGGGTAAATTAGGTAAAAGGAGTCAACTATATGGTGGAAAATAAAATTGGGCTTTTAGTGCTGACCTTAATAATATCTACATGCATATATTACTTTGTTTTAATAATGCATGCCTGAATCATATAATGTTATAATGCAGTTTGCTTCTTTAAAGAAGAAATGAAAAATATAGGATCCCTTTCAGTAAGACTATGTTTAATTAGACAATATTAGAAACATGAAAAATATGTGCTTAGGCACATGATTATGTATATATAGATGTGTGTGTGCATAAAACTTATGCATGTAAACACACACATATGTGTTGATACATATATGCATGTATGTAAATGCATGCTATAAATTATATTATTTTCTTCAATTTATCTATCATATTCACACAGTGTGACTGGTAAGTGCAGCACACTATTAATGTGATGAGTGTCTGTAAATTGTATATGTGTGTGTGTGTGTTTATAGAATGCACACCCATTAGATGACTCATACTTCATTTTAATGATACAGTTGCCTATTTATTGGTGTTGGAGGGGGACTTAGAAATAACAAAAAGAAAAAGAAAAAAATAGATGACAATTAAGTGCTTTCTGTGGCCCTGCCCTGAGGCAACTTCTTTTCATATGACATCTTAATTAATCTTCACAATAGCCGTAACTGGTCAATAGTTCTCTCTTCAGGGAGGATAAAGGACCCCCTTTGGGTCACATGCATGGCAAGTTGGTAGAAGATTCCTGCTCAAATCTAATTTACAACAAAGAAAAGTAACTAAGACTAAAATGACATTTACTGTTCCTAAGTATTTCACATATATTAATTTGTCCTATCTCCAGCGATAACAACGGGTTGATACTGATATTACTGTTTGGGATTGGAAAACAAAATCCCTACAAGTTTAAGTGACTTACTAAAGTGGACAAGCTGGAGTGATATACCCTGGAAAGAGACCAAGGTGGTCTGGTCCTACGATATACTTACACTTGCTTTTGGCATGAAAGCATCCACAATCATATATCTTACCAAGCTAGTGTCATATCAGGTTAAAACTAGTGTCATATCAGGTTAATGCCTAAGTAGGTTTATGAAATCTACATGTATTTTGTTCTGTTAACATGGAGACTATGTCAAACTTTTTGCCTGATGTGGAAAATAGTTTTATGAGCGAGATAAGAATGGATGATGTTCATATCTTGTATATCAGTTTACATTAAAATTATCTTTAATACAAAAATCTCATAAAGTTACTGTCATTTTAGAAATTCTTGATGCTAATCTTTATCATTGCAAAGAGAGATCACCCCTCGCCCCATTTTTTTATGTCCTAAATAACTGGAGTTTTCCTTTATTGCCATCTTTGGAAAAGAAGCAATGGCATAGGTTCAGAATAATGTAGAGTGGAATTTATAGCTTTGTGTCAGTTAGCTATTGCAGTATAGGCTTCTCTAATAGACCAGAAAGAATAATGGTACATGAAGGGATTTTGAGGAAGGCAATCTACAAGAGATGCAGAAGTCCCAAAATATATAGGAGGACTCAGTATATTCTGTGTACCTTCTCTAAGGTTTTCACTTGGGCTTAACACACAGTTTCTGCACTCCAGAGAGCAAGAAAAAGGTAAGGAAGTGAAAATAGGTGGTTTCCACATCTGAGTCAGATATTTTTTCATTCATATATTATTGGTCAGAAATTATTCACACGGCAAAACTGAACCACAAAGTGAGTTAGGAAATGTAGCTTTTCATCTGAGATAATATGATGGTTTTGCATCTTCAATTTTCTAGAATACAAAGATATTCTACACTATGGTGTCACTTTCTCCTCTTATCTGTTATTTTTAAAGTAAATAAATAGTATTTATGTCATGTCCCCCTTAATTCAAAAAGATCAAATTCTCATATAAAGTAAAAAGAAATTTCTAATATATTTGGCATAATAAGCTCTTACTCAGTACTTCTTTATAAATTAAAGTTAGTACTTGACCATAAGCATTGATAAGAAATAAGTTTGTCCTCTCAAAATTCTATAATTTGATGGATGAAGACATTTAAAATTGTTATAGTAAACAAAGTGAAATATTTCTAAGCAGAGATGGTTATACAAAGAAAGAGTACCTGGCTTATAAATCAGGAATCAGCCTAGGAAGAGGTTAGGAAAATTCCTTAGAGGGCATGAAATTTGATTTAGACTCATAAGGTTTGCATAGGATTTCACTGTAACTCAAGGAAAGAACAATCCATAACAGAAGTAATAGATTTTGTAACTTTTTTGCAACCCATTTATGTTCAGCATATGCCAATCATTTGATGCTTGAATATGTGACACACATTTATTATGATCAGAAATCCAAGGACCTAGATCAGAGTCATCAAACTACTACCAGTTGCCAAGGCTGAACTGTGGTATGTTTTTGCTAAGTAAATTTGGGGCTAGGATGAGGGGTACACTTCACACTTATTGCTTACAGCTGCTTTGATATCACACCAGACTTAAGTGCTTGGCAGAAATTGTATGACCTGCAAAATATTTCCAATTGACCCTTTATGGAAAAAGTTGGCAGATTCCTGACCAAAATTATAGACATTTACATAGGTATAAAAGATAATAAATTATTTCAACATTGTAGCATGTCACACCTTCCTCAACCTCTTTGGCAGCAGCTACAAAGCAGTGCAAGGTGGAAGGTTAAAGGTGAATAAATACACTACTATCAGGGGTAAGTTTGATAGAGGTCATGGTGTCTTGAAAGTCAGTATTTTAAGCTGTGTAGAATGCCACATGTCCCACATAGTTCCTTTCTCACTTTTATGTACCAGGGATTTTACATGTCATGATATGAGCAACAGCCACAGTGACAAATATGGACTTTACAACCTAGTTAGGACATCTGTAAGAAAGAAAAATAGAGAAGGAAAAGGAAGGGAGTTGTAAAGTATGTGTTTCCATTCACGTTAATTTATTCCCCTTAAGTTTCTGGTTTTGGGTTTAGTACCTTTGATAAGGATCAGTCCTGCCCTTTTCCCAGGATTCCAATACATTGACAAGATCTGTGCAATTTGAATCCAGGGGGAATTACATAGTCAAAATAAGTAGGTCAGTCCTGGAACAAAGGAACAGTCTTAGAGCAGCAATTCTAATCGGGATCCTTTCTTCCTTTATAATCATAATATAAATACATCTTAAGCCCGTGCCAAGCCACAATACAGAGGAACTAGAAATGTTTGTTTCCCTATTTCTACGTTTGTTCTCAACTCTCAATTAACTGAATCAATGATCCTCAGTACATCAAAATGCTCTATGTTAATAACTGTTGATATAATGATATGTAGGCTGAAGTAGTATAAAGCATATTGGGTTGAGAAACAGGGTGATTACATTTACTGAGTCATGAAAGAATCTTGAAAGTCATTTGCATTTTATTGTGGAGGAAACCCATATTGAGATTGATAATGTGACCTAGATATTAGTCCACATCGATTCTAAGCTGGGACCTTGGAGACACATTCTCCTCAACCCTGCTTTTCCCATGTAAACCTCACATAAATCAAACAATCTCAATAAACTTCTGTATTATAGGATACTAGCAGCCCGCATCTTTAAAAGAAATAGATAAATAAAAAATGCTATTGCATTATAAAGAGTTTTTTCCCCCTCATTTTTAGCTTCAGGATTCATGCACATTAAAACATTTTCAGATTTGAACTTGAACTACACTATCTGTTAAATAAAGTGAGCCCCCACCCCATATTACATTGTATTTTGTCTCCCCCACCAACCCCAGCAAATAAGAGCAGGGGGATGCAAGGCTCTAAAAGCATACATATCCGAATCCATATTAGAGAATTTTTACTTGCTCTGTCTCTTGTTTAAGATACATCTCTCGGACTGTCTCAACTTCCTTATAAAAAAATGACAATAATAATCCCTACACTTTGGCATTGTTTTGAGGCCGTAATGAAGTGTCCACTGACAAGCATCTTACTGGGCACATGAGGAAGGCTGGAGTGATGGTAGCCCCTTGCATTCTTTGTCTGCATTTCCCTTTGGACATTGACCTTTCAAAATATCCACCTTTCAATTAAACAACAACAAAAATCCATTTTTCTAAGTTTGCATTACTTTATAGTTACTGCGATTATGATCCAACTCATTTTTTATTTATAGTCTAGGAAAAATAATCAACTATTATAAGCCACTTGGCAATATGTGCATTCTTCTTTGACTCTCTGTTTGGATGTGGCTATTTTGACTAAAATGATCAATTCATTATAATAAGAGAAGCCAAATTGATTTTGTTTTTGAAATTCTATTTTAAAATCCTCATCTGAATTAAAGAACTTGACCATTTTTGTCCTGATGCAGAATTAGCTCTAAGAACAACATTTTGTGTTGTGGGTTATGTGAAAAAGAATGTTTTCCTCACTATATTCAGTGTTTATGGGTCTCTCTTACCCTCAGCATTTGGTGTGTGCCCAGAGTATATAAAATCATTTCAGTATTGGCCCAAATACAACACAGAGTAATTAGGGAAGTAAATCTCTTCCCTCCAACTCATTGCATATATTCAAGAGCCAAATGGAATTTTCCTTGAATCACCTATTGTTTGGAGATTATTCACACTACTGTTTATTTCCTAACTCCAACTGTTGACCATGTGTCTTCACTCTCTGCTTCTCATCTATTGAATAAGATATAGCTGATCAGAAAGTAAAACCAGGATATATTTGTAAAAGTTAAATTTATTTGAAAAAAAATTACAATTAAAATAATTTTAATAAGTCCCTTTCTTCTTCATAATGGGTTTTAAATATCTGAAGAGTACTCAGTGTTCACAAGTGCAGGGATAACAAGAGAAAGTCACTCTGATATCAACAACCCCAGAGGGCCAGTATAATTAGACAATTTCCCTTTCTTGTATATTGAATAATATACAAGGCAGTCTACTGAATGTCCTATTTCCACATTGCTGAAATAATTCATTTAACCAGGTTATACTCACAGTACTACTTATTAGCATAAGTAGCATTGTATTGAATTACAAGAAATTTCAAAGGTTGTCTTTCTCTTGCTCGGAATCTGTCTCCATTCTTAATTATTGTGCAAACTAAGCAGATGACTTTCAATAAAGACCAGAAAACACATTTCCATTTTTTCCCCTCTTTCAGAAGATAGAAATTAATCTAAGTAGCCAAATAGCAGATTTTTGTTTTCTTCCATTTTGTTTTCTCTCATGTAATTATATGTCTTTTAAAAGTATTTTATTATTCTATGGCCCTCCCTGGTGGCACAGCAGGTTAAAGCACAGCACTAAGAAGCTTAAGTCACTTCCACATGAGTTGGATACCCGCCTGCCCTGGAGGAGATCCACATGAGGCAGACCTCTCCTGACCCGCCCGCTGCTCCCCTCAGCAGTGTACTTGTTGATCTGACTGTTCTGCTCCTCACTCTGTCTATGGTGAATCCTCTCACCCTCCACATCTCTGGCCTGTACCCTAGTTCTGTATGAACAAATGAATAAATCTTTTTAAAAAAATATATTTTTTTTATTCTAGATCTAACCTACAGGTGGTAGTACCAATACAATTAACTGTTTTACTTTATAGTGAACTTTTTCCAGTCACCCTTAATTTATCTAATTCCTACAGAGGTCTGGGAGATTATAATACACTAATTGCACTGTAATTGCATTCTGATAGTATGTGTGTGTTAGTGTGTGTGTGAGAGAAGGCTAAATAATCAGTTTAGATCTATAAATAATTTTTCATAACTACCAGTTGCTTGTGGAATAAAGCATAGACTTTTAAGTTACTTCTCCACTTTCAATTTTATCAATTTCCCCCCGTGAACACTCCTTAATTTGTCTTTGTCTCCTTTTCCTTTGTTTCTTTAGGGAAACCCTGCAAAGGTAATGAACTCTTTGCTTAAGATATGAGGCACAGAATGTTGGAGAGATCTAGTGGCGAGTTTAAGATGGCGTAAGATTATCAGTTTCTTCTATCTTCTCAGTTGCATCTCAAGGTTCTGTAGTCTAATATCACTTCTCCTCTCTGAAGTATAATCACTATGTTTCATTCTAACACAGACTATCCATTCCTGAGCGGGCTCCACATTCTCACATCACGTACCCAGTCTTCTGTTCCCCGCTACTTTCTGTACATTTCTTATCTGTAAATCAGTGATTTGTTGATAGGAAGAAGATTCCTAACAGAGGGATAAATAAGCATAATGGGAAATTCTGGCACTGCTAAGCTAAAAATGCTGTTGTTATCAAGAAAGAGGCTGGAAACATAAGATAGAGGATAACAATGATGGCATTTATCATGAGGGAAAGAAGGGAAATTGTAAAAGAAATATAATCAGCAATAAAATTGTTTATGATAAAGGAGAAATCTGAAAATCACTGACTCCATGCCTGTGAATGAAAATGGGAAGAAAATTATTAGTGAATTTGCAGTGTATGTGTGTGGGTATTTGTCTCTTTAGCAACAACAACAAAAGTCCAGAAAAAAAGCTGAGAAAATGAAACATTATGGGTTCTACGTCTTACTAGTAGACTTCATTTTTTTTTTTTTAAGATTTCTTTGTACTAATTGAACTGGGGTACAGGCCAGAGGTGCAGGGCAGTGAGAACATTCACCAGAGACAGAATGGGAAGCGGAACAGGCAAATTGACGAAGTACACTGCTGAGGGGAGCAGCGGGCAGGTCAGGAGAGGTCTGCCGCGCCATGTGGATCTCCTCCGGGGCAGGCGGGGATTGAACTCATGCGGAAGTGGCTTTAGCTTCTTAGCGCTATACTTTAACAAGCTGCGCCACCAGGGAGGACCCTAGACTTCAATTTTTAAAAGATAAACAATACAAAGAAATTTCAGAAAATGATCAGAAGGGGGCCCTCCCTGGTGGTGCAGCCGGTTAACTCAGCAGCCACTGCAGCACTAGATTAATCCTCTGCCAGGGAGGTGACCCACTTGGGATGGCAGACCTCTCCTGTCCCACCTGCTTCTCCCCTCAGCAGTGTACTTCGCCTATCTGTCAGTCTGTATGTTCTTCTCCCCACTCTATCTCTGATGAATCTTCTCACCAATGCTGCACCTCTGGCCTGTACCCCAGTTCTGTATGCATAAATAAATTTTTAAGAAAAATTATCAGAATCAGGAGGGATGACATTGGAAACCTTGGGTTTATATATTAGCACTCTCTGTGTTTATTTTCATTTGGTGCAGGAGAAAATGAGAATCTACATACATTATAAAAAGAGTATGCAAAGTGTCCTGCAATTGGAAACATACACTTAGAGGCAGCGATGCCACTAATCTGTTCAAAGGAAACACAGATTAAAGGTCATAGAAACTAACCTAATGCTATAAGAGTGGTGTGTTGCAATGATAAATAACTTTCCAAGGCAAGTATTTGACATATGCCCTATGGGTCACTGGAAACTATATATATTGACAAAGTAGGGAGTCTGTTTTAGATAATAAATGATTTAAGGTGAGGATGACAATTTTTAAGTATATAGATACTTGTTGTAATGGTTTGGGTTAGCCTACAAATACCTATAATTTAGAGATTATGGGACACTTTTCAAAAGAATGAAGTGATTTCAATCAGTTAAGGCTGTCATTTATTTAAGATAAGTGGGTTTTTCTTATCCTCATGCTAGTTTACTTGGTTTATGATCCGTTAAAATAATATGTGTATTGAAAATTGTAGGCTGTCACCCAATTGTTTTCATTATTTATGAGACATCATTTGTCTCAGTTTTAAAATGGTAGTGCTTTAAAGTACATCAGGCTTTTCAGCAAAGGATTTTCTAGAAAATCTGTGAGCTTCTTAATTCCAACAAACTTGTGAAATTAGATAAATCAACAACTTGATTTAATACTATTCATTTCTGCAATTCACTTCAGTTAGGGATATATGTAAATGGCTTTCCAATGGGAAAAGCAAGATAACTTAAAGGAAAAAAATGAGATTGAAAGACTAAGAGAGATACTGAGGTATAAATAAGAACTGTTCTTTTTGTTCCTCAAGCCTTTCCCTGCAAACTATCAACCCCTTAAGGGCAGCAAGATTATCTTAACTATACATCTTAACTACACACACACACACACACACATACGTATATATATGTGTATGTATATATGTATACATGTATATATACATATGTATGTATATGTATATGTATATATTGCCCAGCTGTAGCACATAGAAGGCATTCAATAAGAGATTTAAAGATAAAAAAAGAGTTAAAAATGGGTTAGAGAAAAAAAATAAAAATACTTAAAATGGCCAATGCTAAAAAGATAATAATTTTTGTATAAAAGATGAAGGTTCTTCATGGCATCATTTGTCAAATCTATTTCTTCTAAATAGTTCATAAAACAAATTCCTCAAAAACTCCCACAATATAATTGTATGCTGACAGTTTAATGAATGAGCTCTTTAAAAGTAGGTTACCTTAGCCTTCAAGACAAGAATTAAGCATTATTTGAAATAAAGATGTATTTTCCATAAAATTCATCCTTTTAATTTATTTTTTTAAACTGAAGAAAAAATATTTTATTTCAGAATACCAATGTTTTCTTGCTTCCAATGTTTTCTCAAATGATGTGGGCAAATAATGCTGTTATATTATGAATGCACTAAAAAAAAGGGGAGCTTAATTTCTCTTATCTCTTCTAGACAGACTGTAATTAGAATTAACCAGGGTTTTACTTAATTTTGCAGGGGTTCTTGTGTACAGCCTTCATATCCTTAGTGTAATTAACATTGTATCACTCCCATTAGTGTTTTTAAGCACTTAAATTGTGTCGTAATGGTCACAGCTAAAGTTGCCATTAAAGGGCAATTGCTATTTATTATGATCATAAAATAGACACTTTACCACAGAAAAAATATATATATATAGTAGGGGTCCATTTAGAAGGCAGGAATAGACAGCACTATTAGTTATGGCGCCCTTGGGCTGAAGGGGCTGTCTCAAATTGATCCTGTTTTTATTCTTTTCAGTAGGCATTGGGGAAATCTAAAAACAGATGACAAATCATTGCTTATTTTTTAAGCAAAGTTTAGATTAGCTGAGTTTCCTTACAGTCCCATAAATTGTTGTTAAGACAAACCTATAGATGATCAAGTCCACTCCTCTTATTTTATACAAGAGAAAATTGAGACAAGAATTTAGGTGTCAATGTCAAGGTTACAGGAGCATTTAGTGGACCTTAGGTTAGAAGTCAAATCCCAAGACTTGAATTTCTCATGTCCATTTCACCAGACATTGCTGAATTAATTTATCATTAGGGTTTTCTTTTCTTTGTTTCTAGCAAATTATTGACACTCCTTAAAACAGTCTTAGTTTTGTGTACCAGCAAATTGTATAGCATTTCATTTGTAAGACACTTTAGCTGATTTCAGAGTTAGCCATGTCATGTAGCTATTAATTAAGATCTGTTTTACTGATATTATATCCCTTTTATTAGAGGTCACTGAATTATCCTCCGAGTCATTGTTCTTTATCATTGTGAAGCCAAAAGCCCTACAAAACTTTTTTTTTTCTGTTAATCATATTATCTATTCAGCTTGCTGTTGCTTTGCTATACGCTAATTTTCTTTTCCAGCACAGGTGAGTGGAAGATATATTTTATTCAGTTGAACTGTTGGAATTTAACACAAACCATTTATAGGCATAAACAATTATCACTGAAATGAGAACAATTTAGTGGTCTTGCATGATTAATGTCCTACATAAATTCTTTATGACATTGAATTGAAAGATGATGTTATGAATGTATAATAGGAAGTTAACAGAATGTGTCACCCTTTGATTAGTTTCTGAGGAGACAGGCCTTGCAATCAGTGATTTTGTAATGGTCAGGGGCCTATAAAACTACCATATTTGTTCCTTGTAAATTGAAATTTAGAAGCCATGATGATGTATGACTTTAGACCAGCTGGGGAAATGTGCCTGGAAGAAGAGATTGTTTCATATGTTTTATTCTGATAAATTTTAACTATATGTGGAATTGTATTTTTCTCTTCAATGCCATCATTATTTTGGAAAACCTAAAAGCAAAATATATAATTTCTCTTTCATAATTATCTATATTTTGGCGTGGGAATGTTAAAATAATTTCTATTCTGAAATGGGACCAGAGAATGGTTGATAGAAACCTTCATAAAAAAAAAATCAGAGCATAAATGATCTTATGGATTAACTCAACTTTTATTTATTGATGAATCATTATAGTATTAAAAAAAAAGGATACTTAAGGTGATGTTATCCATTGGTAGTAACTTTAGAAGTAACATCCGCATGTATTTATATGTTTTATCTTACCGAGTTCCTATTTTATCCTTTTCCATCCTCTGCTTCTTAGTGATCCCAAGCAGGAGTTTTTTTCATATCATTGATTGATTCCCTCATTAAATCAACACATGCTTTTTTGGGTACTCTGATCTGCACATTAGGGAAATGGAATGAACAAATGAGATGAAAATGCATGCTATTCTGACACATTTTAGAGGTAGGGTATAATTTATTAGAAAGCAAAATATATAGCATATACATAATGATAAATATTATGTAGAAAATAAAGCAGACAGGAAGGATTGATAGGGATTGTAATTTTTAATAATATGGCTAGGAAAGAATTCACAAAGCCTTTAGCAAGGATAGACAGTGAGAGAATCACAGTGATATCTTCTGGAAGACATGTTAGTTAGAACAATGACCCAGTGCTGAGACAAGAGTGTGCCCACAGATTTGGGGAAATACTTTTTTTCCATGTAGACTAAAGAATGAGAAGATAGAGGTGAAATGGGGCTTGGAAAGCAGAATTTTAAAGGTTTATGACTAGCAAAAATTAAATATATTGTATTTCTAATGATAAAATAATTTGTTTAGTCTTAACTCAGCCAACAGCTATTTAATGATTTCCTACTCAGCTTCAGGCATCCCATCACTAGTGAAAAAATGGGGGGGCCATTTTGAGCACAGGAGTGACCTAATGTGGCTTCCTGTTGACAGAAACCCTGTGGGTAATGTTTGCATGGAGTCTCCTATGGGGAGAGTTGCAGCGGGAAACATATATAATTGCCAACACCCCAGAAACAATGATAGTGACCTTGACCAAGATGAAAGTGGTAGAAAGGGACCAGATACTGAATATCTGAAATGGACATGATGGATGGTTCTGATGTCCACGCAGGCACGCCACCATCTCAATTTCTCCCGTGCCCAATTTGGACCACAGGTGACTGTGAACACCGTTAAAAGGTGCACTTTTGGCCAAATTCTCTACCTGTGCACCTGCATTTCTTTGGTCTTCATTATACTTCCCTAAGTTCTACATGAAATCCTGCTTTTAAATGGACTGCTCTCTGTCCCACTTCCCAACCATAATCTGTTCTCTGCCTAAGTTCCATACAATTTAGAGATCTGTAAACCTCTTTCTCACTCAGCAAGTTGGCTGTCGCACATGAAGATGAACCTTAGGTTTATCACTTCAGTTGTATTAAGATACAAACAATTGCTGAAATGTAAAGTTTGCTCTCCAATAGAATTTTATTCTTTTGATCAAATAAAGTGATGAAACAGGAATTTTTGCTCTGTTTTGAGCAGAAAGGAGTTGGTCTATATATAAAGATTCTTAAACTCGAGAGGTTGTAAAGTACACAAATAATAATTTGTTATGCAAAATATATTTTTTTTCATTCGATAATTGAGCCAAATGTATATACAGCCTATATCAGGCATTATAGAATGAGGTGGTAACAGAATCCTCACATTCTCTTACTAAGGATGTAATAATAGGAGACTTTAATCTGGTTTGACTTTCTCTTCATTAAGTTCATAGGTATCTGGGCCCTTCCTGGTGGCACAAAAAGCACAGCACTGTGAAGCTGTCTGCAGACACTGCAGCATGAGTTCAATCCCTGGCCAGGGAGGTGACCCATATGGTACAGTAGTATCTCCTATCACACCTGCTGCTCCCCTCAGCAGTGTATTTTAATCACTCTGCCTGTTCTACTCCCCACTCTGTCTCTGGTGAATCCTTTTACCCTCCCATACTTAAAAAAAAAAAAAAAAAGTTCAGTAGGTATCTTTTGATGACCTCTGCTATTCCTATCTTACTTGAGAACAAACACTTTAGAAAACATAAATGTTAAAACATTAATATTTCCTCAGTATATTTTTAAATAGACTAATCTGTGATATGATTTTTTTAAATGACAATACTTACATCATGAAAAAGGTAAAACACCTACTTTTTACCTTGTCTGAATGCTTTCCTCTTTTTAAATAATGTGTATAGCATGTGTGTCTGTATGTACACATGTATGTGTGTATGTGTATGTGTGTGTGTGTGTGTGTGTGTGTGGTGTGGGGCATTGTGATGTTTACCTGTAGGCATCCTTAGTGCACACTTACTCTATCCACAGACTGATTCAGCAGTGGTGTAATGAAATTATTGCCTGACCAATTAGGTCATTAAAAAAAAAAAAGGCCAAATTAGTGTCTTAAATTTTGAATTTTAAAGTTCTTTAGGTTTAGTTTAATAGTAAATATTAAAGTCACCATTTGCTGATTTGCTGTATGCATCTTACACACTAGAATATGTAGAACATTTTACCCATATTAGTTCTCTCAACTCTCATGGCAGGTCTGTCATGATATTCATTTTACAGATGAGGAAATCTGTGATCAAAGAAAATAAGGAATTATCCCAAGTTCATGTATCTATTAAAAGCATGAACAGGAATTAAACTAATTTCCCTCTAACCCTAAAATCCAAGGTCTTAGCAATTAAAGAACACTGCTTCCTTCGAACATACTGCCTCTCCCGTCCTCACTTAAACCACACCTGGCTTTGTTGATAAGTGTGCTGTTCCATGACATCACTCGCCCAACTTAGCCTTTATTTTGTTCTCTTTTCAGCAACCAGTTTTTCTGCCTTATAGCTGAGTTCATAGTCATTGCTGGATTGTTTAATTCGTTGAAAACAAATAATCACAAAGCATAACACTGTCATCCTAGGTAGGAATGACATGTCTCCCCAGCAAACTTAGAAACAAACACTAGCACTTTTTCAGCATGTGCTGCTCTTATAGGCGGTTGCCTGGACTCTGATTATTAAGCTCATGCATAAAGTTGGTGGCTTATCAACAACAGGAATTTGTTTTCATTGTTTTTTGTTTGTTTGTTTGTTTGTTTTTTGCTCACAGTACTGGAGGCTAGAGTCCTCTAAGATCATGATGCCAGCATGGTCAGGCAAGAACCTTCTCTGAGGCTGCATTTAACTGACATCTCATATCCTGACATGGCTGGAAAGGGAGAAGGTAGCTTCCTGGTCTCTTCTCACAAGAGTGCTAATCCCATTTGTGAAGGATACATCTTTCTTATGTAATTGTCTCCAAAGAGCCTACTTTTAAGTAGCATGACATTAGGGATTTTCTTGCAAAGACAGATTTGGAAGGGGGAAGCAATTATCCTTAACATTTGCAAAAATAAATTGACCATCACTTATACTAAGAAACCAATGGTTTGTTTCAATGTGTCTGTGATGCCCCATCCTTTAAATTGTCTCTTGGTATGATGAAAACAAGAATTTGTCATTAAAGTTTTTTCAGTAATATGCTAACATTTTACTGTTGATAGATAATTTGCCTTATAAGTAAAATGTACTATCATGAGCTTATTACTTTATATTCTCTGTCAGTGGTGACATGTGATTTTCATCTTAAATTAGGCGACTTTCTAGCAATCAAAGTAATTTTTGTGACATGATTGACATTTGAAAAAGTGATATGTCTTTTATTAAAAAACATTCATGTTAAAAAAAAATTCATGTTATAAGCAAGGAGGCATCTGTGTTCCAATAAAACTAAAGCAAGAAAAACTTCTACACTGATAATTCTGAGGGTGATCCAATAAAATTATTCACATTCCATCCGCATGAACATCACTATCAGCTTTGAAAATAATATTATAGAATCATGTTGTATTAGGTATTGAGAAGAAATGCATAGATGAAATAATTTTTGAATGCAAAATCTATTTGAAATACTAAGTTAAATTTAGAAATGAATGGAATGCAAATAATCCACCCTGTTCACTTGGTGAATATCCAGTCACTTTCACATGGTTTTATATTAAATGATATTTTAAAGAAATATTCAAAGTCAACTAAGAAAGGATTTTATTAGAGGGAAGAGTCCCAAGCTTTTGAAATGTTTTCATGCATTGAAATAAATAGTTTTTAAGGCACAAGTCTCTTGGCTGACACACCCTTCAAGATTCAGAGGTGGGTACAGAGAAACACCAACCTGATAGATTGAGGAGTAAATACTATGTAAGCCCACAATGCAAAAGCAAATGATATGTTTTGTTTTGTTTTGTTTCCCTCTTTTTTTGCTTCTGTGAAATAACTTCCCAATTCAGTATAAACTTGGAATTTGGAGAGTCTTTTAAAATAAACCAGAATTTAGTTATTCATTATTCTTATGAAGTGCCTTTCTTTTTCAAAAGGTGGAAGAAGCACCTAAATCCCAGATTAAAATTGAGTCAGCTCAATAGAGATACACATCATGCTAAATTTTTATTTCATACTCTCTATATCAAATGTATAGATGTATATAATGCAAACAAGAAAAATCAAAAGAAATCAGCTAAGAATGAAATCAACTGTGCCCATATGTGAGTGAATATATATTTAATAGATGTACATGGTGTATGTATGTGTGTGTGTGTGTGTGTGTGTGCATGTGTATATATATAAAGGGAGTTTCAAAGTTTCAACTCACTTGTGTACAAGTTCACAGAGGAATCATAATTTTGAGGAATTTTTCCTCTCTCTTTTCCACAGAGACAGTTTTCTATAGTGATTAATTATAACTTCCATAAATAAACTATCTTTAAATTTTTTGACCAATACTTATATATACTTTTTCCTTTTCTAAATATCATCACTCATTTAGCATACTCATTTAGGACATTAATCCAATGCAATTTTAAAACAGACATTTATTATCATCACATTCTATTGTTTGTCCTCTGTTATGATTTATCTTCTAGACCTCTCATGGAATTATGGCTTCCTTGAATTGAAAATCATATCTTTACCTTTTAATATACACAAAGCATCTAGCAGGATGCCAGGGTGCTAATTTCCTTCATAAGTAGGGGATCATAGATTTCAAGACACAACAAATCAAAAGGCATTTTCACAGAACTTTTTCTCCTGACACAAAAATGTTTGAGTTTTATTTCCCATGCTGTAAAGTGATATAGTATAAACCTTCAAAATAACCTAGAATTATCTGCTTTTGTTCTTTGTTCAAAGAATTGAGGAAAAGGAATTCTGCTAGAAATAGACTATAGAAAAAAAACCTGTAGATATAATGACAGACTAGCAGGTCAGACAGTAACAGGATTTGCCTATTCTCATCCCTCTTTATTGGGGCTTTTCTACTCTCACATGTCAGAAGGATCAAAGCATTAAAATTTAACCAACAAAAAAATCCTGACAGTTTCAGTGATCAGTCCAATGATCCAGAAGAGAATGAGAAAACACTGCTTCTCAGTGAGAAAAGACTCACATTTGGTGTGAGGCATTCAAGCAAATGCTGAACTATAATGAAAAGCATCATGAAAAATTGAATATACCTGAGAAGATCTGTACCCAGTTTTTGGATCCTGCTAGGGAGCAACTAACCTTGCATTTCAGCCAAGTTTATATATATAAATATATATAATGTGTATATATATACACATACACATACATATATATGTACATATATGTGTGTACATATACATATATGTGTATGTGTGTGTATATATATGTATATATATACACCCTTTAAATTACACTAAAATGCAATATAGACTTTAATGCTACTTACAAAAAATTGACAGCCATAGCAAATAGTGAAATAGTAGCATGTAAAAAAGTTTTTGGAAGAGGTAGGACTTGAGTGTGATCTTAAAGACTGAAGGATGGGAAGAAGATGGATTAGACAAGAGAAATGACTATAGATATGGAGACCAGGTAATGTCGTCTCCACATTCATTTGATAACAAGAGCAAAATTGTGCCTTGGGCATACACAAGAAATGGGGTTAGATAGTGATAGTGGGTCTGGATTAAAGTGAAAGAGTTGAAACAATGCAAGAGGTAGAAAGGAATCATCTTATTTTTTTTTTTAAAGATTTATTTATTCGTACAGAACTGGGATACAGGCCAGAGATGCGGAGGGTGATTCACCAGAGACAGAGTGGGGCACAGAACAGGCAGATCAACGAAGTACACTGCTGAGGGGAGCAGCGGGCGGGTCAGGAGAGGTCTGCTCGCCATGTGGTCACCTCCGGGGCAGGCGGGGATCGAACTCATGCAGAAGTGGCTTAATCTTCTTTGTGCTGTGCTTTAACCCACTTGCTGCGCCACCAGGGAGGGCCCAGGGATCATCTTATTTTTATGAGCCAACCTGTGGTAGGGTTTAATTGAACTTTTTTTTTTTTACTTCACCCTTTGTTCACTTGCAAATATTAAATTACATTACTATTAAACCATTTCTGTTGCAAAGATACTAGGAAGTGCAGATAAACAAAATGAGAAAAATTAAAATGTCATAATCATACCACCCTGACACTTGAAACATTTTTATTCTTAAGATGGGTCCTTCATGTGCAAACCTTCCTTTCAAGAAAGGTTAAACAAGTTGAGGACATAAAGTAAATCTAGGAAGTGAATAGTACCTTTCTCATCATTTTCTTTGAATTTGAAATACAAAGAATCTGCTATAATACAATGAAGAGAAAAACCATCATTTTTATTATTTCTTACTCAACTTTCCATTTAATTTAATTTAAGCAATTATATACTATGTGTCAATCTGATTGCTAGAATTGGGGTTGATTTAAGTCTATTCAATCCTTTCTAAAATAATTACTTAATAACTGTCTATTACAAGCTAGGCTAGATAAATAAGACATCCTGTCTTCAAAGAGCTCAAAATCTAATATTTTTAAATTAGTTTTCATTTAAGATCTTTGTCAAACAGACTTGAAAATGTATACTTCAGCTGTGCTTTATCCTTCAACCACTAAAATGATGAATGTGTTTAAACCTTCTGATCCCAAAGACATGTTTTTCTCAGAATCAGTGTTGCATTCTTCTTGACCAAAAGTTAAGTCCCTTAATCTGTTGAAGAGAAGAGTGCCTTATTTATTTCCTCAGTGACTGGACCCGTTCTCCATGCCCTGTTCAGTAACAGGCTGGTCAAGTGAGAGAGACCAATGTTGTAAGGCCAAGGTGCAGCCTAGTTTAGGAGAGCTTCCATATTCAGAAGGCCATGAGGGAGGAGCCCATCAAGTGATCCCAAGCTTCAGCTGGATCCCACCAACCGGGGGGACATGAGAAGAGGGCCTGGCCTGCCTGGAAGAGGTGACTCCAGACATAGGTGCAAGGAGTATGAAAGTGTTAGAGGGTTGACACCAGATAGAGCACAGGGATTCTCACAATTTCTCTATATTACCTTGGTTTAGGTTTTTATTGTGTTTGCAGTATTTTCCAAACTTGCTCATTTAACAATTTTTTTCTACTTCTCTGGAGCCACTTCATTTGTTATATACTGATATCTCCGAGGATTATATTGCCAAGTACTTCTTGAGTAATAAGACTACAATCTATGAAGTTTCTGAATTTCCCTCTCCCCTTTGACTTGGTATTTACATCAGTAGCTGCTCTGTCCCTTCTTGCCTCTTCTTTAAGTTGTCCACCTGAGAGCCAAATCTCAACTTCAATCCCCTTTCCTAAGATATCCATAAAGATTAAGTTTATCCTTGTTCACAATTTATCACTCAGGGATGTTTTACTTGCCTAATTGGGCTGAAGAACCTGACCAAGCCTTCTGTAAACATGTTGTAGTTGTTTCTAGTTACCAAAAATAAATAAATATATAAACAAATAATGCACATATTTTGCTTGTCTATTATTTTCATGTCATGCTCACAGATCTGGAATTACTTTAGGGCCCAGCGATGCAGGAATGTGTAAATGGTATTAGCACTTGTTTCTTACATAGAACATGGCGCACATATCTGTGCTGGTGTTTCATGCCATGTTTTTGTCACACCTCACATGGTTTTCTTAGCTTTAACTGTAAAGACAGAGTGGTTAGAACTGGAGCCCTGTTGTCCAAAAGATCTATCAATACCCAGTCATGAGATCTTCATAGGAGAGAGGCATTTACCTACTGGATCTTTTGAGTTGATGCATGTATGTCATTGAATTGCTATTTACTGACTGAATATAAGGTTTAAGAAAAGGTCACAAAGGCTGAGTTGCAGGCTTCCATCTTTCTCAGTCATCCTGAACCATCTTTCTTTGGTTCTGTCAATCTCTGTTCATCTTCTCTCCGTGCTGCTTAAAACCACTTTGAATCTCTCTCCTTTCCTTTCACTCCTAAAATTCTTGAAGGGTTAATTCATACTCACTGGGGCTATCCCTCAACTATTTCCTACTTTATCCAATACTATCTGCCTTTCCACCTAACCTAATCTTTTGATAATATATTTGCTAAGATTATTAAAGGTTTCCAAATTAAGTGACATTTTCCATTCTTATTGTACTTGACTTTTATGTAGCATTTGGGGCTTTAGGCAGCTCCACAAGTCATTAACTTCATTCCTTCCCTGGCATCAATTTATAGTAATTTGCCTACTACCTCTTAATCTCCTTTGCTGTCCTCTTCCCTTTCTTTGTCCTTCTTTCTAAAACTTTGGTTTTCTCAGGAGTCTATGTTCTGATTAGTTTCTCACTTTATATTTTTCTTAGGTGGTGTCAAACAATTTCACTAATGATTACTCATAAATCTACACATCTACTTTTCATTTTTTACAGTCAGTATCATATTTCTGATTCTGAAATAGACATACATATTTAATTGTCTCATTGTTATATCATGGACTGAATCATGGTCCCAAAATTTATATGTCGAAGGCCTAACTCCCAATGTGATTTTTAAAAAAAAAAAATAGTCATTTAAAAAGTTATTAAGGTTAAATGAGGCCAGTAGGCTGAAACCTCAACCAGCTAGACTGGTGTCTATAAAAAAACAGGTGAGAAAACAGAGATGCACTCTCACAGAGGCTGGACCCAGTGATAACACAATGGGAAGCTCCTGGACCTCACCATTTTTCCAATAATAAAAAATTGGAAAACTAGTGTCATCTTTCCACAGCTAATAAAAAAAGCGGTAGCATTATTGCAAAAAGTTCAAGTTCAAGGGACAGTCTGTACTTAGATTCAACACTGTCATTTTCTTGTTCTATATTAATAACATGATTTAAGCTTCATGTCTCATCTGTGGAAATGTTGATAATAGAAACACATATAGTTATTAGGAGAACTAGAATATATAACAAAGTCTAATCATTTATTAATGTTAACTATCATCACCATCTTTATCATGGTTAATCCTTACCACACCCTTTTTTATACCTCATAACTTTGAATCTAGACCATCAGGTGTTTTGTTTTGTTTTGTTTTCTCTCCCCACTATTATTATCAAACACTCATCATAACTCACCTACGCTATTCCCTCCATCTTTCTGTGGAAAGATATTTTATTCATATTTTCTTATTACTGATCACCCCATCTTCTTCATCTTGTCTTTGGATATGATGATAGCCATGTCTTACAAGAAATAACTGGGCACATTCTCTTCATGTTCTTCTAATACTCTACCCACCACTTATGAAAGTACAAGTATTCTGTGCATCTCCACAATATTCTCTCACCTCCTGACAAAATTGATCAAAGGCCATTTTGCTGACCAGACTGAGCATAACATTTTAGACTTTGATCAGTCTTTTCTTCATGCCCTAGAGTGTACCCATTTACTCAGATTTTTCCCTACTGGGAAATCACAGCTCAACCTTCAAAATTGAGCTTAAAAGTCAGTGCTTAATGAAAGAGCTTGGTTCAAAGGTACAAAAAGCTTCTTTTTCTGTAACTGTTATTTATGCATACAGAACTGAGGTACAAGCCAGAGTTGTGGTGGGGTGAAGAGGGAGGACTTGTGAGAGGACCCACCAGATAGAGTGGAGAACAGAACAGGCACAGTTACTGAAATACACTGCTGAGGGGAGCACAGGGGGTTCAGGAGAACTCTGCTGCTCCCTGTGGTTCAGCTCCCTGGCCAGGGATGGAATTCCTGCTGTAGCTGTTGCACCAGTTTCATAGTGCTGTGCTTTAACTCTTTGCACCACCAGGGAAGATTCTAACACCATAATATTTAAAGACTTTTAATTCATGCCGATGCACCTACTTTTCACACCTATTTTTTTTTTAAGAAAGGAATAAACATAGTCAAAATAATTAATTTGGTTGTTTATTGAATCTATGCTGACTAGGGTTTTGTGATATTTAAATTTCAATAGTATGCTTTAAAATTTTTCTTCCAGCCTTTCCTTTTTTGACTTTTTAAATTCCATTCTATTTTCCATATAGATTTCTATACTTTTAAGTATCAAAAAACAACTTCATGTACTTTTTTTTTAATGTACTTTTTAATAGTTCTGTTTGTAGACTGGTTTTATCCCCCCTGGACTGTTTGATGGCCTGGGTGGGAAGGCACACTCTGAAGAAATACATAGACTCCGGAGTCGAATTTCCTCAATTCCCCATTTTGCTACTCAACAGCTGGGGTACTGGAGGCAAATGAATTAATCTACTGTGAGCCTGTTTCCTCATTACTAACCTCACAGTACCAGAGTGATATTAGATTAGTTAAAGGATATAAAACTCTCCAGTATATACTAAAAGGTTAGCAGATACTGGCTACTTAATGACTTTAAAAATAAAAAAGAGGCCCGCCCTGGTGGCGCAGCAAGTTAAAGCACAGCACTGAGAATCTAAAGCCGCTTCCACATGAGCTCAATTCCTGCCCGCACCGGAGGTGACCACATGGCGTGGCAGACCTCTCCTGACCTGCCCGCTGCTCCCCTCAGCAGTGTACTTCGTAGATCTGCCTGTTCTACTCCCCACTCTGTCTCTGGTGAAGCCTCTCGCCGCCCCTGAGCCTCTGACCTGTACCCCAGTTCTGTATGCACAAATAAATAAATCTTTTTAAAAAATAAATAATAAAAAAATAAAAAAAGAAAGTAACAAGTCTTTGTTGCCACCCTTTTATTGACTCAAGCAATTTCTTCCATATCTAATGTAGATATTTGCATATATGATTATTCAAGATGGCGTGAACATGTCATGCTCCATAGCTCCAGCCTAAATATTACATGAATGGGGACCCAGGCCTACAATTATATGAGAAGTGAATCAAGCTAACTGGATTTTTCCTCTCTATATTGTGTCAAATAATAGCTTTTATTGAACTTAGCTATCTGCTATTTTTCTTCAGTATTGACAACACAGAGTCTAGGGCAGAGAGAAAATTTTATAGAAACGTTGGGCTTTGGGGAACACCAGGTCTTGTTTGAAAATGATTGAACAGCATGTGTATAAGGTTTTCACCCCAAACTACCTGTGGTTCATTGAGTAGTAAAATGAAATTAGAGTTAACTTACATCTCTATGGTAAAGTAATGTCTTAGATGTGATTGTAGTGCCTCTGAGTCCTGTATAAATGTTGTTAGTAAAATCATCATCTAAAAGTTTGGGACAAAAGTTTTTTTCATGTTTCTGTCAAAGTGATATATACATTTTCCTCGGAAAATGAGCAAGTTTTCTTAAGATAATGCTTCTAAGTAATTACCAGTGAAACTGAAATGGTTCTCCTTGAGCCTTAAGAATTATGTGTGCTATCTTCAGTAGCCTTTCACTAATGACTCTAACATTGTTAATTTTTTATGTTTTAACTGTGTTCAGTCATAGCCTTAACTTTAACTCCAGTAAAATATATTCCTATATTCTGTGCACTTTAATAAATTTAAATTCATAGTGGAAAATAATTCTAAGTATTCAAGGTCATGCTGATCTTTCTTCTTGAGTATGTTTTGTATTTGCTAATGTATTCCATGATACTTCTACATGTAGAGAGAAAAATGTATATCACCTCAATTCCCAGTTTTGCTACTTAACAGCTGAGGCCCCGTTAACATCAAAATATTTGTATTTTTTTCTTCTTTTCAATTACCTAATATTTGTATTAAGTAATATTTAAATTAGGAAATATTTATATTAGGTAATGTGTTAGAATCATTAGTTAAGAATATCTATTAATGATAGCTACACATATACTTAACTACTTATTATCCAACTGGAATCCTCTGAATTAAGGCAAATTCAATTTATGATATAAACATTATCTTTTCACATTCTGGTATGGTAATTAAAGTAACTTTCAGTAACATATAATGAAGAAGCTTTAGTTAGTGTTGCTTCTGAATTTTCACAAGTGAAGTGACAATGACTAAGTTGTCATCTGTAATTTTAATGTAGAGATAGCATACCAGCTACCTGGATACAAACTTGGATGTATTTAGAGGTTCTGTAAAGATTCCCATGTAGGTATATCTTTCAACATAGTGCATCTACAAAGTTATATATAAATAGCAAACAGAAAATGCTTTTTTCTTCAATCAGAAGTAAATCTTACAAAAAAAGAATTGTAAAATGCTAATTAATGTCCAACAACTATTTAAAGATGTATTTATTTATTCATACCAAACTGAGGTACAAGCCATTGGAGGAGGGGTGGTGAGAGGCTTCACGAGAGACAGAGTGGGGAGCAGAAGAGGCAGATTGACGAAGTACACTGCTGAGGGAAGAGGCAGGCGGGTCAGGAGAGGTCTGCAACACCATGTGGATCACCTCCAGGGCCAGGGATCAAACTCGCACTGAAGTGACTGCAGCCAGCTTGCAGTGCTTTTTCCTAACCTGTTGCGCCACCAGGGAGGGCCCAGTATTTTGCAATTCTATATAATTTTAATTCTTTATAAAATTACACAGTTGAAAGTAATTGCGTTATTATTTCTTTTCCCACAAAGTAAACCATATGACTGAATGAATTCTTCACTACTCATCCAATGATTTGTGTAACTGTAGTAGTGGTATAATGGCTGCCCAATGTTTCTCAAACCGCTATGAGGAAAGAAAAGAGAAGCAGAAAGAAGGCAGTAGGAAAGACCTTATTTCAGCTGCTGTTAGTTATAAAGATGGAGGTATCAGGTGATAGGTCAAGGAGTCGCATGTCCCTAGAATCTGGATAAGGCATATAAGTGTGTCTCCTCTTCTTCCTCTGAAGTAATGTTCCTGCCAGCAAGAACATTTTAGCTCAGTGAGATCTATTTTGGACTTAAGATGTCCACACCTGCTAAGACCTCTTTTAAAGCCCTATTTGTTTTTTTAATTTGTAATAGCTGCAATAGGTAGTAAATATACTACCCAAACCTAAGTCACTTAACAATAAATTATTTACATTTTTTTAAAAGATTTATTTATTTGTGCATACAGAACTGGGGTACAGGCCAGAGGCTCAGGGGCGGCGAGAGGCTTCACCAGAGACAGAGTGGGGAGCAGAACAGGCAGATCGACGAAGTACACTGCTGAGGGGAGCAGCGGGCGGGTCAGAGGAGGTCTGCCACACCATGTGGTCACCTCCGGGGCAGGCGGGAATCGAACTCATGCGGAAGCGGCTTTAGATTCTCAGTGCTGTGCTTTAACCCGCTGCGCCACCAGGGAGGGCCTAAATTATTTACATTTTTACCTCCAGGAATTCTAACAGTTTTATACAAAACTTCAAGTTTCCCTTGATGTCCTTGATATATTGATCTGGATCAAATCCAAACTTTTCAAAAGGCGGTATTTTCATCTCAAGTGCTAGTCCCTTGGGACAAGCAGCACTTGGATTCACAATTTTTAAAATTAGCTACCCCATATTTAAGCCATCCAGTTCAGAAACATAATCTAATTACTTAATTACTCTAGGGAATCTGCAAAATTCAATGCATAGAAGCAGTTACATTTTACTTTAAAAGAGTACTCCTTTTCTAATTTAGTTGCTACAATTGCACTACATATATTTGATTTCTGATCTAATATTATATTAAAATATCTTAAAAGATACTTAATAGGGCTTCCATACATGTATTTAAAAAAGAAATAGTTTTCCGCTTACGCATTTTGCAAATTCCCATGTTATATTTAGTTTTCTGTCAGGTATGAGTTCCAAATAGTTTTAAAGATTATATTTAAAGCTACCTTAATTTGCAGAACCTATGGTGAAAAAGTGGGACTTTTCCCTGAAGTCTAAGTATTTTCATTTATTGCATGCTTTGCAAAATAGTTTAGTTTTTAAGCTAGGGGTTCATGTCTAGGTGGGTTTTTTTTTCTTCTTTTTTTGCTCTGCTTACTATAGATACTATTTCTGTTAAAAAAGAGAGGTCTCAATTAATTCTGAAATTTAAAGTTAAAAGTATAAAGTTATCAATATCTTGTACTTTGAATTGCTAATTACTGAAAATACTTTTCACAACTTCAACTATGCTGGGTTATATAAGGGCAGTTTAATAAGGTAATTCATTATCTTATATACCTCTAATTACCACTATGATATCACTGATGCTATAGTTTATCCAATGCATATTTAGAAAATTTGCTAATAGGATCTTGTTATCACGCTACTTTTTGCTGTGGAGTTTTATTAGAAAATCATATTACTCATTTAAACTGCCACAACAACAGCATTGTTGTCCCTAGGGTACTTTTTTTTTTATATCAAGGTTAATTTAAAGTGATTAGCATAAGGACTACATATGTTGCTATGGGGATAAGAGCCACACATCTTCTATGATGGACATCATATGATTGCTGTTACAGTCCTAGTAAGATTGGATTATTTGTTTTAATGTCATGCAAAGCAAGTCACATGATAGAGATCAGTATCTCTTTAATAACATTCCATATTCCTAAATCAATCACCTTTCACTTCTTCAGATTGGTGTATATATAGAAATCACTACTTTATTATCTGTCTAAGTAAATTTATCATGTTGTGTTTGGATGTTCAGAATATTTCTTTTAATTGGTATTGATTCTTTTACCTCCCAGGAGGAGAAAACAGTTGTTAAAAAGGAGAATGTTTATTCACATCAGTGTATTCACAATTCATGGGAAGCTTATGATGGGTCTGACACTTTATATGCTAAATGCACAAAACAAAATTTTGTGTTAAATATATATATATATTTTCCTAATTGACTGTGTACTCCCAGACTTCTAGCCCTTGTAAATAAAGTGAGAGCATGAGACAGAGATTAGGTGTTGCAACACAGAGCAGCTTTTACCTTGTCTGTGGGTGTTGGTAAGAGAACACTAGTGGGTAACAGAGGTGACAGATGATAATACCAAGTGTCTGTCGGTGACAGTGGTAAAAAGTAGGAATTTTAAATGAAGAGGTTGAGAAATAAGTATTGAAATATACAGAAATACATATGATGATTGGTATGATTCAATTTTCGTGAATTACTTTATATTTGTTTTGTGAGTCAACATGTGGTCTATTCTGGAAAATGTCCGAAGAAATGAAGAAATAAATTTCACGACCAATTATTTTTATTGCTGAGAATCGAAGGAGGTTTCTGTAAAATTGAGGGGAGAAGCAAAGAGAAGTAACTGCTGTTGAAAAGTAAGGTGGATAGGTAATAGTTATTTCTCAATGTAGCCAAATTGTGGTGTCTCTGTACATGGAGAAAGTGAAAGTGGGTGTGGTAGACAACAAAGACAAATAAAATACAAAAGAAAAGAGTTTAAACTAGAGCATTGAATGGCCATGAAAGCAAGCCTATTTCCTATGGATTAGAGTGTAGATCATGAACACAGATCCACAGTCTGAGATTTTCAAATTCCTGATGTGTAGTAAGTCTCTCTATAAAATGAGACATAATTATCAAGTCATAGAAAAACATAAATTATTTTTTTAATTCTCTGAAAAATTAATATGTGTGTGTCACTATTATTCACTAACATCAAAATGGTTCTTAGAAAAATTTGTAGTTTTCAATCTCTCAATATTATTGAGGGCTGAATTATATGGGAATATTAAAAATAGGAGCTTGATAAGTAGATATATAATCTCAAATTACTTATAAAATATTATTTTTTCATACAAATTCATATCAAGTTTTAAGTTTCATGAGTATACAGTTATTAAATGCTTTAACTTCAAAATCTTTAATCAGAATTATAATTTCTAATAATCTTGGTCCCGAATTACAGATCACAGGTAATGACCATATAAAATTTTACTGCCTCTAGATATCATTATTAGACATGTAGTGCAATCCCATGGCCATTACAAAGCTTTTTCCTGCGAAAATGCCCAGTATAACAGCAGAGCAGAAGACATCAACTTACCCCTAAGAAAAATGCTTATTTTTAGAACGTTAAATTAAATTACATATGACTTTAATCAAATTGATATTTCAATGTAACAAATAGAGTAGGAAATATCCTTGAATGTCAGACTATCCCATCAATATACACTTTCCTATAGCTTATCCTATTTCCTTTGCATCAACCTTGATAAGTGGACATCAATAATATACTGAAGCATCTTCAGTGATAGTAGATTCACTTCCTGCAGCAGCAGCCGATTTCATTTTCAAACAGGTTCATTTAACCAAAAATTCTTTCTTAGCTTCGATTGACATTTGTCTTCTTAAGACTTCCCACCCCTTAGTCTTAACTGTATTCTATCTATCTGTCTATAAAATATTTGAAAAGATTCAAATTATATGTGTGTAAAATTAAGTTAATTTCCTCTTACTCTAACGATGATTTTCCTATCATTCTTCTTTTTAGTAATTTCAGTGTTCCCTGCTGTCAAGCAGGTGACAATCTAACTATATTTTTTAAATCTTAAGGATAAATAAGATAATCAAAAATGACTCTAAACTTTTTTTAATATAGCATGTTGATTGTTTTTTTTTTTTATTTTTCATGATATTTTAGTCTGACTTTCTTTGGAACTAACAGTTCCAAAGTTGATAAATGTTTATCATCTGTCTCTTTTACATTACTTCTGCAGTGTCTTTACCTGAGAACTCACCCTCATGCACCACACATTTCATATATAGTCTCTCGAAAATCCATTTGCTAACATACAGGAAATTTTTAAATTATAAGTAATAAGATATATTTGTAATAGTATCTCCTAAATATTGCTGTTAACATGCAATACATTCAGTAATCAATAACAAATAATAGAGATTCAAAGTATATTAGCTAAAATTTACTTGCTAAAAACATTTATCCTGACTTTTAAATTAGTAACTACTATAATCATGGAATGACTTGTAAAGGGGATGACCAGCTTTAATGACATAGACAAGGAATGTCAGAGGGTGATAATTTTCATTTTTACATTAGCTAAGACTTTTGAACAACTAATGTTTATTTTTTGCTAAAATGAACAGTCAAAGAATGATAAACTTCTTAATAGTCAAAGAAAAGGGCAGGGTTGAACCTCACTTGAGCAAATAATTATAATGTAACATAGTTACTATCATATTAACAAACCCAATTTTGAGTTGCACAAGGGATATATATAAAGATTATAATTTAAGCTGAAGGCTGGAACAAAGCATTTCAAGGCAACCAAGCTGGTTCCGTTTGATTCTATCTAGCAAGTTTCATCACTAAGAGCTTTCATAATAGGAGTGTAAGAGACGTGTCTGGAAATTATAAAATATATTAAGTGACTTTGGTATATATAATATTTTAAAGGTAATAGGAAGCCATTGAAAGATCTTTTTGAGAGAAAAAAATTGAGAAAGATCATTCTGGGATGTCTTGAGTAGCAGGGTTAGTGTATAGATGGGTAGGCAAATGGTGGAACAGAAAAAGAGAATGTTGTCTTCAATAAGGGAGACTGAATGAAGAGATGTGCAGAACACAGTTATAGCTCAATGTTTTAGAGATAACTTCAATACTGATGTAGTTTAACTTATCAATATTTAAGTATACTTCTAGTCTTTCAGGAGTTGTCTTTAAAGTGAGACAAGGGTCAAAAATAGAGTGTTGCAAACAACATTTTATGGATGGGCAGAGGAAGAACTTAGCAGGGGAAACCCCATGTGCATTAACCAAGGCTGTAGGAGGTAACATTGTGACACCATGGAAAGCAAAGGGCAGGTGCTATCAAGGAGAAAGTGAGAAGTGCCCCATTCTACCTAGATTTTAGTAAAAAAAATTAACAAGGACCAAATGAATTTAATAACAAAAAGATTATTAGAAGGTAAATGGCAGGCTATTTCTAAGTACAGAAAAGGAATGTTGAATATTCAACTCTGCTGATTAACTGTTCGAAATGGGCAAGCTTCAGAGGTCTTATAACCCTTACCTAAAATGATGTTAAAAATCATTCATCAGGGCCCTCCCTGGTGCGCAGAGGGTTAAAGCACTGCACTAAGGCTAAAAAGCCACTTCCGCATGAGTTCGATTCCTGCCTGCCCCGGAGGAGACCACATGGCATGGCAGACCTCTCCTGACCCGCCCACTGCTCCCCTCAGCAGTGTACTTCGTCAACCTGCCTGTTCTGCTCCCCGCTCTGTCTCTGGTGAAGCCTCTCACAGCCCCTGAGCCTCTGGCCTGTACCCCAGTTCTGTATGTACAAATAAATAAATCTTTAAAAAAGAAATCATTCATCATATGGACATTTATCCACTGAAAGCTATCAGAATAAAGTGGTAAGCTTAAGTAAAGTCCTATATGTCTCCACCCTCAATAATTTTGTGTTTCAATGTACATGTAAGGATATTTGTCATATTTATAATTATAGATTAAATGGAGGTGGTTGTATTAAATCTTGCTGAACTTTTTGAACATTTTCAAAGCTGTAATTTTCCATGCATCTAAGCAATGAAATTCTGTAACAGGCTGGCATATATTAAAATGTTTGGTAATACTCACTATCATCAGGGTAGTCGAATGCCAGGGGGAATTTTGGCCTTCTTAGTGTGAGAAGAGGAACATTTTTAGCCAAGTCTCAGATGTACATATCATGAGACCCAGACATTTTACTGCAAGGTATTTAACTTCAGAAAAATATGGACATACACATTTTATTTCAGCATGCTTTATAGTTGTATACCAAAAAATTGAATTAGCTAACATACTTATTTAGATGGGCTAGCCAAACAAATATTGATAGTGTCTTACAATAAAATATTTTTCAACTTTTTGAAAACAAACTAAATGTATAAGTATGATATGGTAAAATATTTGAGAAAAAAGGATTTTTTTTTGAAAGCTGTGAAAAGTATTAGTAGCTTTTCCCAGCAGATGTCAGGAAATCAGTCATGATTTGTAACTCTCTCCAGGAGTAGATAGCAGCATATAAGCTATAACAGAGCTTTAAATTTTCTTCTTGATCTATTTTCCTGCTCAATGTAATTATCAAAATATGAGTATTATTATATTGCAATAGCAAAAATAAATGTGGAAATGATATGTGTCTAATAATAATTTTTATTTAAAAGCTTATGATTTCTCATGTCAGCTGTTCTGTGTCCCACTTTACTGTCCTGCATTGCAATTGTGTGTCTAAAGGCAACAGACCTGTGTAAACCGCTTACATGCAGCCTCCTTATCTCCCTCTACGGAAGCTTGTCCCACTTTCCTTAAGCTCCATCATCTACTATTTACCTGAAATAAGATTGAAAACTATGTAGGGTAACTTCTTCTATAGAATGATAGGCTGTGAATATTTAATTGATTTAATTTTCTTTAAAAAGTGAACAAGGCCTTGATCTCATGCATTGATCTCATGCATGTCTTTATATCAAATGGCATATTTCTAAGTCTGCTTTGAATGGTTTAGCTGTTTCCTTGAGTTACCATTGTATAGTGGGAAGTGAGGGTGAAATCACATTACTGAAAAAGACATATGTCTGGCATATGCCCAAGGCGAGTATTTATGGTGTGATGAACTGTGAATTTGATGTTGATGCTTGCATACAAGCAGGTGGTTCGAATCTAATTTTGTCACCCGTAAAAATAAGCTATATTTAAAAGTGTGAAATGTTTGTTTTATAGGAAATCTTTACCCAAAATGTACAATAAATAAATCAAGGTCAGTGCTATTAAATTTTCGATGAAATAAACTTAATCATCATACTGTGGAGTATCTGGTCTCAGGTAGGAGTCATGTAAACAATTTGATGCAAGGTAAGTAGGAGAGAATTACAAAGGCCGGCAAGATTCCTGAGTACTTTTGATAATAATATGTCAGTATATGGAGTGAGTTTTCTAAAGTAAACACATAGAAATAATTTATGGAGAGGTACCCAAAAGAGGAAAAAATATATATAGGTAACTCTTATCTTTGGCTGTAAATGTTCAGAAAATGAACATGTCTATTTTACATATGTAAAACACACATGAAGTAGATCATTTAGAATAAAATCCCAATACTTTGTGGATGGAGACTTATAAAAACATTTAAAAAAATGTTATGATGTCTCAGTGAATTTCCCAACATGGAAATTAAAAATTAAGCTCTCTAAATTTTTATCTTGACTTTTTTTTTTTTAACATAAGACACTCCTGGTTTTCTAAAAGTAATTATTATACTGATGATGGAGGCAGGCAGAAACTTGTTAAATGTTTCTCAAAGAGAATACTTTAACCCCTGTGGAGAACTCCATTGAGTGTAGCCCTCAGGAGACATTAGTATTAGGAATTTTCAACATTATAACTACTTAAACATTTCCAAATTATGTGTGTTTAAAAAAAATCATCTTCCATTTTTTTTCTTTGTCTCAGACATAAAGAATTGAAAAGGCAGGTCAATTTTCTTCTTCACTCTCATTAATGGAAAAGTGCTATTTTTTTACAAAGACAATAAATACCCACTGAGAATAAAAGTAAAAACACTGGCAAGCTGCACTTTATTAAAGGAATTAGTGTTCTTATAGATGAATGTGAAAGGAGGGAAGTCAAGACATAAATGATTCAGTATACTGGATCCCTAATTGTATCTGACATTTGATATATGCATATCATAGGTCAGCATGCATAGATAGCATCTGATTTGGGGGTTAGTCATTTTGGGGTTGTTTTTGTGAATTTAGTCATTTCCATATTATGATCACAAATATTGCCTTTGAAGAGTAAATTTATGTGTTAAGATTTTATTTCATTCTCTCTGGGTTTTATAGAAAGATCTTTGACCTCTAAAAGGTTGCTAATATAAGGTGAAATGGGCTCTCTCTCACTCAAAAGTATTATAACACCATATAATACCCATGGAAATGCCCATAATCCTGAATGACAGTCACTGGGTAACTTTCCCATTGGCTACCCTCTCTCCACTCTTTCCCTTTGGTAGCTTCAACTCTATAGTCAGATGTCTAGGTTTTGATTTTCTATTGTTTTGTTTGGTTTATCTATACTCCACATATGAATACGAGCTCTACAATTTTTCTTTTTCCTTCTAACTTATTTTGCTTATCATAAATCCTCACATTCTTCCATCAATGTTGCAAATGGCAACATGTCATCTGTATTTTATAACTGAGTAGTTTTCCTCTGTGGATATATATACCACAGCTTCTTAATCAAATCACCTGTTGTTGAATGCTTCAGTTTCTATAACTTGGTCATTGTAAACAGTGCTGCAGTGAACTCAGGAGTGCATATAAAGGAACTATCATAAAATCAAAAAGATACCTTGTTAATTGGGAAAAAAAATATTTGCACACTATGTCCAAGAAGGAGCGATATCCAAGATCTACAGAGAACTCATACAACTCAATAAGAAAACTAACAGCCTGATTAAAAATTGGGCAGGACATCTAAGTAAATCTCCAAAGGAGACTTTTTTTTTTTTTTTTTAAAGATTTATTTATTCGTGCATAAAGAACTGGGGTATAGGCCAGAGGCTCAGGGGCGGCGAGAGGCTTCACCAGAGACAGAGTGAGGAGCAGAACAGGCAGATCGACGAAGTACACTGCTGAGGGGAGCAGCGGGCGGGTCAGGAGAGGTCTGCCACGCCATATGGTCACCTCCGGGGCAGGCGGGGCAGGCGGGAATCGAACTCATGTGGAAGCGGCTTTAGATTCTCAGTGCTGTGCTTTAACCCGCTGCGCCACTAGGGAGGGCCATCCAAAGGAGACTTTTTTTAATTTGTAAGACTATAATTGGTGCCATTTTGCTTCCTTTAAGAAGAAACACATCTTTCTTTGCCTCTAAGCAGTTTTTTTTTTTTCCAATCAAACCTTACACATGGTATACCCTCAATTCTTTCTCTAGAGCTTTCAGAGATTTTACTTTAAAAACTGCCAAATTAGGACCTCGCTGGTGACCTAAGGGCTAAGTCTCAGTGCTATCATTTGTATGGCCCGAGTTCCATCCCCACCCAGGGCGCTGACCTACATATGGTACAGCAGATCTCTCCTGTCTCACCCACCTTTCCCCTCAATAATGTATTACACTAAATCTGCTTGTTCTGCTCCCCACTCTGGTGAATTCTCTCACCCCTGCACCTCTGGCCTAGACCTCACTTATTCTATGGAGGAAAAAAGCTGCCAACAAACCATAGTCAATACTTATTTACTGGTCAACATCAAGTTAAGGAAAATCATACTCAAGAAAAAATTAAGTCTCAAACTAGTAACTCTTATATGCATGATTGAGACAGGAATAATATATAATTACCAACTGAAATTAAACACATCTATATATGCACAACTTAAGAAAAAGATACATAGTCACAGAGAATGAAGTATCCAGCAGTCAATACAAGTATGTTGTGAAACAGAAACCTCCAGAGCTTTATTACTTGCAAACAGCAAATCATCATCGTCATCATCATCACCTCCATAAAGAATAAAACTCCATAAAGCATAAACTCAATCATTCAGCAAACCTCTATTATTTATGAACTTCAGCAGAGCAATTTATCCCATAACTTATCTACTCCATTATAGAAAACTAAATAGACATCATCGACATGATACATAGACCCCCAAGAATCCATGGGCTTTCCCTACTCCACAATCCTCAGAATGACATTTCCCCCTTCTTATCTACCTCTGATTAAATATTTTTTTTTCAATCAGAGTTAAGTATATATAAAGCTTCTTTCTATATGTACCCTGTGCTTACATTGTACAGTGATCCCACTTTCTTAACATAGCTAACATTTTTTGCCCTATAAAAAGTTGGGTGCTTGATCTATTTTGTATTGTGTGGTTCTACAGCCCATTAATTCTTGAAAAGATTGTATTCTCTCCTAAATAAAGCCACAGTCTCCTTGAGGCAAGTAATTCTTATTATGAAATACCTGTGCCTCCTCTATAATAGCAGCACTGAATCATATAGGGAAGGAATCATAAAATTTCAGTATTTTGAAAAGAAATGCTTACACAAGCTCCTTTAAAATAACCAATATTGAGCCCTCCTTGGTGGTGCAACAGGTTAAAGCACAGCACTATGAAGCTAGGAAGGTAGCCAGAGCCTCCTCAGCATGAGTTCAATCCCCCTGCTATGGAACTGACTCACATGACATGGCAGACCTCTCCTCTCCTGCCCCACCCACTGCTCCCCTCAGCAGTGTACTTTGTCACTCTGCCTATTCTGCTCCCCACTCTGTCTCTGCTGGAACATCTCATTGCTCCTGCACCTCTGGCCTGTACCAATTTCTGTATGCATAAATAAATAAATAAAATAATAATAACAATAAGTAATGGTTTACAAATTAGAAAGTAGTAGTGAAAGGTAATTGAAAACTGTATGCTATAAATAATTAAAATTTAACCATTTGTGACAACATGGATGGACTGGAAGGAATTATATGCTAAATAAGTTAGAATGAAAAAGACAAGTCTCAGAGGATTATTTTCAGATGTGGTAAATAAAATTAAACCAAAGCAAACACTAGAAACCTGAGTGCAGAATTGAAGCTACCAGAGAAGCAGTCTGGAAGTCTGGAGAGACTATGGTGGAGAATTATGGCTGCTTCAGTGGTTGTTGTAGTATGCTAAAACATTTCTAAAGAGGGTTGAACCTGTACCCCTAAATCACAGCACTGCAAACCATTGTTTTATATATATATATATATAATCTAAAAAAAATAGTTTGCTGTAGAAATAAAGAACTAAGGCATATTTTCTCTTATCCCCAAAACACATTGACCAGAAAACAAGTGGGTCTGTATTTGCTAAATGTGGAATACTCTCAAGGCCTCTGTACATTCTGAGTCATTTGAATTTTATGAGAGCTTTTTGAGATATTGCCTGTAATTTTCTTATTTCTTCAGGTGAAGATATTTAAGTGTTAACTGCATAAGTAAATTAACTGACTGGTCATCTAGTAAGAATTAACAGATTTATCATTCAAGCTCAAACTTCAGAATCATACGATTCTGTGGAGCATATTCCAGAAACTGAAAATTCAGATGAGAATATAGGTCACTTAAACTAGATAATCTATAATGTGATAGATGTGTTTGTTAATTTCAATATTAGTATTAATTCCACTTAGTTTATTAATTTCATGTTGGCACTTCTATAAAACTTGAAAACAAAATTATATGTAAACATCTTCATGTAACTCATAATATCTTAAATCAGAGATTTATTTGGATGTTTTAAGTATATTTTCATCTTAGATGTCTTATACTTTAACTAGGTGGCAGATAGCATGATTAAGATTAATGTTAGAATAGCTTGTTATTCATCCTACTTAATTTCAGTTGTTTCCCTTTTCCGAGTTTAACTCTCTAATTTAAAATAATAGTATTCTAGACTTATCACACAGTACTCTTTCTGTCATCTTGAAATATCTTTGGCTTTTTAATTCCCAGTTTAATTCTATCATTTTTGTGTGTGTGTCTCAGCCTTCTTCCTTCTTGATTTTTATTTTGCTGTAATTATGTTTTAAGTCTACTAGTTTGGTTAAATTTAGCTGTTGCACCTCTAAACTTCAACATAGTTGATATAATGATAATAAGGAGGTAGACACTAGTTGGGTGAATTCCTGTTTGAGTTGGTAATAATTGCCGTAAAACACACCACAAATGTGAAAGAACATGTCATCTTCTGTTGTTTGAGATAATATATCTGAGATAAATTCAGCTAAAAGGATCAATTCTCATTGTTGTGATAGTTGCATTTTATGCTAAATAGATCAATGATAAACTCTTTGACAAGTGAATTCACTTGTAGTATCAATGAGAAATGATAAATTGCTAATAGCTTCCCTAGGGTTTTGCTTCTTTTCTGACTCCTCTGGGTCTTTCTCAATGAGTTCATCATAACTTAAGTATAAAGGGGCATAATTTACTATAAGAAGCATGAGAATCTTCAAATACTATGCAGGAAGTTTCAAAATGACTTTAGTTAGAAGAAAAGAACATTACCTTGTCTTGTGAGTAGGAAAATTTCATAGTGAAGTTATAACCTACTGCAACAATGGTAGTATCAATTTTGAAATAGTTTATAATGTTATAAAAGCATTTTGAACCATTAGGATAATGAAACCTCTCTTGAAAAACAATTTCTTACAAGGAACATGATTTTTTTTTACCTTGCATTTTATACAGAATAACAAGTTACATTTATAATTTTGAGTTTACACTGATTATCCTCTAAAAAAGTGACTTTTTATAACATGATGAAGAATGGACTCTCCTGACAATGCAACCAAGATTCTCCTTAGAAAGGCAGCAATGCCCACAAAATAACAATAAAGCGAATTAAAACAGCTTTGAAATATTGAACATTTGTGAACATTGCACAATAGTTCTATTGATTAATAGAGTTACTCAAAGTTTGTGTGGCAGAAACAACTTTTAAAAACATCCCTGCCATGGATGTCAAGATTCAGCTTAAACAGGATTCAATTGAATAAACATTTTATCATGGCCTGAGCCTCTTGGGTCTCCCAGATGCTGGATTATTTAAAAAATGATGTAAAATACATAAAACAAGGTCCCTGTTCTTAAAGGCCACAAATTCAGATCAGCAGCTTCAACTTTTATGTTTCAGAATAACACACAACACAGGCAAAATTATTTACATGTAAAGTATGCCCATGGCATGTTCAGTTTTGAACTTTCTCTTCCTACCTATCAATGCATGAAACAGGGGCGTAAAATCACCCAAAATGTTTAATATATGTTTCTTCATGGTATATACATTTTTGTGTCAATACATGATAGTTACATGGTAATTAGAAATAATAACATATGACTCCCTCACCTTTTCTATTTTAACAAGTCATTTACAATCTTTAAAAAATCAATAACGATTTGGTTGTTCTTAAGTGTTGTCTCCATGTTTTACTCTCCCAAGTCTTTGAGCAAAAGCTATTTGATGCTGGCAAGGGCAATATGAGCAATATAAGCAGATGTTATTATAATTTCTTCTATCCTGGGCTCACTGATGCAGTACATTAGTATATCTGTAGTTTCTGAAGTTCCTTTTATAACATGTAGACCAATAGAGCAGATGATTTAGTATGGATAAGCAACTATGATTTTATTGTCTACACTAATCTTTTGCACACAGTAATTTTTGCATAAAATTTTAAACTGTGTCTCAATTCTATTACCATGGCACAAATCCTTTCCCAGCTGCTCTCTAGATTTTGCCCACAATCACACTTGACCTTGTCTGTGATCTCTCTGCTTCAGTTTTCTTTCTCATTGTACTTCTATTACCATGAATGATGATCTCCTTGAATGAGCACTGGGCAATGGGCTGTACATATTTACCTGAGAGCTTAATTCCACCTTTGAATTCCTGAGAAGGAATGTATTGTGGTCAGTAGGGTGGAGGACTACTTTTCCTTTAGCATTTATTCTCTCGTCTCTCAAATCAAATAATCTCTCCTGAATTTGCTGATTTGACTTCACATTTATTGTCTCTAAGCTAAAATAGATGATTTCACTTTTCTAATACAGTGCACTATTTTCTGAATTTTCCACTGGTCATTTTCTTCAATCAATCCACACTTGCAGTTGACAACCTGTAACTATTTTCTTCCTCCACAATATCTGAATGACCCCTTCTGGATACAAGATAATTTCCAAAAAGTAGTCAATATTGAGATAGTTCCTATATAGAGCCCAAGTCTATCTATGCTTTTTACTTTGCATCAGAATTACTTCTAACATCTCGCTGATAGATATGTACATGCTTAGCATATCACTGTGTGTGGGAAGGAAAGAGTAATCATGGATTCATCTAATAACATTTCCCAACTACTTAACTGGCTACTACTTTATTACCATGTAGTTTTAAAAATCTGTCCACCTATTTTCTGGTACATGCTCCAAACCATTGATAGACTTACTTTTTCACTAATTAGATGTTTGTTCTCTGAAACTTATTCTCTTAAACAATCATAGCTCAGTTCAAGGACATGAGTGGGTGACGAGTAGGGATACAGAGGAAGAGGTTAAATATACATAAATGTGTGTATATATGTGTGTGTGTATATTTAGTATTAATATTTTTAAAAAATGTTAAATTGGTTTCATTATAAGTAAATCTATTCAACCCATGGGCATTGAAGAGAAGATGAAGGTAGAAACAGTCAAATTTGTTGCCTTAAAAAGAGAGAATTAGAGGCCCTCCCTGGTGGCGCAGCGGGTTAAAGTACTGCACTGAGAAGCTAAGGCCACTTCTGCTTGAGTTCGATTCCCGCCTGCCCCGGAGGTGACCACATGGCGTGGTAGACCTCTCCTGACCTGCCCGCTGCTCCCCTCAGCATGTACTTCGTCGATCTGCCTGTTCTGCTCCCCACTCTGTCTCTGGTGAAGCCTCTCACCGCCCCTGAGCCTCTGGCCTGTACCCCAGTTCTGTATGTACAAATAAAATAAATCTTTAAAAAAAAAAAAGAGATAATTAGAAAACTACAATGTAGATGACATTTTTTTCTATAAACTGTTATACCTCAATGTTACAACTTTTAAGAAATATATCAACAAACATTAAGCTAACATTTTTCCTTTATTTCTCAAAAGGAGTAACTGAACTGAAAAACGCTGATTCTTAATTATCATCACGCTGAATATAACTGATTATTAAATGCCTATTGTATGCAAAATTAAATATATCAAAAATGAGTTATAATCTTCAGTTAGTCAGGAGATAAAAGATACCTCAAGATAAAAAGGGAAATACTTGCAATCTGAGCAACAGATAGACACAGGAAATATTACCACTTGGAGAATAAATACATTTTTTTAAAGATTTATTTATTTATTTGTACAGAACTGGGGTTCAGGCCAGAGATGCGGAGGGTGAGAGAATTCACCAGAGACAGAGCGGGGAGCAGAACAGACAGATCGACGAAGTACACTGCTGAGTGGAGCAGCGGGCGGGTCAGGAGAGGTCTGCCATGCCATGTGGTAGCCTCCGGGGCAGGCGGGAATCGAACTCATGCGGAAGTGTCCTTAGCTTCTTAGTGCTGTGCTTTAACCCGCTGCGCCACCAGGGAGGGCCAGAATAAATACATTTTAATGTGAGTTACAGCAAGTATTTAGAAAGTAAACAATAATGTGAGCTATATTTCAAATGTCCCATATGCTCTTTAATAATTTTTAGTACCCTTTAATACAGGACCCCTCATCCAAATCTGGTAAATGTTCCTACATCCCTTCTCATAGTAACTCGACAAATCTTTCCTTTATGCTGCTCATCCACCTGAAAGTTTAAACCATTCAATGCTTACTCCCTTCTGCTTCGCCAGTCCTCCTCTGTAACTTAAGACAAAACACATCCCTTGTCTAACAGACATCTGCTAGTGTCTTCCTTTTACATCTCAGTGAACTGGCATTATTGTACTTGTCCTTTACACAGAAGAGATAGCACGCCTCTAGAGATCTAATGGCATACCTTACTTATCTCGAGTCCAGCTTTTGACTGATATCTAAGGGGTCTCTGTTCACAGAACAAAGATGGACACTGCACAGCACAGCAGAAGCCTACACACAATTCCAAACTTAGATTCAGTAGTTCTTGGTTTTACACTGGATGAGATGTTTCGCTTCCGGGAGGCTTAGTTTCACCAACTATAAAATGAACATCATTGTATCTTCATTGCAGAGTTCTTAGTAAACTTGTGAAATAGTAAGTGTGCCAACCTTCAGGGTTGTCAGATTCAATCCTGATACTCAGTTACTGATCATCACTGATACTGTGTTTAAAAGGAATGAGTGCACTCCTTAAATTTTTTGGATTACTTTATGTTTTTCCAGCTTCCTGCTGATGGAGTCTCTAAGGTATACATTTCTTTTAAATCTTTTGCATTGTCTTCGTTGTGTCTATTACTGAGGTTAGCACAATGCAGACCCTCTCTCTGGTCAGTCTAAGCTGCCCTTCTCCTTTCTTCTCTTAATGTTCAATTCTTGCAAAACTATGATTGGCAACTAAGTGTCACCAATCTCACATTAATTATTGTGATGAAACAGATTTCAATTATTGATGAAATACAGCTTCTACAATCCAGGTCATCCAGTGTATCTGCTCATTTTTCTTATGTTTTCCTTTAGACTCTTTACTAAGCACAAGGTCTTGATGAAAGTGCCAAGTTCTAATTCCACCGGTATTAATCTCTGTGATGAAATACTTTGCATGAAAATCTTCAATTCATTGAAAATATATTATTAACAGAGAGTCTGATTAGCACTATGAAGAGCATACTTGCCTTCTTTTGTCCTTCTTACCTTCAAATGTGCATTTACTTTTCTGTTCAGACTTGAGTCAGTGGTTTCTTGGGTTGATGCTTGGAAGGGAAGGAGTAAGGAAAAATGTGGCATGATCTCTAGCAGTTATCTCCACTTATATCTAAAGGATCTTTTATTAAGCTGTACTAAGTGCTTTGGGAAATTTGGGGAAGATAAAATCATTAATTAATAAATTGTCTTTTTTTCTGCTATTAGAAAACAAAGTGGGTATTTAAATTCTGTCGTCAGACACTCTATCTCTTCATTTATGAGTATGATAGCCCTTATTGATTTTTATTAATAGTGCTTTTGAATATATCAATGACATTTCTGGAGGCAGTAACTATGATAATTATGAGAGCACTAATCTGCCATACCTTTTTCATGTTAAGTAACTCGAAACACCTGTTTTCTGCTCATTCAGATTCTTTAAAATACGTCTTTCTATTTTTTCATAAGGACCAAGATGGGTTTTTCATAGGAATCATAATATCCATTACTGAAAAATGCTTGTTGAATGATAAGTTGTATTACTGATGGGCTCATTTTGATATGGGGAAATAATTAGTTTGAATTCCCAGATCTTTGTTAGCTTCTTAGTTGTCAACTATTTGTTGAACAATTATGGTATAGGGAGTTTGTGATGTATCTGTCTATCAGTTATGTTAGGACCTGAATATGTGAACTGTAGATCAACTTTAAACAGCTGAACACAGCCAGGGCAGCCCTGAGAGACAATATTATCAAATTTTCCAAAAGGCATCTGTTATCATAATAAGAAAGAAAATGCTCAGTCTACCAAACTAATTACAATATCTTAAGCATTTTTTTTTCAAAGTAAGTGTGCCTCAGTATGATATGCAGATTTTGAAATGTAGGTTACAAATAAGCAATTCTGTTATTAAAATATAAATGTGAGATAAATGTGTTCTATCATCTGTATACATGCCATCGTTGCATTTCTAAAGTTCCACATGCTTACATAAAATTGTCGTTTTTATTTTATATTGACAGAGTATCTTAAAAGCTTTTATGAGAAAAAGAAAAATCACATGTGCTAATAAACAAAGATCATCTTATTTACTATGTGCACACTTGAGCTCCTTTAATGGATAGTCAATGAGAGTAATTTACTACCCCTCTCTTCTCCTGCTCTGACCCTTTGGTAACATGGAATAATTTTAACAAGGAAGACAATCACAGGTCCATCAAGAATTTTGACCTTGCATTTTTATTCAAATTGTATGTGTGTGACCCACTTGTCAGTTAGACAGCAAGAAGTTAATGGCTTAGATTTTGAATGCATGTTAATGTTTTCAAGCTCTATGATGCCATGACCTTTTTAAGTGCACTAAAATGGAACCTTCCTGGCCTGGAACTATTAACTCATCTTCCAAGCACACAGAGGTGGTAACAGACCAGACTTAGTTATCATAGCTCAAATTCCTCTAGCAGGAGTTGTCATTTTTACTATGAGCTCTGCATAAGCCAAGTCAACAATAAATTATAGTACAGTGAGAAATGCAGAAAATTGATAACTGCTATTTATCTTCACAGTACAAATGTCCCTATTCAACAGGTCATCTTTTCACACTTCTTATTGTCAAATGATATCCCATGGATAGTGTAGTAATATGTGCTTTATCAATATTCAGCAGTGATTATTTCTTTTATAAACACTGCACCTGCTAGAAAGGTGCACGCATGTAGGGTAGCCATATACTTTATTGTCTGAATAGGGAGACTTTAAGATATAAGGACAAAATTAAGTGATGACTAAAAATTAAGTCATCACCATGATGTAAATGATGATTATCCCAGGCAGCTGAGATGTCTACTGACACTTTGCTTATAATAGTCACCGAAAGTCAAAAACACACACTATTACCCAGGTGGGTAAAGTTGGCTCCACTCAGCACATTCACTTTTTTATTCTCTTTACTCTAATGAAACATCAATAGCTTAAGCTGTCTGAGAGTGGTGCAGAGGAAAATTTATATTGATCTCTGATATATTATTTTATGTTCAACTAATATAATGGTACAGCTACGACATAAATTGTTTTTCCATTTTGTGGGATTATAGACTAACCCTTAATTGAAATAATGAATTAATGAATGAAATAATTTAATACTGACATGAAAATAAGACATATGTGTATAAATGCTTTGACATACAACAACTACAGTGAAGACAGTAATTCTAAAAATCTTGGAGTTTATGATTCTTTGGTTCTGGTCTCATGACATCAAGTTTAATAAACTACAGTACTTACCTGCAATGTCATTATAGCACAAAACCTTCCCATTTCTTCCCCTTCTGCAATTCATAGACAATAGGAAAGTGTGGGTCTATGCTTAAATGTTTCCTGTATTAGAACTTAAAAGGCTCCTCTTCCTAATGCTGTGACTTTGGGGCTTTGGTTTTCAGCATAAGAATTTGACCAAGTGGGAGGTGAATGGATAGGGTGAGAGGTGGTGGAAGGAATGTCAATATTTACTCCTTCATTCTCTCAGGGGAAAAAAGAAAGTGTCCTTGTGTAGTTTGCTTTTTACTGGTAAATAGATAGTGAAAGCTGTCTTTTGATTATCTGCATACTGGTGTCCATATTTGGAATTCACCTAGGGTCTCACGAATTTGATATTCACACACAATATGGCAAGGGAGTTGATTGTAACCTCAAATCATTCAGTAAAATGACTATGCCAACTTCCATAGTAGGCACATAACTACTGACTCTCATCTGTATCATTACCACCTGAGTGAGAAAATGTGTGTAAGTGTACTTGATTATTTTTTTTATTGGTGGTGACATTGGTTTACATCTACATGCATGACTCAGAAGAATAGTTTCAAAGGTCCTTAGTCATATGTCACCACACCCCACTCAGCCCAGATTAAAATGTCTACCATTTGCACATGTCATTGAGTTATCTGTTTCTGTCAGCGCACACTTAGGGACAAACTAAGAGATTTTGTCAAGAACACATAGGCTCCGTCATCCACAGGTTATTGAACTATAGAAATAGCAGCAAATTGTCTGTGAGGAGGAGGTAGTCTGAGTCCTGAGCCTTGCCCTAAAACTGTAGATTGTGTATTAAGGTCAACACAAGAGAATGCTGAGTCTAGTGGACACTAGAGGGTTGAACATCAAGGGGATTTCCAAAGGAATGAGGCCAAAACATCATGTACACTGCCTAGGAATCTTCCTAATGATATGTGTGGAGCATGTTATTTGCTTAACACAAAGTATCATCAATAGCAGACTTCTAAAATTCGACCCATCTGAAGTTTAAAGAGAGCACAGAGAGACAACCAGCATGAAGTTCAGTGCAGAGCCCTCATGAGGCCTGAGTACAGCACTCAGTTCAGGAGAACAACTGTCCAGGCCTGGGGACAGGCCTCTTGCTCCTTAGGCATGAAGGAACGCCTACGATCTCTGCCTTGTGTTTTTCTGTCACTCAAAACACTTTATCTTGAGAAACCCCCAGGTAGCCTAGTCAGAACTAGAAATTCACTAAAGAATGTAGATAAATTTTAAAAATCATCGACGCTTTATTTACGTTAATTCTATTATAAATTTAAAAATGCAAGATATTACAAAACTAACAAAGCTAACCAAAGTCCCAAGAGAGATTTTGGCACAATGGAGAGCTGTGCATGCATTTGCTGAGTGGGTGTGTGAATTAGTAGCCTGGTAAGAAGTCAACCAGTGGCCTGAGAAGTAGGATGGGTGTGTGGTAGGGCAAATCTAGTGGAAGTACATAGAAATTGGGACCAGGATGATCTCTGTGAGCTTCAGATACTCTGAGTTTCAGTTTACCTCTAAACTGGGCAAAGTACCTTCCTTCTAGAGTTACTTGTTCTAAGATCAGTGCTTGAAACACATTGTCTTGAACAATGCTTGACATATAAGAGTCTCTGCAAATGCTAGTAGCTTCCATTCCTGTACATCCCTTTATGCTTAATGTTTATCAGATATATCCTAGCAACATAAAAATGCCCTTGCGATCGAGCGTGGGAAAGGGAAAAAGCAGAAAAGATATGGAAACAGGAGGGAGAAAGAAGAAAGGAGGAGAGAAGGAAGGGAAAGAAAGGAAATAAGGGAAGAAAAGTCTGACTTCAGCATACTGATCCGATGAGACAGCAGCCCAACTCTTCAGGCATCTTTCAAAATATGTCACTGTGGCACACAGAATCCTCAGCAGGAAGGAAGTCACAGAAGTACTAAGACTCAGCTACCTTAAAATAAATTATTAAACCATTTATATCTCTAGCCATAGGAAAGAAAACATTTAAATCAGCTACCTTTAGGAAAATATAGTAAACTAATTTGTTTTAACACCAGCACAGTAAGGAAACCAAAATAAAGCTGTGGCCAGCAAGTAAACACACTCCACAGTAGGAAAAGGAGGAAGGGAGACAAAGCAATGACAAAAACAGGACATTTAAAAACAGAAGAAAAGTAGCAGTAACCCTGGCCAGCACAGAACTGCACTTCTTATATTTCCTGAAAATTGCATGATTGTGTTTTTAGGAGGAACTATTTACTCAGCAAGTTGGTCTACTTACAAGTAACCTATTCTTGGTTTGTGCTTTGTTGACTCAAACACATAGATTTCCTTTAACAAGTCTTCCTTTTCATGCCATTTCATATATTGCCAGTGCTACATTTACCTTACTTTGGAAATGTATGTACCTTGTATTATCTCAGTCATCATTATGTGATGATGACTAAATACCTATCTATAGTGTTTTTTTGGTTTGTTTGTTTGTTTGTTTTTCTTTGCATAGCTTTTGAACCCATGGGTTAAGGTGTGCATGGAGTGCTGACATTGAATAGGATGGGAGAGGAAGGGTTTTGTATAAGCCAAGAAAAAAAAAAAATGGATGGACACACTAGGTTGCATCAATTCTATAAAAAAACTATTGACTTACTTATATTTTAAAGACTTTTAGCCAATAGGGATACATGCATAATGCTAAACTACTAAAAGGAACATTTTGTAAGTTCTAAACTGATAACTTTCATTGACATATGTGTTTTTATTTACTCCAATATTCTTATGTTTATTTTTCAGAAATAGAAGATAGTTCATTATGCTGCTCTTAAATAAAGTGTTTCTAGTTCTCTGGGAGAAATTTTGGTAGTATTACTGTCATCCCACCTATCAAATCATTAGTGAAGAAGCAGAGTGATTTAAAAAATCTGTTAACTATGTTGTAAATCTTTTCATCATCAGGTCTCTCTGCAGTTATTCCAAATCATTTTTCTTTGTTTTGTCATCTGCTAGCTCATAGATTTTACAGTTTGTCATGATATGTGGACCCCTGGTGTTCTCTGTTCTTTAAACAGTATGAATATATACCAGAATTGATGGAAGAAATCTGCAGCCAAAGAGGTTTTTTGTCACCTCATGAAGAAATAGTCTCCATTAGCAAAAATTGACAGTGGTTGCATATAATGCTCTTATTATGTTTATATTATGTAGATGTCAATGATTGAAGTAGATGTAAATCCCACCAGTGTGGTATTTTGTATTGCAAAAAGCACCAGACCCTCCCTGGTGACACAACCAGGTTAAAGTGCAGCATTGTGAAGCAGTCACAGGCACTGCAGTATGAGTTTGATCCTCAGCCAGGTAGGTGACCCACATGGCACAGCAGACCTCTCCTGATCTGCCAACCCACTGCACTCTCAGCAGTGTATTTCAGTCATTCTGTCTGTCCTGCTCCCCGCTCTGTCTCTGATGGATCCTCAATTCCCCCCACCTCCACCTCTGGCTTGTCTCCCAGTTCTTGTGCACCTAAAGAAATAAATCTTTAAGGAAAAAAAAAAAGTACCATGGGCTGGGTGATTATAAATTACAGAAATTCCTTTCTCAGTGTTTTGGAGGTGGACATCTGAGATCAGGGTACCAGCATAGTCAGGTTAAGGTGAGGACTGTTCTTCCAAGTTGTAGATTGTGGACTTACATCCTTCCTCACATGGCAAAAGCAGACAGGAGAATCAAGTGCCCTCCTGGTTCTTACAAGTATGTTTATTCCCATTCATGCAGATTAATGACCTCATCTAATACTAATCACCTCCCAAAGACCCTACCTCATAAAGCAATCACATTGTGAGGTAGGATTTCAACTAATGAAAGAACGTACCCACCCCATAGCAGCCAGTGATGTATTATTGCTTAAATCTCTCTCGGGTAGGTACCCACTTATAACTTCTAAACTCACCAATTAAACATGGTCATCAACAACACTGAAAACAGTTTGGTAAGAGGTACTGGATCATAGGGTCACAGTCCTCCACCTAAAACCTTTTTGGCCAAAATATTTTAAAGTTCAGAGTTTTCCAGTATCCAGGATGATAATGGGGTGGCTGTAATGGATGTGATACAACTTCTGAGGGATTCTGCATGAGTCTCTGGTAATGAAATATGTTAATGCTTGACAAAATGATGGATGTTTATAGACGGTATAAAGTGTAGGCCCTCCCTGGTGGTGCAGCGGTTGGGTTAAAGCACGGCACTAAGCTTAAGACACTTTCGCATGAGTTCGATCCCTGCCTGCCCTGGAGGGGAGATCCACAAAGCGTGGCAGGCCTCTCCTGACCCACCCACTGCTCCCCTCAGCAATGTATTTCCTCACACTGCCTGTTCTGCTACCCACTCTGTCCCTGGTAAATCCTCTCACCCTTCACACCTCTGGCCTGTACCCCAGTTCTGTATGAATAAATAAATAAATCTTTTTAAAAAATAAAAAAAGTATAAAGTGTAATGACTTCTGGTCAAAATTGAAGTCATATCTTCTTGCTGAACTAGCTTAGGCCTGGCTAAATTTTGGCATAAGTGAATTACATGAGGAAAAAGTCAGTTTTCAAAGATTTTTTTTTTTAATTTATCAATTATGAATAATGTATTGTGTACTTTTATTAGCTGTGCTGTTCATGAATGGAAAAGGGGATAATTTACAGAATACATGTTACTCAGTTTTACTTTAAATAAATTTTCCTTCATTTTGTCATATAATCCTATAGTGAAACCTAAGAAAATTTATATCAGAATAAATTATTCTTCCTAAAAGTTGTGCCTCCTCCCTTAAAAGGCCAGGCTTTGGTCCCAACTTGTTTCTGTCTGTCATCCTCATTCCACTGAGAATCTACTCTCTTGGCTGGCTCCTTTTTTGTGTTATCAGCACACTCAGAACTGCACTAAGAGTCCAGTAAATGCTCAGGGAATATCAACTATTGGTCAGCTACTCCTAGTCACCGGAAAGTTCTGGGCATTCATAAGCTGTTTTTGCCATCTAGTTCTGGGTAAGCAGAATATTAGAACAAATTCTTTTCTGGGTGGCTTAATAATGTCAGTTTTCACAAACTGCTAATGCTACTGTAGTGTGCATAAAATGGAGATGCTGTCGTATAAAAGACCTCGTCCAGATTTAGGGTTAGGGTTAGGGTTTTATGATGTGAACTCAGAGGATTTTCTGTCCTCCATTTTTTTTTATTTTTTTAAAGATATTTTATGAATAAATATTTAAAAATACTTATTCATATGGAACTGGGATACAGGCCAGAGATGCGGAGGGTGAGAGGATTCACCAGAGACAGAGCAGGGAGCAGAATAGGCAGAGCGACGGAGTACATTGCTGAGGGGAGCAGCGGGCGGGTCAGGAGAGGTCTGCCTCGCCATGTGGTCACCTCCGGGGCAGGCAGGGATCAAACTCGCGCCGAGGTGGCTTTAGCTTCTTAGTGCTGTGCTTTAACCCACTGCTCCACCAGAGAGGGCCTCTGTCCTCCATTTTACTTTAGATCATACATCATTGTTAACTATATTCACTACATTCTATGCTACCTTTATTTAATTAATATTTAAATAAACTTATGATAAATGTATTGTGCATGCATATGTATATATTTTATATGTGTTCTTTATATATAATGCTCTATCAATGAAACTAAATGTTTTAAAATGAGGAAGGTATACTGTTTTTTATTTTTTTATTAAATAGCATTGTTTTATAACAGATTTCAAATATACAGCATTACAATTCAACATATACATAATAAAGCATGTAATTTTGTAAATAAAATCTATTGATTATGAAATATTGGGTAATTCAGTATTTTTAGTAATTCTTAGAATCTTGTATTGACTAAAAATGTTCAACGACTTGCTAAGCTTTTTTTATAGCTCCCTCTACTGTTCAAATGTTGCAGTAGCATTGAAATTTACTAAGGACGTTCATCTGACTTAGAAATAGTCTACTGAAAATATATTCATAATCTGTTCAAGAATAGTGTCTACAGTCAAAAATGTGAGTTTGTGGCTATGTTTATTTAAAGACATCTACCTAATTTTGTAGCTCTGCCTCTTAAATAATAAAAAAATGTCTAGTACAATATATGCAATATACGCATAATAAATACATTTATTTCAAAATCCAACCTTTGCCCCCACTTTATCAGTAATATCTATTAATTTTCTTAATCAATCCACATATGACAAAGCTACCTCATAAAGAACCTGACAAGAAACAGCTTAATGTTTACATAGTGGAAATTAAAGAAGCTGAAGATATTATGTGATTTGTAACTCTAGAAGGAGAGCAATATATCATGTTTGCATAAGTGATGTGAAATTATGGAGGGCTTTTCATCTTTAGAATGTTTGAACACACAACTCCTGAGTGAGTTAAATAAATGTTAGCGATTATCCAGGATTATGAAAAAAAGAAACCCCAAAATAATAATACAACATTAAATCCACAGAGGAAAATATTCTCCAAGACAAATTTGTATGTTATCCATCAAGTTAGCTGGCATAAGACAAAGTTTTCCTTATCTGAACTAATATCATAAGTAAAAAGGTATCCTATTATTAGGGAAACACAGATATTTCATTCTGTTCTTCATTTAAAACAATATATAGCATTTTCTTGATTATGATTAAATCACAAATACAAAAATATAGAAAGCCATAAAATATCTTTTCAATAAAGTACCAGGAGCAGTGATGGGACTTGGAGATTTTCATACCAAGATACTGAGAAACAAAATGGTAATTAATTCTGTGAGATAAAATTATCAAGGTTTAGAGCCCCAATTAAGATAATGGTGGGGTTTATTAAGTTAATAATTTAAAAGACAAAATATATTCAGTGAAAGTTTAGCAGTTAATAATATTTTAGTTAAATATTTCTCTAATGAGCTCATATTTAACATTACCTAATTAGTTAGGGATAAGTAGAAAGTATAAATGTAAGGGAATTTTATAGATTAAAATGTAATTTATAGCTTATATCTCCATTTTAGGTGCAGGGTTTTTGGGGTTTTTTTTCAGTTTTCAGAAAAAAAAAATTTTTTTAATTCATCAGTAAGTGTCATTTATATATACCAAAGAAATTTAAGGTCCAGAGATAGGGATAAAGCTTCCAAAATATAAAATCATAGAAATACTATCGACCTTAAAAAATGATCTTAAAAGCTAATGATAAACATATTGTTCACATGTTTTAAGCAAAATAAGTTGAAGTCTGCATACCTAATTATTTAGAAGGTGTTTCTATCACAGTTACTTTGTGTCATATCGTGCTTTCAAAATGTTATAAATGCAAACACAAGATTATTGGAACTTTATAATAGGTATATACTATCATTACCATCATTTTAAAAAATAAGAATATTGAAGCATAGTGGTTAAAGATCACATAGCTAGAAATAAGGCCAGCTGATATTTAATTCTGGACATCTGGCATCAGAGTCTTTGCCTTAACCATTCATTCAGTTAAGGATGTCAGCCACTCTTAATTGTACCTGGGAAAATGTATGCCTTTTTTTTTTTTTTAAGATTTATTTATTTAAGCATACAAGAACTGGGATATAGGCCAGAGGTGTGGGGTGTGGGAGGATGCCTCAGAGACAGAGCTGAGAGCAGAACAGGCAGATGTACTGAAACACACTATTTCAGGGGAGCAGTGGGCAAGACAGCAGAGGTCTGCCATGACATATGGGTCACCTCCCTGCTGTTTTTTTTTTTTTTTTTTTTTTTAAGAAAGAAAAGAGAAAGAAATCATGACGCTCCATTTGGCTCAGACTAAAGGTGGGTATCTGATTCTGATACTAGCTATTGCATTGTTCTCCATCATCCATATTTTAGTCAAGAATCCATTTACGTAGTCACTCTAAATATACACAGTTTAATCTGTTGTCGGGGAAACTTTAATAGCAGGGCCTCTCTGGTGGTTTAGGCATTAAATCTCAGCTCTAACACCGTCAAGGCCTGAGTTCCGTCCTACACCAGGAAGCTGACCTCACTGGCTGCAGACCTCTCATGTCCAGCCCACTGCTACCCTCCGTGGTGTATCTCAGTGGATCCACCTGTTTTACTCCCCACTCTATCTCTAGCGAATCATCTTACACACACACATGCACACGTGCTCACGCACACACTCCTCTGACTTACGCACCAGCACATCTATGCATTAAAAAACAAACAAACATAACAACCTTATAGGAATCCTCAGTGCCTCACTGCCTGCCTTACACAGATATAGCTACTTAGTGGCTTCAAACAGCATTAAGACGGAATGCAGAATTTTGTGTATTTGTAAATTGTGCACATTTTATAATTTTCCTCCTCATCATAGATTGATGCCACAAACAGCAAAATCTAGCCCCTCATCAGGAAATTGCAGATAATGCTCTGTCCGTACCTACCTGACTCCGTAATTTTTCACTTTGACTGTTCTCTCCTCTGTACACCCTGAAGAACTTTCATCTTGGAGCCAACACTACCACCTCAGGCTCCTTTGCCCTAGCGGCGGCCCAGGTCTTTCACCACTGACTGTGTGAGTCCCTTTGTGCTCTCTTGGATTTGGTGTCTTCATTTAAGCAGTGGAAGTCGAGCCATATTTAGGTTATTTGTTTTGTTTTTATTTTTTTTTGTATTCAAGTTTTATGTCCATTTAATTGGATTCGTGTTTAGGTGTTCCCCAGTGGAAGAACAGAACAGACCTTGATCTTTTTTTGTGTGGTGCAAAGGATCACACAAATTTGGAAATCTGGATTGAAATCACACAAATCTGGATTCAGATCTCAATTTCTTCATGTATCAGCTACACAACATTGGTAATTTACCTAATATCTTTGTATTCAGTTTCCTCTACAAACCAGGTATAATAGCTTGTAATTGGGTGCTGTTAACAAGTCAACTTGACAGTTACCTAAAAGTGCCTTTTTGTAGGCTTCCCCAAACACTGTCAGATTGTGCATGTTGGAGTCAGCTGGTGTCCTAGGGGAGTGTAGCTTCCTTTGATTTCCTATTGACTAGAGCCAGACTTTTCCGATTTCCCAAGTGTAGTTAAATGATTTAATTTAAAAAGATAAACATTAACTTTCAGAATTCTAATAAATAACATGATTTCTGTCCACTGGAAAAGATGATCACAAAGGTTATGTTTTACTGCCCTAAAGAAGATTAGCCAATGTTAGCAATGTTTTTCCTGAAATTTTTTGCTACTGATTTTGCATTGTCTGTTTTATTTTTCTTTGAACTGGTTTTATGACAATCTTTCTCATTACCTACTCTCTTTAAAAATATGCTATAGGAGCTTTCACAAGAGTCATATTTTAACTTCCTATACTCTAATGAGAGGGACTAAGGAAGTCCTTAACATGTATTTGGTTACCTCCTTCACTGGACATCATTTGAAATAACCAGCCTGTGAATATATTCTTGTTCTCTTCACACATGTAATGCCCTTTGCAAGTTTAACTTCTTGTTATTATCGCAGCCATCCTCCTTGGCCTAATTTAAATGTTTTCTCCTTCAGGGATTCTTAACTAATTTCACAAATCAGAAGTGACTTCTGTCTGTGTTCCAGTAGCATTTTCTTTGTCATTGAAATTAATTGTGGTTATTTGTGTGTGTGTGTGTGTGTGTGTCTTGACTTCCCTGATGAACTGGAATGTACTTGACAGCAGAGATTTTTATCGTATCCATAATTTAAGACACACCATTCCCAACACTTGCTTTGCCTGAGCAAGTGGGGGATCATAAATATTTGTTTATTAGAAGTGGGCATGAAAGCAATAAAATGAATTAATTAAACCTATTAAAATAACAAAGTCATTCAGATCAGGGGCAATGCTACAGTAAAACCAGGGAATTAATCACTAGTAGAGTATAGAAAGTAAAATAATATAGAGGTTCTTTCAGTATGCAATCACATAGTGTTATGAAGATCTAATTGCCATTAGTTAAAATAATAAGAAAAAGAACACAAAGTAAACTCATTTTAGAAATTGTTCTTTTTATATAGCACACAACTTCTAATTGCATAAAAACTCAACAGTGTTTGTAAGTCTGTGTTTATTACCTAAAACAGCATTCCCTTTATAGCTTTGTTATAGAATAATATGAAGAAATCATTTTAATATTGATTGCTCATCAACAAAATTTATCATTACTGACAGTGTAATATGTGGTAAATCTCATCCTTATGCACATCACTTTTTTCTGTCTGTGAAATTAAAGTAGACCCCCTCCCTATCATAAAAAAACATTATGAATATTAGTTATGCTAAATCTCCTTGAGCTTCGAGGAGAAATGAATTATATGCACTTGTGTAATAGAATACGCCTTCTCAAACTTTAATGTGTATGCAGATGGATCTCCAGGTAATCTTTTACCTTGCAGATTCTGATTTAGTATGTCTAGGATAAAACCAAGAGATTGTCCATTTCTCATAGGTTCTGTAGTCTGCCCAGGTGTTACTCGTGAAGGACCATACCTGGAGGATCAAGGATTAGAGAACCCATTGTGAACTGTCCCTCCTCTTTGCACTTTGGTTTTCTTCTAAACAGCACTGCACAACTGGACTTTATTTTATAAACTAAGCTATGGAATAATATCTTTCCTTCTCTTGCTCTATGAAATTGGGATTAGGGAGAAAGCATGGACATTAGCCCTAGTCCTAATATTTGAAAACATCCTGAATCAAAATGGTTGCACTCATTTAGTTATAGTGTTTCCCCCCTATTTGCCATATCTGTACATATTTAATATGCAGTTCAAGATAGGCCCTCATCTAAACTTCATTTAATGATGAGATTTATATCTGCTTCCGTCCTAATTCTACAAAACAATTCTTATCGTTATGAGTATTTCTACTTAATAAGCAATGCTTTACTTTTCAGTGCTCCAAAGAATGTTGATAAGTCCCACAAGATTATTAAAACAACTATTATTAAAACAACAATAATGACACCCTGCAATCATCACAGTAGTTTTGGGATTTTTTTATTTTTTCATTTTCAAATTGGACATGAGTGTGACATGATATTTTGCTTGTAGACAGGCAAGTACCTTTGGCTCTTTGGAGGTAAATATTTAAGAGACAAGAGCATTGAGCTTCCTTTGTTTCTTCCTTTTTTAGTTGAGCAAAAGTTGTTCTCTATAGTGAGGGAGACAATCCATGCTTTATCTTTATTTGAGAAATTAAACAAGTATGTTTTCTGGTCACATCTAAGCCCATTTGTCTAACCCAAATGTTAGTATGCTAGTGGCAAAAATTCATATTTAAATCAGGAAAATACCAATTATATAACAATCTGTTAGAAATCCTTTAAGAAATAAACATCTGAGAACACCTAATTTAGTTGAGGTTCAGACTTGGTGTGTGTGTGTGAGTGTATGAACAGAAGCATGTTATGGGTGCTTCTCATTTTGTCTAGAATGTGCCCTTGTTTTTAGTTTTGTTTTGTTTTGTTTTTGTTTTTTTAAAGATTTATTTATTTATGCATACAGAACTGGGATACAAGCCAGAGGCTCAGGGGTGGTGAGAGGATTCACCAGAGACAAAGTAGGGAGCAGAACAGGCAGATTCACGAAGTACACTGCTGAGGGGAGCAGCAGGCAGGACAGGAGAGGTCTACCGAGCCATGTGGGTCACCTCTGGGACAAGGGATCGAACTCACACCAAAGCGGCTGTGACCAACTTGCTTTACTGTTTCCTAACCGGTTGTGCCACAGGGATGGGCCCAGCCTTATCTTTTTTAAGTGAGATATTTTCAAATTGATATCATAAGTAATAGAATAATTTATAGCACATTAAAATACATTTTTGATGGGAGGAATTACAGCATTAAGTGGAATTTCCATAAACTTATTTGGGATATCTGACGAGAGCTATCAATTGAGACTACGCCATATATGGTTCACCCAAACACTCATCTTTAATCTATGTATGGGTTGTGTTTGAATGGAGGCATTTTTATAGGTACTATCATGATAAGCAGAATGCTGTGTCAACTCTCCCTTTTGAATTACCAAGTAAATTTAAAGAGCATGTAAATAACATGTGGTAACATGTCTTAGTAGCATCCTGTGCTGATAGGAATTTTTCTTATTAGGTATGAGCTGCAAAGCAAGCATCAAATAAGCCTAGCTTACATCACCCATGCAAAGAATTGCATGGAGGATTGATTTATGGGTGATATAATATCCTTACTCCTGGCAATTCTCGAATGCAAGAGTCTTGAAATTGTGACCCCATATAATCTTTAAATCCAATCAGTTTGTTCTGTTTTAATCTAATTTTCTAGCTCTGCAAAGCATTCCATTCTGTCAGTGAACCACATATCATGGGTGTACTATTGGTATAATCACAAATCAGGAAGGCTACATTTTACTGCAGTCTTAAAAGCTTTCAAAAGCCAGTTGAGGATATATATGAGTTTGTTTTTGTCTCCTTAAAAAAAAAAAAAAAAGTATCCCTTTATATATTGTTTCTTAGGTTTTACGGTTTATCTAAATCACTTTCAAATATTTTATTTCACACTCATTGACTAGCTACATATATCATAGAGTCTATTACTTAAGACGAGAAGTCAGATGTCTGTCAGACCAAGTCATCCAATGACTCACAATCGAGGGAGTCTTGAATATGCTGGAGTATCAAATAAAGTAGGATCCTGAACTGGAAGATTCTACAGGCCTACCCAGAGTCCTTGTAGAGAATGGATCTGTAGGCGTTCCAGAAAGAGAGGTTTCTAAACAGTCATTTAAAAAGGTATATCTCATCTCCTCAACAGTAGATGTCAATAAAGGCAGAAAGCGAAAATGGGCGCATTGGGTATTCTAGCAGAGGCCGCAGCAGGTACCCAAAACCTGACAGCACAAGGAAGGGGAAGGGAGAGGACAAAAGCACCAGTGACTTGCTAAACAGGAAGCAGATTTATCTTAAGAGCAACTGGGAACCATTAAACGGCTCTAAATGTGAAGCTACAGGGTCAGGTTGGAGCTGCAGGCCGATCACGCTGGCTGCGAGATGGAGGACTTCACGGATGCCTGTTGGGCCACGGGACAGAAGCAGACCAAGCCAGATGGCTCACCCACAGCCCAAACACGACCGAGCTCAGACCAAAGTTACCATTGCCCCGAACGTTGGTTTTTTAGATTCTTTTCTTTTCCCTCCATTTCATTGGCGAGGTTTTCTGATTTCTTTCTCCTTGAGAGACCTCTGCCACCCCCACCTCACATGTCCTCCTTCCTCTCTTTGTACATGTTCGGTGGGCATCTGTGTGCACAGTATTCGTTTTCAAAATCATCTGCACTTACCAAATGTGACTCTCAGTAAGCTGTTAATTTTCCTTTAAGTTTGATTGCCTATCTGTCAAAGTATGGTGTAATAAAATTCCTTGTAAGTGTTGTAGCATCAGCGGTATACTACCTTAGGTGCAGGGATTAGCCTGGGAATGAGACAGATTTTTCTTTACTGATTTTTATCTTGGCCTACAGTGGCATCTACAGTAGTCAATTACGTGGCATTAGTCTTGTGTGAGATGGTCAGAATTACTAACACAGCTAAGATATCTAGGTGGGTCTCTAAATAAGTTAAAATATTTAAGAGGGATTAGAGATGAAGGTTCTAAATAATATTTTGAAATAGTTCTTATGCTCTCAAGCAAGACACTCTATATTTCATCTGCAAAAGTGTTAGAAAGTAGATTTGGTTTTGGAGGAAACACGGGGCATTGTCAAGTGTTCTGTGAAGGTCAAGAGGCTAAGGGAAGGGGACAGTTTTCACCTGATCTTCAGGGACAGTTAAGAGTCTTAGTTGCCTCTAGGAGGCAAGCAAACAATCTGGAGAAATTTCAAAAGAGGAAGAATTGCCCGATGTTGGATTTCCTAGGACCAGTAGGAATCAGTGGGTGCTTTTGTGTGTGTGTGTTCAGTTGGATTTTGTTTACAGTGAAGGGTTGGTTGTCTTGTTTGGAAGAATCTCCCATAAAAGTGATCAAGTGATTGTGGTTAGCATTTGTAAGAAATCTTTTTTTTTTTTTTTCTCTTTAGGCCTCATCTAATTATTTAATATCCCTGGTTTCTTGCTCATCTTGTTGAATCTATTGTAGTCCTTCTTTCTTCAATTTTCTCATTGAATATTTTCATCTACTAATCATTTAAATTTTCCCTTAAATAGTGTTTTTAATTTTTTTTTATCTTATCTGGCTCTGTTCTCTCTTATCACTGTTATAGTAAAATCAAATATATTAGGGTAGAGGAAATTAAAATATCAAGAATTCCTGGCACCTTTTTTTAGAATTTAGACTATAGTAGAACATGCTGGTCATACTTCTGATTATATACCCCAAATAAGAATTTCCTGAAACATTTAGAAAATCAGAGTAGTCTTTCTCTTTTATTTAATATGCTATAAGATTTATATGATAATTAGTTAGCAGCAATTAACTAAATCAGGAATAGTCAGCTTTCATATTTCTAAGTTTATTATATCTTGTAAATCTTCTTGGAAGAAAGGAGCAGGGAAAAAAAGAAGGGAGATAGAGTGGATGAGTGGGGTGGGAGTGGAGGAATTAAATATGATTTATTTCTTTTCATCCTTGGAAGACAGAGGCAGTCTGTTCTTCTCCTTTCTAACAAAATATTTGTATAATTTTCTCCTGAATGGATCATCTTTTAGAGGCTTTATCCATTTCAGGGTAGACTATAATTATTAAACAATGATTATATACATTCTATACTCCTATATTGTACTATATAGAATACTTTTTAATGTAAAATCTGTATTCCTCAATTTTTAGTAAATAAATTAGTGATTTTCAGGAAGATTGACAAAAAAATTTTATCACTAAATAGATTTTTTTTTTAGTCTAATTATCCCTACACAACTCCACTATAAATTTTGAGGTTTGAGAATCTCATGGGTCTGGAAATTAAGAGATTACATGACTTCACATTATAAACCAATAGCCTCTAACAAATGCCAAGTCTAAAAATGCGGGGATTTTTGTACATTTCAATATTTACAACATCCTAGCAGGAACCCTCCAAATCTAAGAGCCAAGTATATTATTACCTTTGATTAACACCATTGAGTTGTTAACATATGTAAAATCACTTTATACACACTTCAGCCACACCTGAAATATAGCCAGCAACACCATATGATCTTTTTTGTACTTAATCAAATTAGAAACAATTGAATACTAAACTAAGGTGTACTGGGGGAGACTTCTGAATTAAAGGTTTCAGTTTCTGAAGTATATAATCTTGATGTTTTAAGTAAGGACTTTAATAATTCTGCACATTATTACAGTAATTGAGGTACAAGATAGGGATGGCCAGGACTGATGGAACTACAAGGAGTCATTTTGAAGAAGACATACAACTTGATGATTGACAGCACATGAGAAAGGTCAAAGGGGACTGCCAGGTTTCTGGCCAAAGTGACCAGGAAAATTGTGGTGCAATTGACCCATCCCAAGTTCACAATTAACTTGACTTTTACTCTTAACCTTTAATTAAATTAGATGAGCTTCATTAAAGAGAGAAATTATTGGTACCATAAATCCAAAGCTGTACCTCTCCTTTGAAAGTAATTCTTCTCCAGTTGCTTCATTACATTGACCTGTCAAGTCAGGATACAGATTTTATGGTTTACTTATAACAATGAAATTTAAATGCCAAATTCTGGGCCTTTTAGTATTATTTATGAAAAGAAATAAACTCAGGGATTTAAAAAAAGTTAGCAATATTTATAAGCAAATTCTCTTTTTGTTTAACATAAAACCTCTGAAATAGGAAATTGCTGTGCAATAATTTGTTCCATTGAAACATTTGACTAATTGTACTTGGAACATTTTTTTTTTTTTTCAAAATCCCTCATCATCAAGCAAGAAGATATAAACAACTCAAACAAATTAAAAATTATATTTAAAAAATCTAATTTCTGGGATTCATTTGATTCACCAAAGTATATCTAAATAAATTCAAGAAGATGCTTTTCAACTAATGATGGGAGATATTTGAGTCCTTACATGTGTAATTTTCTGCTGATGATACTAATAATGGTGGAAGTCGCGAAGGCTGGAATCATATTTAAGATAGTAGCATGAAGGTTGTATGAAAGATCAGCATGCTCAAAATCTAAGCAACCATTTGAAATCTTACAAACTTTGCTTAGCAACTTTCCTTAATACTTGAAACTGTTTTGAGATCTGGTAGCCTGTAGATTGCTATTTTATGACAACTCTATTTTTACTCACTTCTTGCTACAGAAGGGGAACAAGTAGTTCCTAAAATGTCAAGAAGAGTCACAACAATCTGTTATAAAATTTTACCTTGGGATGCATTTCAAGAAAAACACCTAAAGCACAGACCTCAGTTGCAGGCAAAAAAAAAAAAAAAAAATAGAGAGAGAGAGAGAGAGAGAGAGAAAGGCAAGTTTTGATTTCAACAACTAGCACTTTCTACACCTCTCTTTAATGTAAATGTCATAAGACTTTGAGCAGCTTGCTCAGAGTCTCAGCTATGATGTTTTAGCTGTATTTTCAGAGGTTACTTCATTGTTTGATTCATGACAGATCCCTATGAATAGTTGGTTGAGCAAATGAATTAGCCAATGAGGTTCAAAGCTCTGCTGCAGGAGAACACCGGCTGGAAGTAGTAAGATGAACCCTTCCTCACAGTATCAAGTAGCTCTGATGTGAGCTATGAGAACACACATGCACACACATACCCGCTTAAACAGACACCTATTGGACAGTCTATGGTGCTGTTCTTGAAATTAAAATGACCTCACAGAAAAGCCCTTTATCCAGCTTTTAAGTGCCTGACTCCACAGCATTTCAATTTCTTAACTCTCTCCTTGCTGGACTCACTCAGTCCACCGGTGGGTTTCTCATATTCAGTTGTCCAGTCACTCCTTCTTTGCCAATTTCTGTATCTTTCACAATCTCTCTATGGCTGCTCCTAAGAGGTTAATTTCTTCAATGTTTCCGACTCTACCCCTGGTGTTTATTTCCTACTGCAGACTGGCTCTCAACTTTATTCCGCTCTGATCTTCTGTGTACTTCCCCCCCCATCTTATCATCATTTAATATTGAACCCAACTAAAATTCTAGAGATCATCTAAAAACGACTTTCCTTTTCCTTTATTAATACTTTTACTTATTAATATTAAGTGACAATGTGTTTGTATTTAAATAACTAAATGGAGTAAATATTATTTGATAATAAAACAACTGAACACATTTCTTCTATACTTGGGAGTTGAATTTGAATTTCCTCTGATTCTGTCTTCTTCAAACTCTCCTGGTTTTCTATTTCAGTAGCTCTTTGATGTGACTCAAGACTTGGCCTATCATCCCTTACCCACACCCTTTCCAATTCTTACTGCCTTTGACTCCAGAAAACCAGAAAGTACATCATATTATTCCCATCCTGATAATCCTCTGATGTTCCAAGATCAATAGCAGAAGGTAAAAATGTGGCCATTCCTGCAAATGCTGTAGAGCCTCATGCAATCATTACATCAAACTGTCTCTTACTATCCCTGCTACAGGTTGGATTGTGCTCTTGCTTCTCTTTGGAATTCACATCTTGATGTCCTAATCCCTGGTACTTCACAATGTGACCTTATTTGGAGATAGGCTCTTCAGTGAAGCAATAAAGCTAAAAGGAGGCCAGGAGTACAGGCCTTAATTCATTAGGACTGTTGTAGTTATAAAAGAACTGTGGGCACAAAGGCAAATGTGAGTGTGTCACACACTCTAAGGGAAGAGAGCAGCACACAGCTGAGAGGAGGAGGCAGAGATTTTTCCTTGATAGGCCTCTGACTGAGCCAACCCTGTTAGCATCTTGATTTGGACTTCTTGCTGTCAGAACTTTGAGATAATATGTATTAACTAAGTCACCCAGTCTATGGTAGTTGGTTCAGTGATCCTAGAAAACTAAGACAACTCTTGTGTTACTAAGCCACACACCATACACACTATTAACCACCAGGCCTTGTGAATACTATGCTGTCTGCATAGAAGCCAAATTTCTCTTCAAGTGGTACTTCGGGGGGATATTCTCAGATCCTAGATTTAAGTCATTGATGAACATACTTTAGATTGTGCCATAGAAATAAAAATAACCATCATAAGACACTTTTTCTCACTCAACAATAGTTTATTTTCATCTTGTGAATGTCCCTCAGGAATGTGCCATCTAACAAAGAAGACAATAACAACTACAAATGAAAAGTATAATAGTAGTTAGCAATTTTGTAGTGCTTATTGCGTGGCAGACGCTGGGCCAAGCACAGATAGAAATGCTGGCTTAGCTGTCTTTCTATTTATGGGTTTAGACAATTTCTCTTTTGAGCAAGGATAGAAGAACCATAAAATATAAACTGAGATTTTTTTTTTCTGTGATGTCTTTATACCTTTGGGTTAGCATTTATGCAGTGATGTTCTTCAGTCATTTTGAGTTTTGATTGCGGGCTTTGTTACCACATTAATCTAATAAATCCTTATTTCATTTTATTCCACTACAATTTTTTTCTCAAATGATTCACACTGAAAAATTTCTGTATTGCAAACTTCAGCAAGGATCATCATAATCCTAAAGGGTTTGTTGAAGCAGATCTTATGCATTATATAACAAAGTAATTTTTGACAGAAATAAAATGCATACATTCAAGGTTCAAATAGAGAATCCTTACTTTTAAAGTCAGTTTGTTGATTATTTGGAGAAATTACTCCGCATAATTATGTTATGTGGTTCTCATATTCACAGAAGCATGATTTTCTCAGAATGTTGCTCTCTGATGCTCCCCCTAGTGTCCGTAATGGGGTATAAAAAAGTAATACAGATAAACTTAGATTTTATGCATTCATCAGTGAATTAGAGACTTTTCAACATATCCGAATAATGTTTTAGGATATTACTTGCCTGGTATCACTACTTTTTAATGTCTTGGATGAATGCAAAAATGATAATTCTTTAAAAAATAATCTTCTACAGCAAAAGTCTACACCTCAAGCATTCTAATGTATAGTTAATATTGAGAAATTATTAAGCAGGTTGTAGTTCGTGGATGACATGTTTTAGTCAGAATTACACGTTTATCCGTGTGAAACTTCAACTCTTTTCATATAGCATTTGATGATTTTATTTTCAAGAGCATATTTTATTTTATTTTCAAGAGCTCCCTTTATCACTCTTGAAAACTTAACTATGTCTAAGTTTTCAAGAAAATGTATATGTGTCATATATAGGTATAAATATCAGCTTCTCAGAAAATAGCCTAATGGATGTAATTCAAGGTCATGCATAGGGGAAGAGTCAAAAGAATTCCCATTTAACACATTTCTCTATATATTTCAAATAGTCTGCTAGCTTTCAAGTGTGAATCAGAAGTTGATTTTCTCCTCAGTTTAATTATTTGAACTCTTACACAGGACATATTAAACAATAGTAAAATTCACAACTAAGTTTAAATTCTTATTTAAAATTTAATACCTAAAATTAATTTATTTGAAACACATGCTAAAATAATATAAAATATAAAGTTTAACAGGAAATGTTTAATATTAATTCTGACTTAAACATAATTTCTAAAATGCTATCAGTTGCATTAAGTATCAAAATACCTGGTGTAAAGTACTTTATATTAATATGCATTTTTTATATAAATGAGTTGAAAATGTACCTGTTATTCTGTAGTATCAATTCAATGAATTAGAAGTGCTAATAACATTTTTAAATAAATCACCTAATTTGAATGTAAATATTATTTAATCCAAGTTAATATCTCATATTCCTTGGACTGTAACATCTACTACTGCTTTCCTTGTCATGATTTACTTTAAAATATGTGAGAACAATGGATGAGGTCAGTTTCTAAGATTTGTAAATACATATTATTAAAAGAATCATACCCTAAGTGTAGGAATCATACCCTAAGTACTTTGAATACTGCAGGGCATGAATAGAGACACACTTATCAGCCTTTTAAAATCAGTTTCCTTTAAATACTCTTTAAATAGGAAAGAACATGGTATTAAAATGCAAGTTTTTATAATTTCTCTTGATTAAACAATGTTCACTGAATTCTTTGAGCCATTTTCTCAATTGTTTGGTTATAAAAGTGCTACAGTAATCTTTAAAATGTTCTATTAGTATGGTGACCTCAATATTAGATCTAAATCATTGTTAAATCCAAGACAGCAAATATGACCTTTACACCCAGGAATGTAACCTTGAAATTGAAATGTTATACTGCTAATCACAGTGGTGACCCACATCCAGAAGTTTCTTAACATTTTTTCCATGGGCATCCCTGTGATACAGGAGTTAAAGACACAGCACTAATGAGCTACTGGCAGCCACTGTGGTGTGAGTTCCATCCCCAGCCAGGGAGCTGACCCACACAGGGCTCAGTAGACTTCTCCTGTCTTACTCTCAGCAGTGTATTTCAATAGATCTGCCTGTTCTGCTCCCCACTCTCTCTTTGGTGAATCCTCTCCCCAGCCCCTCACCTCCCCCTTACCACCCCCTGCATGTCTGGCCTGCACCCCAGTTCTTATATGCACAAATGCATAAATCCTTAAGAGAAAAGCAAATAATGCTGTATTTGAAAATAATTTTGATATGGCTAACAAATTATTTTTTCCTTCAATGTTAGGTGACATTAAGACCTTGATAGAGTAAGAGTAAGGATATGCTCTGGATAATGGAAAGCAAGTAGATTTATAATTAATATTTTATGTCCATACACAGAGTAAAAAATTGTGAACACTGAAAAGAACTATACAAAAGTATTAGTAAGCTGTTATGTATTATAAAAGACACATTTCTATCTTTTGTATTCTATTGAGCTAAATGGAAATAAAATTTTACAGACTTTATTCTTATGGAAACTACAGATAAAAATCAAAAACAAAAGTAGACAGACAAATGTATGCTAATATCATTTTAATAAGTAATTGAACTTGAAATCAGTCTTCCAACTATACTAATGCAAAATCCTGAATCTTTAACTTCTTTGTTGATATTAAATGCTGACATTTAGTATAGGTGCGGATTTTGACAAGACTAATAATACTATTTATACATGTAATTATTTAAATTACCCATACTGCCTCAGTTTAATTGTGTTCACTAAATTGGCATGCATAATTTATGACATCAGTGCTGTCAACCATCAATCTACATTTCAGACAGCAACACATCAACTAAATGACAGGGTAAATGTTTGAGTTGATTCCAAAAAGAACTTAAACTTTTGAGAGTAGAAATTTGTATTATATTTATATAGTCAAAGGCTGTATGTTTTTTAAAAAGGTTTATCTGTGTATGTATACAAGAACTGGGGTACAGACCAGAGGTGCGTTGGGAGAGTGAGAGGATTTACCAGAGACAGAGTGGGGAGCAGAACAGGCAGATTGACTGAAACACACTGGTAGGGAGAGAAGTGGGTGGCTGGCCAGGAGAGGTGTACCCCCATGTGGATCACCTGCCTGGCTGGGGATCCAATTCATACCTAAGCGGCAGTGGTGAGCTTCATAGTACTGCGCTTAACTTGTTGCACCACCAGGAAGGGCCCAAAGGCTATATATTTTTATAGAATGCAAGTATTTCTAATTTTTCTTAAGTGACAATGTTGACTGAATCCTTTGAGCCATAAAGTATTTGCTTATAAAAGTGCTACAATAATCATGATAACAGTGATTACATGGTAACATCAATATTAAATCCAAATTAGCATTAAATCCAAAAACCAACCAACATAACCTTCAAAACTTCACAATTCTTTCAAAAAAGAAAATTAATCACAAGAAAGGAGAGTTCACAATTTTTATTTGTTCTGGTCAAAAGTCACTTTATAAGTCATTTAAATCTTATATGCACCTCAAGATAATGTTTTTAAATGCACATAATACCTCAGGCACAAATTATATGAAAATATATTTATCAAATGGTTATGTGATTAGCTATAGGGTATCATGGGCACGTGATTTGTTAACAGCACATTAAATGAGTTCAATAACTGACAAAAGTTCAAAATGATGATAATCATAAAAGGATGTTCTGAGATATGCCAACAATTATAACGCAATAGGAAAATATCAGGTATCTGTAAGCCAAGATATTCCTAGTAGTTTTGTAGTTCATTGTTTTATTTCATCCAGTTGATAAAAATAAGTATGATTCTTTTTTTCCTGGCCAAAATCAGAAGCTCTCTGAATTGTCGCTGCAAACTCCTCATTATTTGTGGACTCATGGTTAAGAACTCCTACAACAGAGTAAGCTAGGCATTTCAGTCCAGGCTTTCTTTTTCTTGAGAGTCAGACTATCAATTTATTTTAGAAATAAGATAAGCATTGTGCAATTTTCATCATATATTAGGCAAATTGGTTGGAAATTTTTCACCAAACCAAATAATGCAAGAAAGTGTTTAAAAATCGATTTTTTAAAATAAGATTTATTTATTTATTCATAGAGAGCTGGGGTACAGGCCAGAGATGCAGAGGGTGAGAGGATTCACCAGAGACAGAGTGGGGAGCAGAACAGGCAGATCGACGGAGTACACTGCCGAGGGGAGCAGCGGGCAGGTCAGGAGAGGCCTGCCACACCATGTGGTCACTTCCTGGGCAGGCAGGGATCGAACTCATGTGGAAGTGGCTTTAGTTTCTCAGTGCTGTGCTTTAACCCACTGCGCCACCAGGGAGGGCCTAAAAATGGATTTTAATGCACTTTTTCTTTAATTTTATTTTTACTATTAATGAAATATGCATGTGAACTCTCTGCATGGACGTGTCCTGGAAATTAAAACTGTTCTGGAATCCATGGTATTAAGCAAATGACAGACATAAAATACAGGGTTTAGCTATCCCAATCTTATTACACAGAGCTTGGTGAAATGCAATGTTGGTATTTTCTTTGTATCTAAGGAACACTGAATATTTTTATGGGAAGATGTCACTTTATTTTTTTTAAAAGATGTATTTATTTATGCGTACAGAACTGGGGTACAGGCCAGAGGTGCAGGGGCGGTGAGAGGCTTCACCAGAGACAGAGCAGGGAACAGAATAAGCAGATCAATGAAGTACACTGCTGAGGGGAGCAGCGGAAGGGTCAGGAGAGGTCTTCCTGCCATGTGGATCATCTCCAGGGCAGGCAGGGATGGAATTCATGCGAAAGTGGCTTTAGCTTCTTAGTGCTGTGCTTTAACCAGCTGTGCCAATAGGGAGGGCCCAGATGTCACATTTTTAAGGAATAGATTAAAATAAAATAAGAACATTTCTTTAAAACCAAAATAATGAAAAACTGAAAGTACCTATACATGTGAAATATTTTCCCTCATCTACTTCTAAATTCAATTGTAAAGTGCTTTATAAGACAAAATGGACAATTTGTCCATCAACTGTTGATTAAGATGTTAGAACAAACCAGCTGAAGGTTATTTTTCTAGTTCCATTAATTTCCCTTTTTAAGCCAGTGCCCAACAAGGAAAAAGAGAACACATTACTGAAAAGAGTAAAACTGACCCAAAAGATCTATTTCACTAGCAAAGTAAGTCAGAGAGATGCATAAAACATCATTAAAACACACAGAAAGATTTTATTCATATACATTTGAATATATGTGCATATTGAAGACTTGTTAAGGTAAACTTAACATGATTTTAGAGATTAAAAATAATGCTCACATTAATAGCTTTGAGATATAGAAATCATAAAGAGCACATTAATAATTTTATTAAATTATCTTAAGTATTTCTCTTCTAGTCATCCAAACTTTCTGTATTATTAATTTCTTATAAAAGCATAACAAATTGCCCCAAAATTTGGGGCCTAAATTACACCCACTCATTAGCACACAGTTCTGTGGCCCAAAATTCCAAGGTCTCCAGGGTTTAACCATTAACTCAACTTTCCACCCAAAATGTTCACTAGTCAGGGATTTATTGTAGAGACTCCAGACATTCTGGTAATTGTCAGAATTCAGTTGTTTGTGGCCATAGGAGTCACACTTCTTATGGCTAAGAATCACTAATACCATCACAAATTTTATTGAATAATACCTTATGTCAGTGCATGTAAATGTAATAGCAAAGATACAGTCACTGCATTGAATCCAATTTACAGATATGTCACCACCATACCTATAAAAAGTGAAATCATCTAATAAAACAGCTACCCATATTCAATATGGAATTTATTGTGAAATTTTGTGAACTGTTCACTATGCTAGATGTTGAGAACACACATGCGTGATTATAGCTCCTGACTCTTATAAAACAAAACGATGTTATTTTATAGCAGTTCACCACAGACTGAATAATCTTTTATTTTTTGTGTGTTAGATATTAAGAATGTTTTAATCCCTGCTCTCTAAAGCTTTACTCATTGATAGATCATCAAGATTAACTAATGACCTGGGAAGGGCGGGGAACTAGTCCAAGCATGTCTAAAAAATGAGACAATCAGTTCAGATCCAAGGGCACTTTTTGAAATAGCTGCATTTAAAATGCCTAGATCTTGATGGCATCTCCAGGAAATTGGAAGGAGATCATTTTTTTCTTACTAAATAATCTGATCAGATAACTGAATGTTCTGTTAATCACCTTCTAATAGATGAGCCTAACATGCAAATTATATATGGCAAGAGCTAATGATCAGGATGTTAGCTTACTAATGATTTTCAAAAATTAAGTGGCTTCATCAAGACTTTCCAGAACTAAAACATTTATTTAGATATTATGATGAATTAATGTATTTTATTGTCTGGTATTCTTTCACAAACGATATTAAAGTGCAGTTGTATTCTTTTTTTTTTTTTTAAGATTTATTTATTTGTGCATACAGAACTGGGGAACAGGCCAGAGGCTCAGGGGTGGTGAGAGGCTTCACCAGAGACAGAGCAGGGCACAGAACAGGCAGATCGACCAAGTACACTGCTGAGGGGAGCAGCGGGTGGGTCAGGAGAGGTCTGCCACGCCATGTGGTCACCTCCGGGGCAGGCGGGAATCGAACTCATGCGGAAGCACCTTTAGATTCTCAGTGCTGTGCTTTAACCGCTGTGCCACCAGGGAGGGCCTGCAGTTGTATTCTTAATGAAGTAAACATGAATTAGAGAACTAAAAACTATAGTTAGTCACTTTTAACTATTCATTGCAGCATAATATTTGCTGCAATAAGTGTTTCAAATTACTTTTAAAAGCAAACATGATGTGAGAACTACTGATTTTTAAAAGACATACATATAAAAACACAAATAGAGCTCAGAGGTTAAGCTACTTCATTTTTGCAGTAGTAGTAAAAGTATTTTATAGGGGAAAAAATGATGGAAAGATAAAAAACTACAGTAAGACCCCAGTAGCATATTATCATACAAGTGTGTGAAAATATTTTTATCATAACCCTTATATTAAAGGTAGTATAGTTTCATAATGTTGAATCATCTTATTCTAGAGTAGGGAAACTACTAAAATACATCCAGTAGAATATGCTTAATCACTTCCACGTATCTTTTCTCTAAGGAATATGCTGAGATATTAAGTTCCTCTATTTCTAACATTGCAGAACTCGATGGGGACTGAAACAGGTCAAATTCTGGCTTTTTTTCTATTCAGTAACTCACTCTCAAAAAGAATTTGAACCAAATCAGAGGAGACAGTTTTGGAGTGATGATGAGGTTATAATCCTCCTTTGGATTTAAACTCTCATCATCACCCTGAGTAGTCTGGAAGAAAGTAATACTTACAGAGTGATAAATATGCACTTGCCCTTCCCTTAAATATGTGTATGTACACATGTATGTTCACATATTATATATTTTATAAACATAGACTCTTGTTTTTAATATTGAATTCTTAAGAGACTTTATCCAAAACATTATAATGGACCATCCTTGTCATCATTTTCTATCCCCTTATTTTATTTCATTCATTGTTATTCACTTATTTTAGTGAATTTTTTTCTGTCCTTCTATACCAATTAGAATGTAAACTCCATGGGAGCAGAAGAGTGCTTAATAATAAAGAGTAATAATAGCACAATGAATAAGTGCATAAATGAATTTTATTTACTTTTTGAATTAATAAATCATATTTTCCTTTGATAGTTCCTTGTTTACTCAATTTGATAAGGAAAACACTAAGCCTGGGTTACTTCAGCTAGCATCATAGCTAAAATGTGACTGAGCTGGGTTTCCAGGGGAAGACATAGTCTCAGAATAATTTCAATCATATATAGCACACAGAGAAAAACTGTATTTCTACATATAGGTAGAAAATGTTCTATGAGGGTGCATAAAAAATAAGAAATGTTTTAGAATACTAAATAAGCATAAAAATGGGAGTTGTATATTTTTTCTTTCATGAAGTATAAAGTTTTCATAAAAATATTTTGAATCTTATAATTATAAAATTATAGTATCTTTTCCAGAATTTACATTTGTATTTTTGTGATTACAACCTATGTGTGCATTCTAGTAACCAGGGTGTAAAGAACAGATCATTCAATTGCAACATGTAATGACCTAAATATAAAACTATGTAATGCTTCATTAACAGAAATTCCATTAAATGAATAATTGAAACTATGACAATTAATGACAATTTTCAATAAATTTATTTATTGAAAAGCGCATTAATTTAAGTCAACTTCAAGTGTCCTTCATATAACCACAGCCTATTTTTCATTATAAAATTACCTGGAACTTCTTAAATGTGAGAATTTCAAATATAAATCAAATTAGGTTGTTATTGTAGGTCTGAACCCTTATTTGCATAAAGGTACCCCCAAAAAACATGATACACATGCATCTTGACAAACTGCATCCTCTGATTTTAGACATCTACTTGAAATTCAGAAACCAGGTACCTACCCTCTCTGGTATGTCTCTGAGCCAAATATTCAACTCATCTCTGGATGTTTAATATATGAAACCACAAAGACACTGTGTTCTGTAATTATGAGGAGGTTGCTCAGTTTGGTAATCAGCATTGACATGCTGGCTGCTATAGAAAACCCAGAGCTTGCCTAAAGAGCAAAAGCACAGGGCCTGGCAGGGAATGTTTATTTCGTGAAAATGTGTTACGAATAAATGATGCTTCATTGCAAGACTGTAAGGAGAGAACAGGAAGGCCCCATTTAATGAGTTGAAAGACAGCTATAAACTTGAGATTAAATGCAAAGATTACATTTGATTTTCATTGTTCTTTCTTAGAATGGTAGTCTTAGTATTCTTGTGAAGTGTGCTATTAGCAATAATCGTAGGGGAAAACATTAAAGTAGGGCAATATAAGAGCAATTTTTATTTATTTATTTATTTATTTATTTTTGTATAGTCAATAGCATATGCCCTCAGACATACTATGAGAGGTTGTAAGTTAGAATATAGACCAATGGTGACATGCAGCATCTCTAGAAGTTCAGCGAGGCTTTCAAAAATCCAGTGAGAATCACTTGAGCATTGGAAAGAATGGAAGGATTGGCAGCAGGTAGAGCCAGCTCTGACATTTACCCAGTAGACAAGTGTGGCATGAATCCATCAATTCTCTGAGTCTTGGCTTCATCATTTATAAAATGCAGGTAAAGATCACAAGCTGAGGAAACACAGATGGTCCACAAAGTAATTCTTTTTCCCTCATTCCCATTGGTGTTAATTTAAACTACTAAGCAATCAACAGAAACCACATTCTGACTTTATTGACAGAATTCAGGTAGCCCTTAAACCTCTGGATTAAGTATGCACATTCACAAAAAATGAAACAGATAGAATTAGTTTACCTTTCACTGTAATGGCCCATTAATAAAGCTGGTATAAGGAATGTTAAAAATATGTATTGAGGCCCTCCCTGGTGGCGCAGCGGGTTAAAGCACTGCACTGAGAAGCTAAAGCCACTTCACATGAGTTTGATTCCCGCCTGCCCCAGAGGTGACCACATGGCAAGGCAGACCTCTCCTGATCCGCCCGCTGCTCCCCTCAGCAGTGTACTTCGTAGATCTGCCTGTTCTGCTCCCCACTCTGTCTCTGGTGAAGCCTCTCACCACCCCTGAGCCTCTGACCTGTACCCCAGTTCTGTATGTACAAATAAAATAAATCTTAAAAAAAAAAAATGTATTGAGGGCCCTCCTTGGTGGCACAGCAGGTTAAAACACAGCATTAAGAAGCTAAAGCTACTTCCGCATGAGTTGAATCCCCAGCCCCAGAGGTGACCCACATGGCATGGCAGACCTCTCCTGACCCACCCGCTGATCCCCTCAAGTGTATATCATCATTTGGCCTGTTCTGTTCCCCACTCAGGAGTGAAGCCTCTCACCACTCCTGGACATCTGGCCTGTAACCCAGTTCTGTGTGCATAAATAAATGAATCTTTAAAATATATATATATATTGATTGAAAAAAAAAGCAAGGATCCATTTTAACAGCTAGCATCACAACACAAGATACTATATAATAACAAAACTGTTTATGGATTGAAGTTTTATAAGAAAAGAATTTCTCAGCTTAAAATATAATAATGCCTTTATAATTTCGTAGTGAATTTTCTTTGTTTTAATTATTTATGCATACAATAACTGGGGTATAGGCCAGCAGTGTGGGGGGCTGTGAGAGGATTCACCAGAGACAGTGGGGAGAAGAGGCATATTGACTTAAAGCCACTGCTGAGGAGAACAGCGGGAGAGACAGGAGGCATCTATTGTTCCATGTGGGTCACCTCCCTGGCTAAGGATGAAACTCATCCTGTTGTGGCTTCAGATAGCTTCATAGTGCTGTGCTTTAACCCTTTGTACCACCAGGGAGGCCCTGGTAGTGAATGTTCAATCCTATCATATCAGTGGAGTAAAATATACTAAAGTTGATATTGAAACATTTTTGCCATTCAAAAAATGGAGCTACAGCAAATGGATATCAATGTGGGGAAAAGATATGCTACTGAAATCTCACACCTCCACAAAAAATGAATTAAAATGAATTAAAAGGACTTCCGTAAAAATGTTAAAATATTAAAATTTGAGGGGACATAAGGAGAAACTTTCAGAATTTATAGTTAAGCAGAATTCTTTAAACAAAACAAAAAATAATCTATAAAAGGTAAAGTCAATGAATCAGGCCACACTGAAATGCTATGAAGAAACCATATAAAGATAATGGAAAGAAAAGCTAAGAATTAGGAGAAAATATTTGTAAACTGCACACACAACCAACAAAGCATTCATATCTGGGATGCATAGGCATCAGTCAAAAATCAATAGTAAAAAACAAAATCTAATTAGACAATGGCAAAAGACATGAGCAAATATTTCAAGAAGAGATAAACAATTGGCAGATATACAACAAAAGTTATTCAACACCTCATGTTCGAAGAGAAATGCAACTTAAACCCATGGTGAACTATCACTACCCATCTAATATAACAACTAAAATTAAAAAATAGACAAGATTGGGCCCTCCCTGGTGGCGCAGCGGGTTAAAGCACAGCATTAAGAACCTAAAGCCACTTCTGCATGAGTTCGATTCCTGCCTGCCCCAGAGGAGACCACATGGCGTGGCAGACCTCTCC
>NW_004567104.1:60038861-60078389 GCF_000260355.1 Condylura cristata | reverse complement strand
TGTCTCTGGTGAATCCTATCACCCTCCACATCTCTGGCCTGTATCCCAGTTCTGTATGAATAAATAAATAAATCTTAAAAAAAAATAGACAAGATTAATTGCTTGCCACAAATTGCTGGATCACAAATTTTATGCAGCTGACAACATAAAAAACGACACAGTTAGGACTGGATTAAAAATATGTGGTTCATATATGCAATGGAATATTACTCAGCAACAACAACAACAAAAAAAACGAGCTCATGCCTTTTGCAGCAACATGGATGGATCTGGAAAAGATCATACTTAATGAAATAAGCCAGAAAGAAAAGGAAAAATACTGGATGGTTTCAATCATAGCAGGAGTATAAAGGACCAGGCGAGAAAATAAGAAGAATAAACAACTATATACCAGAGATATTTTATGGGGGTCGTGTAGGTGGATGGGATCAAAACCAGTGGGCAGAGGAAGTGCACTTGACCATGGTGATGGCACATGGGTGATTTGGTAATGGGAAGTGCAAGGGGATTACACTGAGATAGGAAAAGGCACAAAATGATGTAAAAATAAACAATTAGATTATTTTTAAAAATTAACACAGTTACTCTTAAAGTGGTTTAGTAGATTTTCAAAATAAATAAATACAAAATGCAGTTACCAATGGCCACATGATCCTATCCTGAGCATATGTCCCAGAAAAATGAAAACTTACATTCACAGTAAAACATGAACATGAACATTTATAGAAGTGTTATTCACAACAACCAAAACCTACTCCAGATCCTTCAGTGGCCAACTGTTTAACCTCTTGTAGATATCTACCATGGAATATTGCTCAGTAATAAAAGATCTTATTTCCTGAGTCAGTTTGAGTATATTTCCTGGGAATATATTGAGTGAAAAAAGTTAATTCCAAACGGTTGTATAGTATACTAATTCCATTTATATAACATTTAAAAATGCCAAAATTTTAGAAATGGGTAGATTAAGACTGCCCATAGTGATTGGAGAAGAGGCAGGAGGAAGGGAAGTATAATTAAAATTCTCCCTCCCTGCTCTGTTCTGGGACCTCTGCTTCCTCCTTTCCTTCTGGAGATCTCAGTTCAATAGTCAGTTTTCAAATGTTAGTTCTTGAGCTTGTCTTTTTCTAACTTTTATTGATTTCCCATACTCCAGATGTATGTGACATCGTGTGATATTTGTCTTTCTCCACTGAACTAAATCACTTAGCCGATCCTTTCTAACTCATCCAATTTGCTGTAAATGGCATAAGTTATTCCTTGTTTGTTTCAGTAGTATTCCATTGCGTGAGATTGCTACCATAGTTTGGGCTGCTGTACATAGTGCTGCAGTGAATATGGGAGTCCAGGTTTCCTTTCAAATTAGTATCCTTTGTTTAGGCTCTTGCAGTGGAATTGCTGGGTTCTACGGCAGATCCACTTTGAATCGTTTCAGAAATCTGTATATTGTTTTCCATAATGGCTGGACCATTATACATTCCCACCCGCATCCTCCCCAGCTGTTATAGTTTTCCATACGGGCCATCCTCACAGGTGTGAGGTGGTATGTCATTGTCCCCTTGATTTGCATTTCCTGATAGTAAGTATTGGTGAACCTTTTTTCATGTGCCCTTTAGCTATCTTTATGTCTTCCTTGGAAAAGCGCCTACTGAACTCTTGCCAATTATATGATTGCGTTGTTTGTTTACTATTTGTCGTCAGTTTCTTTCATGGGTTTTCTTGGTAGATCTTCAGTAGCAATCCTCTGTCAGATGTTTTCTCCCATGCATCAGAGTATCTTTTCACTTGAGGTATGGCTTCTTCCACTGTACAGACTTTTTTGTTTGTTGTAGACCAAATTATTTACATTTCATTTTGTTTTCATTGCTGTTAGAGACAAATCCACAAAGGCATCATTGATGTTTATGTTACCAAAGTGTTTTGCCTACTTTTTTCGTCTGTGTAATTTATGGCTAAATTTGTTCTTAACATTGATTTAAAAAATTAAAGATTCATATCATGATGGGGAAAACTTTGAATTATCATAACTAAAATAAAATGGCATTATAATAATTCAGATATTTATTCCTGATTATTGAAAAGTGCTTTTATCAATTAATATTCCACACTCCAGTATATAATATATATATATATATATATATAATAGTTTATTTTTACATCATTTTGTACATTTTTTAAAATCTCAATTGTAATCCCTGTGGGTTTCCCATCACCGAGTCACCCCTGAGTATTCCACACTCTTTTAAAATACTTTATTCTCGGCCCTCCCTGGTGGCGCAGCGGGTTAAAGCACAGCACTGAGAATCTAAAGTCGCTTCCGCATGAGTTCGATTCCCGCTGGCCCTGGAGGTGAACACATGGCATGGTAGACCTCTACTGACCCGCCCGCTGCTCCCCTCAGCAGTGTACTTCGTCGATCTGCCTGTTCTGTTCCCCGCTCTGTCTCTGGTGAAGCCTCTCACCGCTCCTGAGACTCTGGCCTGTACCCCAGTTCTGTATGCACAAATAAATAAATCTTAAAAAAAAAAAAAGAAAAAAGAAAATGAGCAAATAAGTTATATGTAATATATCTATATAATGCTCATTAATTATTTACCAAAGATGTTGTTATATATATATAGTAAACATTTCAATTTTTAAAAGCAGGCATACATGATTCGTGGTACAACTTAAAGGGATATTTCTCTTCCTATTTCTTCTTCTCCTATTTTCCTTGCAGTTTAGTCTCTAATTATTTTGCCTAATGAAAATCAATGATTTACAAATTATCATAAAATCATTCTCTATTAATGTAACAGAAATATGTAAATTGCATCTTTAATTTAACAAATATTTGTCCAATATTTGAAGGCCTAGGAAAAAATGAACAAAAGAAATCAAAATAATTTTAGATCATCACAATATACAATTAAATTTCCAAAATAATATTGACATTGAACATGGGAGTAAACAAGGTAAAAATGATGCCCTACAACTTTCTCCAAAATAAATGTTCTAAAAATGTTTTTTTTTTTTTTTATCTTGGCTGTGACTGTTGTTTATAGAGGTTCTTGATCTGTTTCTTGGAATGAAATCAACTGCTTCCCTTGGAGTGCTGATTGCTTCAAGACATGTGCTTTTCTAATATCTGGAATTAAATATCTAGAGAGGGACGGGATTCCATGTTGTCCCTGGTGTAGGGGATCACTGGCAACTGTCAAGCTGTCTTGTTGTTTTATAATCTGAATTTTTCTAAAAGTTTCTGCTCAAACTAAACACTGATATATACAACACGTCTTCAGACATTTACACATTGTTTTGAAAGTCTTTGCCCAGACAATAAATAAGTTATTCCTAGGAAATAAAAGGACTTATGCTGGTCTTAGATGTCAACAGTGGACTCTCAGAGCTAAAATAAAATTGATGAGCTGTGGAAATGCTGATGGTTCAGTAATACATTGATTCCACAAGTAATGCTAAGTTTTGTGGCTCTTCTCATCTACCTAAATCCACTTACTAAATTGTAAAGATATCATTATTAAATAAATAGCTCACTGGTGTGAATGTTGAGGGTGTGGAAGATAGGGCAGCAAAAAATGTCTGGGTGAATATAGCACAAATGAAGGCATTTTGAATAAACCCACATAGATATAACTTTTAACTTAAAAAGTAATATATAGATGACTGTGCTTTAGACATAGCATAACCTAATATAGCAAGACTCTCTTTTTATTAAATATTATAAGAAATGCTTAATAAATGAATTATAACTTAAAACAGTCTTGCATATATCTTTATATATTATTTCCTCTGGGGCTAAGACATATATTTTTATTTCACACTAAACAATTTTTAAATTTACTATTACATCAATAAAAACTTACTACAGTTGATCTTGATTTTAATTATATTGCTCAAATTCCAGGTAGTTTTATACTTTCACATAGGAATATGTTTTACAGAAATTTTAACTTTCTGCAACCTCTTTACTAGAGGAGTAATATATAATAGTTAGTCCTGTATATAAAAATCAGAGAGTTCGACTTTTTGGTCTATTGAAAAGCCCTAAATCAAGAGTGCAAACACTATCCCTAGAAAAATCATGTCATCAGATTTATGTAAATTGTCAGATCTCTGGGCTGCAAATTTATTTTCCCATTCATTAGTGTGTGTGTGTGTGTGTGTGAGTGTTTTTTAGTCATGGTTTCCTCCATATTGTACAGGAGTTTTAGTTTGATACATTTTTATACATGTTCATAGTTTTACTTTTATACATGTTCATAGTTTTACTTTTATTCATACAAAAAATTAATAACATCCAACATAGGCACAGGAAAACAACCTACATCAAACTGAAAATAGTTCCATGGCTGGAAAATCAGTGTATTTTCATATTTATGTTTCCTTTGTACTTAAGTTTGCAAGGCATTCTACAAATCACATTTGTTAACTTGACAAGTGTAAACAAGACAAAAATGTAAGACAGACATATATAGTTTGATTGAAATATTTGGGTGACTTTAAAATTTGTCAGATAACTATGCTAAGCCTTTAAAATAATGAAGTTAATCTTTCTAACCCATTTATAGGCAAAGATATACACTGCTTTATTACTATTATTATTATTACTATATTATTTTTACTTAACATTTTTATAGAAGTTTCAGATGAGGACAATGAAGATATAGATCAAATATATAGATTGTACCAACTTCCTACTTTTGTAAACCTCATCTGAGAGTTAGGATTCAAATTAAAATTCAAGCTTAAATGTTTCTGATAACTTATCTATTTTAATGTCCTTGATAAATGAGGTCAGCATTAAAACGAAGATGGAATTGAACTGGGGGAAAAAAAAAAGAGTTGAACCCTTCATGGAAGTGTCAAAAATAAATTATATGAAAAAATAGTATTTTCAGTTGAAATACAAATTGTCCATTAACTAACAGTAAAATATGGTTATTCTAACAGGCAAAATTATTCCAGAGGAAGGACAGTTGGTTAGCTAGGACTACAAAATATTACAGCTCAGATTAAGATTGCACAGAAAAGGAAACCATGTTTTATGGGAGAATTGTACACAGAAACATATGAGTAAATTGGGGACATTTAGCATAGGGAAATAAATAATGCCAGGTTTGTAATAGGATTATCATGTTGGTGCAGAAGTAGATATTTTCTCCTCTGTTTGCTAATGTAAGCCTAGTAGAAAATACAAATTGGAAGGTTTCTTTGGCTTTATTACAAAGAACATTATCTTAATTAGGCCTTATCAGCAATAGAATGGAGGCATTGTGTAAATGAGGTCATTGTCTTTCAAGGATGTTGTAGACAAGATACCATTATTTGGAAAGGTTAGATTAGATATATTTCAAGATTCTTTCTAAGACAGTCATTTAATCACTAAGATGTATTGTATATATGGTCTATAAATTTTGTGCCTTGTGGCAGATTATAAGTTTTCTAGAGAAGAAAGGAATCCATCCTACTGGAGAAATAAAAATTTCCTAGATTTTCTTAAAAAAATATGTTTTTTTCTCAGTGTACTAGCTGGAGTAATACGAACTGCTTCATTGTGTCATATTATCTAAATTTGCCCTAAGTCTATAGATTCCACATTTCCTGGCATATTCTTGATAAGTTTTTAGAAACTAGAATCCAACTATAAACACACACTAATATCAACTCAAGAACTATGGCCAAAGCAGAACAAAACACTTCAAAGATTAATGGAGAAACATTTTTATGGTGTGTTTTATACACAATATTTGCTATAAACCACCCTAGATTCTACTGAAAGGTTTTAAGCTCTGTGGAATAGAAATAGATTGATAGCATCTTCTGCTTCTTGATAAAAGAAGGGCAACCTAAATGTAATTATTTCAAAAATCTCTGGGGAACAGTGAAATATGTCTCAAATGGCACATTATCTAAAATAAAGTCAGACATAGCTTGGAGAAAGCAATAGTGATTTCTTTGCTACTACAGCAATATTAACTTTTTTCTTGTTTTTCTCTCTGCACTTGACTCTTGATGTATCTTCTTTTTCACTTGTTTGATTCTCTTTGTAATGTAAAAGTTTTAAAGGTAGATAGAGACAAGGAAAGGAAGAAGGATATTTAAAGTGGTTTAATATCAAATTTTATAATAGAATACCTACACCTTTGGAGGGAAATTCCATTCTATTCCACTGAACTCTTAATCAAAGAAAATAAATATGTATTTTCAATAGGAAAGATAAGGTTCTTAGCTATTATTAATATAGATATGTTTTCTATGAAACTAAATGTGGGATAAACAGAACATTAACATATTTTAATACCAAGTAAATCATTGGTAGTTAAAAATTCCATGAATTTACACTCCTTTGCTCTTTTCATGTGGCTGTTTAGTAATTAACTTTCAAGAGAAGTATTTACTTGATATCTACTCCAACATGTCATTTAGTGTGCTATGTAAATATTTACTTTGACCTACAAAGTTTAAAATAATAGTAGATGCTAAACTAGACATTTATTTATATTTTTCTATAATTGGACTAAAATGGTAAATTTTAAAACTTAAATACATATTTATGGCTGTGTATTTAAAGAAGGCATAATCCATTGAAAATTCTTTTCTGTTTGATTCAGTGTCTGATGCAGTATGTGATTGGGTAATCTATGTCACCTTAAATTCTATAATGCTACTACATTATTACCACCTTGACATCCTCTTCTTCCTCATCATGTATAAAACATTTGTCATGAGAAATAATTAATGTTATTTACTACAACTTTTTCAAATTGGCTTTCTTTCCAGCCATACTGGGTAGTTCAGCTCTGACCTTCAGCATTTCTTACTAAAATTACAATCCTATTTTTTTCTAACTGCTATTTTTGCTTTTAGCTTTTCCTGCTTCATCAAATTCTTTACAAATCCTTAGAACTGTCAGTGTGATTCCCTCTAAGGAGAAAGTAGCTTACATATCCTCCCTAAAGATCCACATGTTTTAGATGGCATTCCAACTTCCTAGCATGTTTAAATGGTGTTTCATAATGAAATTCCTGTGCCCTTCCTCAATTCCACACTCTTGTTATGTGGAAGTCATTTATTCATCATACGAATCTGCTGTTAGTACCATCTTTTCTCACCTCTCTACTTTGGACAGTGAAGTGCTGAATCTTTTGTCAACATTTCCACACCATGTCCACAGTAGAACAGGACCATGGAAGATAGTGTCCAGACAAAAAGCTTCAGGCTGAAAGTGTCAGGAGAGAATGGAAAGAAAGGTGGGGGAAGATTTCCCTTTAGCTCATCTTTGCAGTCTTGTTTTTGTCTTGTTTTATTTTGTTATTAATTAGAGTATGCTTGCTTTACACCTTGCTAGTGTTTTGACAGTAAAAGATTCCTTCCTCAGGTATTCACGGACACTCCACTCAAGTTCCTTACCCCCAGACCTGTGATTGTCAGTGTGGGTGATTTTGCCCCCCAGAGAATATTTTTGTGTGTCACAGCTTGGGAATAGCAGTGAGATCTAGTGGAGAGGGGTCAGGCATGATACTAATAAGCCTAGAACGCATAGGACCACGCAGTATAAGTTCCCCACTGTTCCCAGCACAACCAAGAATTATCAGTAGCACACCATTTATCAGTAGTGCCAGAATTGAGACATACAGCCAAGAGCCAAGAACATTAAAAATAATAACCATATTTGAGTTCCTAAAGCACGGTACACTTCTTTTTCCAGTCTTTTATCTGTGTCTGAACACACTTCCTTTTCTCCCTTTTCTCTCTCCCTTCTCCTTTTTCTTTTCATGAGGCTGGTTAGTACTTAACTTGGATTGACTTGGAAAATCAAGTCAAAATTTGACTTGGAAAATACCAAGTCAATAATTTAAATATCATTTTTTAAAGTCTATTCTTATCCTTCCCTGTCTGTAATATGTCTTTTTTTTTTTTTAATATGCACCCATAGCATTATCTTCCTTCCATTCTTACACATTGGTTATAAATACTCTCTTACTTGTGGATTCCTATTTGTCTATGGCTAAAAAGCAAGGTCCCTAATGTTTATTTTGACATCTTCTGCGGGGGACCTTGACGAGCAAGGCCGAGTATTGGGGTCCCAGGGTCGACGAAAGGAGAAGCAGAGAGTCATCGATCGTGCATCAGAGAGAGTTTTTTGTGTCGTACAGCTATATATATATATATGCATACAAAGAGGGCGGTGCAGTTAGTGCCGGTGGGGGGTGGTCTTGATGGTTTGATGTCTCAAAGGCCAATGGGGTTGGGGGGAGGAGGCCGTCGTCATCTTAAGGGAGTGGACACTTGTCTCGGGAGCCAGAGATAAAACCTTTCTCAGGCGCAGGAACTTGCTGAGCAACTAGGGAGAAAGGAGTGGGAGAATGGATTGGGTGTGCTGTTTTCTCAACCGAGATATTTACCCTAAGTTCCAATCAAGTGTTGTTTTGTGCATAGGAGGCAAAGTCCTGGTCTCGGTCCCCGACAATCTCCTATGACCAGAGAAGTACCTATTTCCCAGTTAAGAGCAGAATATAAATTTGTAGGAAGGGGAATGATAGGAAGTTAGATATAAAACATTTATTTTTAAAAGTTTGTCTCTTTAAGGAATTTACTCTCTTTGAGAAGTAGGTAGACCTTAGAAAATCTGAGAGAATTAAAGTGTATATGTTAAATCTCACTTTCTGCAAAGTACCATTATAACCTGAAATTCATGTTTCTAGCCAAAGTACATGCATTGTTTTTTTCAAAACTAAGTGATATTTTTGTTTTACTATATTCACAATACCCCAAAAAGTTATTTCCTGTGAAATTCCTCTGGAGAGTTATGTGGAGATATGTGATGGGGTACACATATCAAGTGTATAAACAAGTTTGTGAGTTATGTGGCCACCTATCAAATGATTTTATTTCATCTTGAATTATGAGCTGGGCAGATTGTCATAGTTGTCTTGAATCAACCTCAACAAGTAGCCCTCACTAGAATGCAAGTTCAAGGTCATATTCAGAGCCCTGAAATGAGCTTATCAGCATGATGTATAACAAATATATTCTCAATTTCATAAATGATTTTTTAAGTTGGGTTGCAGTATCTTCCTCAGTAATATTAATGAAAGGGAAATAATATCAAATTGAACATTGGAAAGACCTTTTCACATGATGAAAGATGCTAATAAATATATTTTTAGATAAAGAAACAAAATGAGAGATTTTGTTTGCATCTCTCATGATACTTGTTATCATTATCAGTGACTTGTGCCAACACCATATGCTTTGCAGTAATGAGAAGACAAAACCATTGTTTGTTGCATGGTTTTTTTTTTTGTTTGTTTGTTTTTTGTTTTGTTTTTTTTTTTTTAGTTTTGTGAAATACAGGCGTAGAAATCAAATTATCATGTTTGCCCACTCTTTCTGCATTGGAACTTAGGCATATTTATTAGCTACAACGCAGCATTTCAAGCTGGCATTTGGATCATTTCAATAACTAATGTTTGTTTTATCAACAATGGTTTAATTTGACATGCTGCATAATGCATGTGCAATAACAGTGCCATGTTTGATGGATAAATGCCTAGAAAAAAAATTCAAATTGGCTAATAAATAAAATTGAATTTCAAGACCCCATTTATTTTAAGGAAACTTGTCATGGGTTATTAACTGTACTAAATAATGGCTTGCTTATGTCTGTGCATAAATAATTTGAAACAAATCGGGGTGACATAGTTAGAAACTATCATACTTCACTTACTGCTAAATATTAAAGAAGGTTAGATGCCTCAGTTCCTAATCACCAAACCTGATTTTTTTTCAGGAATAATTTCCACTTGTTAAATGTATAGCCAAAAATCAACTAAAATTATATACATTTATCATAAATGTACAAACATTCAAAATTTCAACCTAGAGAGGTAAGCTAAATTTTCAGTCTAGATTAATGTTGTCTTTGACTTCTCCTTGTATTACAACTGTGTGATATTTTTTAAAATTCTGAAGTTCTGCATCAAAGTCTTAGAGATTCTGAATCAATAGGTTTTTATGTGATTTTGTTTTGATTTGCTTTATTTTAACCAGTTGAGTTTTGTTGTGGCTTGCTTGATTTCTTTTTAACCCCTATAAGCAATTATAAGTGGAAAGTCAAGGTTGAAAATTTTCACTCTAACATCCATTGTTAACTCACTTATTGGTCTCACCTGGACAGTGAAATTAGATTATTAAATATCATCAAGTGTTCTTTTTTAACAATTAGTTTTCTGAGCATGCTCTCAAACATGCAGTTGGAAATGCTACGAGAGTTTCCAAGATAGTTTTTGGCTTCCAGAAAAGACTTACATACAGGAACACAAGTGACAATATTGAAAAACAAAGATAATTGTGACAGAAAAGGATAGACAGTACTTAGTGAGATTCTCTCTGGAGATGGGCAAGAACCAAAGAAAGGATATTGGGAGTAGATGAAATTTCAGCTGTTGTAATTAGGCATGTTTGTGCCTTCATACCTCATGGTTTCACAATAATCTACATAACTAAAGTATTTTCATGCTATTACTAAAAAGCAATTATTCCATATATCTACATTTTGCTTTGCAGTACACAAACAGGTTTACTTTAGTCATCACTTTTGAGTTTCATAACTCAATGGGATATGCAATTTAGTATGCCTAATTTTGGATAAGGAAACAGAAACTCAGAATGTTTGAATTACTCAATTTATGAAACTAGCAAGAGGAAGAGTTGGGTCTAAGATTAATCCTCTTGGATCCTAAATAGCTCAGACTTTTTTTATCACCCAAATCTGAAGCTGCCAATTTGCTGAGCTTGGACAAGACTCCAGGTTTCTTAAAACTGAAAGGCTCTCATTATATGACATAAATATTTAATCTACTACATTGTCAATAACTGTATTTCAGTATCTCCTTAAAAATAACTTCTCAAAAGGTAATTGAAAACTGATGATCTAATATTTTTTGAAACAATACTAACCAATTTACTCCTCAGTGCTTCTATCCAAATATAACTCTACTTCTTTTCACTATGCACTCTGCAATCACATTTAATACCTGTATTTTGGGAAATTCAAAGTTGAGCCATTTTAAAAGCTATCAAAGCTCGGGGAGAGGTGAATATCAGCACTTGATCCTTGCGGTGTTAATCCTGTCAGCAGGTAGACTCACCTTATCATGATCACATGTGCATGCTCTGAAGCTTTTTGTACCGTGGTTTCCATGATGATTTAACTTTATAAAAGTCAGATCTCAGGATCATCCTCTGATTAAAATCAGCAAAGACAACGGCACATAGAGTTCAATGCTCCCCTGGCTCTTTGCCAGTGGGGTTGCAGAAATAGTACTTAGTTATCCAAGGAAACATGTGATAACATATGTGAAGTCCTCCTATCAGGGAAGCTTTCATGGACCTTGAGTCTAGGGCTTTCATGGGAGTCAATTATGTGAGCCTGAACCTGTGTTCAGGTTCATAACATTAGCTACTTAGTCTGCAGCCCCCAAACATCACATCCAAATCCCAAAGTCTAATCAGTACAGCATGGTCCATGGCATAAGATAAAAACAAAAAGACCAAAAGGATCTACCATAAATTGTATTTTACCATAATCTAGCATGACCTAAGCATCAGACAAAGTCACTCTTATCAGACCAGATAATCCAAGGGCAAAACATTATCTTGCAGGAGTCTGTCCAGGACCATCAATCCTTTCTTGAAATGTGGAGAGTTTGAACACCACAGACCTGCTGCTACTTAACTTTTTCTTTTTTCTTTTTTTTAGATTTATTTATAATTTATGCATACAGAACTGGGGCACAGGCCAGAGGTGCAGGGATTCACCAGAGACAGTGGGGAGCAGAACAGGCAGATCGATGAAGCACACTGCTGAAGGGAGTAGTGGACAGGTCAGGAGAGGTCTGCTGCACCATGTGGTCACCTCTGGGGCTGGGGATTGAACTCACACTGAAGAGGCTGTGGCTATCTTGTAGCACTGCATCCCGACCTGCTGCACTACCAGGAAGGGCCAACTCTTAAAGCATAAAACATTTTTACTTATGATTTTTCCTCAGTTACAGAGGCATTTATTTAAAGGAAGTTAAATATATTTCATTTAATACCTTTATTCTATCTCTATTTTCTATACAATCAGGAGTAGAAATCACAGTAGTAAATTATAAATATGAAGATAACCCCCTACCTGGACTAGATGAAGCTAGTAGTTTCTTTGGTATAATTGGCCCTTCTACTTCCAAACACTGACTGTGACTTTTTTCTATGTATAAAAATGACAGATCTGTATAACACTCAACTTCCAAGAGGTGTGGCAAAGGAACAACAAAGAAAATTTAGAAAGTTTACTGGAGATTTAATTTTACTTTGTTTCCATTGGTAATAAGTCCTCACAAATCAGAAACAGGCAGGTTAAGCTGCATGTCTTCTAATTTTATTTACTATCATTCTGACATTGGCCATAATACTAACTTTTTTTTATCTTTAAAGATTTATTTGTGTAGATGAGAGCTAGAGTGTAGGCCAGAGGTGTGGGGGGTATTAGTGAGAAAAATGTGGAACACAACAGGCAGATTTACTGAAGTACACTGCTGAGAGGAGCCACGGGTGAGACAGGAGAGGTCTGCTGTGTCATGTGGTCAGCTCCCTGGATGGGAATGGAACTTGTGCTGCAGGGGCTGATGATAGTTTAATAGTGCTGCGTTTTTAACCCCTGAACCACCATGGAGGCCTCATTAAACTAACTTTTAAAATAGGAAAAAGGAATAATGTTTGTTTCCTATGCTTTTTTAAATTTATATTAAATAATTATGTTATTTTTCTTTGTCTATTTGAATGCTCATATTTTGATAGTTTTAGACATTTTAGTATATGATTCTTCACACACTGATGACCCCATGGCATAATAATTCAAAGGAAAAATATGGGCATTTTGTTTTCTCACAGTATTTTTTTTTCTAAATTAAGAGTATTTCTTCCTATGTACTAGGCACTGCACCCACATGATATTAGATTTAATTGACTGATTCTAATGAAATGTAGATATGGGCACTTTCATCAGGTTACTCTTCCAATGCAAATAAAGTTCTAAAGACTTTAGCACAAAAGAGCATTAGTTTTTCAGTTTACTATGCTACTATATTAGTTGAATAGAATGGTGCAATATTCTACAACTAAAACTAAAGTGTGTTACCCCCCAGGATTAATTCAGCACAGTGATTCCCTTAACATCTGTTCCACTAAAATAGGAATCATTGTCAAGGGCCTCTTGGAGAGTAAGTAATCATAAACCTCTGAGTGTCTATGCTGAAAATGAGAGGGGAAAGGAAAAGAGAAATACCTGTCCGGAGTCCTTCAAACTACTGTGGTTCCTAATGAGTTGCCATGGGGTGATTTTTCTTTTGTGTGGTGAATATAAAATGAGAGGTTGGATTTATGTGTCTTTTTTTTTTATTTTACTTACTTTCTATTTTCCAATTTGAGAGAGTCACTAGTTGAGATCTTTCACGAGCACTATGATATCTGGAGTCTATTCTTCTCAATAGAGTGAGGGTATTAAAGTTATTGTCTCACCCCAGCATATTATCATTATAAAGTAACACACACCATTAGAGAAGCTTGGGGAAGGACATTATCATTATGTATTAGCACACACCATTACACAGGAGTTTCAACTGCAAAACCTACCGAGGAGGATAAATTCAAAACCTCACAGTCCTCCTGGGTAATATAACTCAAAATTGTTAAATCATTCAGCTGAGGTGAACTCGGATCCATGATTGGCACCAAACATCCTTTGAGCTCTCGGTGGTTATTTACTCTGAGAGAAACAGTTCGCTTTTCTAAATCAGATGAAAGTCCTAATGAAGCTCCCAAGGAATTTCATCTTACTTCAACCCAACAAAAATCATATAAATTAAATAATAATACAAAGAATTATAATTATCAGTGGTGCTGGGCTAAAGGCTTGGAAATATAAAACATTCGCAGTTGAGGAAATAAAATACTTGTGTGTATAAAATCATAAACAGTATGTAGAGGGAATTATGTGATCTAGGGAGTGAACTTATATAAACAAAGCAAACCTCCTTGTTTTATTTTAAAATCTTGTTTTATTTAAAAAATTTTATAAATGACAAAATGATATTATTTTGTCACACCACATGTCAGAGTTACTTGTACATGAAGGACTAAATGCAGGTTCCTTTAATATGCTATTTATTCTCATGAATCATTAATGTATGCTATGGATATTGGCCTGTGAAAAGGAAGAACAACAAATTTTGCACTTCTCAAATGAAAATTAATCTTGAATGAGTTTAACTTCCATAATTTGCATTTTCTGTAGATAATGAAAACTCATTTGTAAATAAAAAGGTTTATTACAGAGCAAAAAAATGGTATGTTCAAAGATGTGAGTCCCAGATGATCCACTTTCTAATATCTCCTGGTTGCTTCGTTTAACATAATTGAGGATATTTTTCTCCTTATTCAACATGAGCACCTAGAGAGGGAAAAGCTGATAAAATACACCACATGACTACCCAATACTATTTTTTTAATATTATCTTTTTAAGTCTGATCCACCAAAGATGCAAAGTTACAAAATGAGATAAATACATTTTAAGTGTACATATTTATATACATAGTTAAATACATTAGGAACAATGGCATATTTTTGGCTTTGTAATGGGTTTATAAGTACCAAAGCTTAGAAACCAGTTATAATCTTATATGATACACCAAAAGTAACTAAATACTAGTCCTGTGTCATGATCAGTAAAATAATAACACCCTACTTAAGATGTTAAAATGTTAAGATTATTTGCTAGACAGGAATGGTTGAGTATTTTATTTTTTAATTTTATATGTAGACATAAAATTTTCTACCACTGGAAACATTTTGAGTAAGAATGAACATAATAAAATCTCCTGTATTCTTGGATCACTTTGTTGTAAATTTAGCCCTTGGAATCTCACTAGTCTGTGAAAGGTACACGTAGGAGCATCTCTGTACCTCCTTCTATCCTCCAAATACATCCATAACTTTGGTAGTTTATCTTTTGTTAGGCAAGAAAAACACTTAGACTTGTTCTGTTCTTTCATTTATTCAGGTTTGTATAAACTAGATATTTGATAGCATGTTGTTTGCTCTAATTCTAATCCACTGCTTTTGTTGACTGAAAATATGCATTGTTATGCGTATATATGTACTCTTCTTTCTAACAGATGGAAGCTTCTTACATTTGGTCTTACAAGACCTCACCAGATTCAATGCCTAGCTGCATTTTATTTTGCATTATGTGCTGAAGATAGCTTCACTAAAATACTTGCAGGCAACACAAAATAAGAGGGTTGTAGCAACGGAGAATGGCATCCAATCCGGTAGTGCCAAGTAGTTATGGATATGTTTTGATTCCATTACATATTTTGTTCAGCACAAGATGCTGTTTAAGAACCAAAGGATTGAATTCACATATTAACATGAAAAACTGGACACATTCTTAAACTCTCTGAGTTACATCATCTATAAAATGAAAATAACAATAGTACCCATTTAGTTATGAGGTTTAAATAATATAAAGCACTTATATTAAAGCACTTAATATAAAGCAACAGTACCTAAAGAGACTTTATGTGTTAATTATTTGTAGTCTTAATTCTAAGAGACTTTAACATAAACTCATAAATCTACTTACAAAGTTGTTTTGCAAAATTAGAATGCATATAAAGAAATCACTCCAGAGTTTGTCAGTATGTATACTGAAATATCAAACAAATGTTAATTATGGTGAAATGCCTATCTAATAATTACACACATATATTTTTTGGTTACACTGATATAAGCTATGTCTTCTGTCAGTGGTTTCTTGTTTCTGACTTTATCTCCCTCTAAATCTTTCTTAATTATTCCCTCTCACTTAAGTAACTTACCACCAGTATCCTTAAGAACCTACAATGACCATACATTTTTTATCTTCAAACCTTGTACCTTCTCCATGGAGAAAAAAGATTTAGGAGTGAGATCAATCATCTGTGCTTTTCCCTATCACCTATCACTTTATCTAGACAGACTCAAAAATCCAAGGAGCCAGATAAATTGGCACGTAAGAGTCTTTATTGTCTCACCCAACTCTACTCTCCCAACCACTGATAAATAGCACATCCCCAAATGCATCATTCTTGTGTAACTTCTAAGATCTTTGCACACATTGTTCTTTGCTTATCTCTTTTTATCTTGTCCACCTGTCAATTTCCTACATATACTTCATTACCTGACTTATGATTTGGTTTCTATTCCCAAAAGGCAGTGTAGTGGAGCTACATGTATTCCAGGTGTCTATCAATAATGAAAATTTGCCATGAAGCCCAGACAGGAGCTGAGGTTCTGATGCCCTGTGACAGGCATCTCTGGTGCCAAGAATCTGCCCCCCATGGACTCCCATTGCTGCCATACTCCACAGGTCCCTTTATTCGCAGGTTTCCTCTCTCAGTCCTCTGGAACATTCATTCCCTTCACTGAAAAGCCAGTGAAGCATCAATGCATGCACTGTCTGAAATCTTTCAGGCATATAATAGAGTTATAGCCTTTTCTACCAAGATCTTCTATACTTGCTACTAAATAATAAAAATTGAGACTTTCTTTAAATATTTGAGTATTTTTAAAAATACTTTTCCAATATTTGTATTGATTAGAAAGTTTTATATATACATGAGGGTATTGAGGGATGCAAATTGCTTACATTTTACTTGAATCTAAAACAGATTCAAGAGATAGCACACCAATGTGCTTGATTTTATTTTTGTCTGCTAAGGCATTGGTGTACTAGATGGGATTTTGAGCTTTAATGAGTCTCATTGGTTCTAATTAGAGTAACCTTGGTGGAAATGGATATTATTACTCTGCAAATCATGGCTAAATTGCTGTTAAATAATTTGCATTCTGTTACATGCTTTATGTCCTAGTGCAGACAGAAACATTTAGGTCCAAGTCCTTAAGTATTTATTAATGTACACCAGCAATTGTGGCTTCACATAAGGATTTACTGCTGCCTGACACATTTTGCCCAAGCTATGCTCTACAGTATCCTTCATATAATTAAATATGGCATGTTCTTCTGCTTCAAATGGACATTTTTTTCACACCTCCAGAATATGGATTAATCTGAAATCTCCAGCAATGTAAAAGCTAGTTACCACTTGAAATGAATACCACTTAGGTGTCCATTGGTCTAAAGTGTATCATGTGGTTTCAGTTACAATAGATAGATGCTATAGGCATCCCATTTCACAGAAAGGGAAAGTGAAACAAAGGGCTACTAAGAGAAAGTTTAAGCTCATTCTATAGGCCTGGGTTTCTCCAATTCTTGCTCATTTTTGTTGATGGAGCCTCTCACCTCAGACTTTCTACAATGTGTGCATTTAGTGGAAACTATACTTTATCGGTCACTATATATTTAGCATTTATGACAGGACTATATAGTAGGCTGATGTTTATACAAATAATTTGTAAAAATTGGCTTTTTCCATTAGAAAAAATAATGGTTCCTTTCTCACAGAAGACCGTGGGAGTGTTTGTACAACAAAGAGTTGCTTATTGATTTTACTATTACATATAACTATTTTATATTTGACTGGCCATGTTATAAATTGTAATATGCAATTTAAGATATGTGGACTGCTTATAATTAACATGCATTAGTCTAAGGCTAAGAACAGACCTAACAGGTGGTATTGCTTTCTCAATTTTCTTCTTTCCAGGTCATAATCCTGTGTGTATGAATCTGACTGGTAACACTATGGCAGATGACTATAACCTTGACAATATCCATAGAGTTGGTTTTCTGCCTTCTATCTTGACCCATAAACATGTAAAATTCCCAACTATAGAAAGGGTATTTCCCAGAAAGCACCACGGTGTCCACTAGAATGTCTTTGTAGAAAGTTGTGTCAGAAAAAATACAGTTTAATGACCCTTCCTGGTGGCGCAGTGGGTAAAAGCACAGCACTAAGAAAAATACAGTTTAAAAGATACCTATTTGCTAGTTCGACCACCGGGATAAATACTAAATAGTACATAGTAAGATGGTTTTCAATCTTACCAATGTTATATAAATCATTTCTATGTCATAATTGTGAACCATTTAATTTACATTTATCTTCTCCCATCGTAAACCATTGAATAAAGTTGACTAATCCATCTCCTTGCTTCATTTCTTTTCTAGTAAAATTCATTCTTCAACCATTAATTCTGGATATCCTAATTTACTCACAATGAACCCAAATAGCTGATTGTAAACAATAATTTTAATTAAACTCTTCATTATGTAATGGAATTTTAATTTTATGAAAAGAGATAAGAAAGTGTTCAAACCAGCTTATGTGTAGAAACAACTGCTTTATTTTAGACTGCCTGCCTTTTTATTTTTAACATTTATTTATTTATATGTACCGAACTAGGGTACAGGTCAGAGGTATAGGAATGGTGAGTGGATTCACCAGAGGCAGAGCGGGGAGCTTTACAGGCAGATTGACAAAGTACACTGCTAAGGGAAGCAGCAGGTGGGTCAGGAGAGGTTTGCCAAGCAATGTGGGTCACCTCCCTCGCCAGGGACCGAGCTAGCAGTGAAGCGGCTGCGGTAAACTTAATGGCGCTGTGCTTTACCCATTGCGCCATCAGGGAGGACTCTAGACTGCCTATCTTTTATTGAAATACATATTGTGGAATATACTGCTACAGAGTATACAAAATGTACCCATTCAATAGTTGTTAAGATATCATATGAAATTCCTGTTCTTGGAAAGACATCACAAATTTCTGTTAGCATGGAGCACAGATGGTGTGTTGGAAGAAGATTACGCAAATGATAAGAAAAAACACATTGTGTCAGCGAGTAATAAGTTTGAGTATATAAGTAATAAATGCAATAAGTGAAAGAACATAACATCGAGTGAGCCGGGAATCTGAAAGAGGGTAGTTAGGGAAAGTTTCATTGATGAGTAGATATTTGTAAGGAAGTGAAAGGAGGTGGGGGAGAGTTTTGTGTGGGTATCTGAAGAAAAAAATTCCTGAGTCATCAACGTGCTTGACATAAGGAGCAAAAAGAAAGTCAATATGACTAGAAAAGAATAAATATGTGGAGTCTTAACAGAAATTGTGCTATAGCAGGGAGAAGGGGAATCAGTTAATAGAGAACTTTGTACACCAGATAACTTTGTACACCACTGTAACACTATTGCTTTTATTGGAGTGAGGTAGGTGTTAGACGCTTTGAGAAGAGGAATAAACCATTCTTTTGGAAGGATCATTTTCTCTTTTTAAAGACAGAGGGGGAGGAGGGCGATGGTTGACATGGGCTGTGTAGCCAGTGAAATAATCCAGGAACAAGTTGGATATTGCAAAAAATCTAATCTGGGAGTAACGAGAGGATGAGAAGTGCTTTGAGCCAGCACATGTTTTCAGATGCAGCCAATATAGGCTAGATCAGAGAGCAAATGAGTCTTTAAGAAGAAGATGACCCCCGAGGTGTTTTTCTAAGCAGCTGAAAGGATGCTTTTATTGAAACACAGAACACTATCCAAAGAGTAGTTTTGAGTCGAGATCAGGAATAGCTGTTGCATGTGTTAAGTCTGATCTAACCACTAGATATCTGAGAATGGGAGTAGAAAGATGGATATAAAAAAATGTAAGTTCTTATATGGGTGACTTGGTGATGGGAAACTCGCGGGGATTGCAATTGAGATGGGAAAAATGTACAAAATGATGTAAAAATAAAATGTTATAAAATAATTTTTTAAAAAAGAAAGTTCTTGAGGAAGACCTATATTAGAGTATTGTACAGTCTGAAATATAAAGAGATAATGCCTGAATGAGCATAAATGGTTAGTGTGATAACTAAGCACAGAAGTTGAAAGAGAAGTAGTGGGTTAGGAAAAGGAAGTTTAATCAACAAATGAAACTACCAAAGAGGAATAAAAAAACTAACAAGGGGCCAAAAGAAAAAATGTATTTTCTACTGGGAATGGAAACCAGCCAGTGCTGCTTATTGCATCTAATGTCATTTACTATATTTTACATGATAATACTAAAACCAACACATCTTCCCATCATCAATCTTAGTAGATACAGGGCTGTCTCGTTCATAACTATTTTTACTTAGACTCTTATGGGGCAATTTAATGTCCATTTAAAGGAACTGAAAGGATTCTAATGACTTATAGAGGTAGTTGATATAGTTCCTGAAATTTACTCATTTTATCAGTGTAAAAAATCTCATTTTTTCCTTAACTTTAAAAATGTATAGGTAAGCAGATTTTGTTTGTTCCTTCCATCTGACTTAGCTTCCATTTCTCTTTTGGATTAACTAATTCACTTGTGGGGTTTAATTTCAGCTCCTCTACCCTGAAACCTGACTCTCTACATTTGGGTGCCATTCATTGAAGTATGAAATCTTTATTTGAGCTTTGTAGTTCACCCCAAAGAGCAAATCTAAATGGATCGTATCTCAGAGTTCCAGAGAGAGCAAACAAAACCACATATTCACAATGTAAAGGATAAGAAAAACTGCTTAGCCATGCGCCCAGATAGGCATTATTCATGTAAGATATCAACTGGCTTTTTAGCAAGCAGATGATGGCTGCTAAGGAATTTCTCACATCAACTGTCATATCCGTGCAGTTCAAATTTATAAGAAGATGAAACATCTCTAATCCTTTAAACTGTTAATACATGGCTAAGAATCCTTGTGCATAACTAATACAATTTGCATTTTCTAAGCTTCAATTTCTTTGAAGGCTTGTTTTATTTGATTTCTCAAAAATTGATAAGAAAAATGTTAAGGTATAATAAACAATGGAAGACTTTATTTGCAAGGGAAGAGGAATGTGATAGGAGTTCAGGGTATAAATGAAACACACCTCAGGGGATGTTCACTTGTTTGCTTGTATTAATTATTTCTGCAGTGGGAGTGGAGAAAATGGTGTCTCTGAACATGAAATTAATCCTAATGTGGTTAAAGGAATATTTTTCGTTGTTTAATATTCTTCTCCTACATGTGTGAATTTTGGCTGTAATCCTAAAACTAAGTGTAGAAGCATAAAAAGATCTGGAAAAAAAAAAAACTGGCAGGAATGATTGATGACTACAAATTACTTGCTTTGAAGACCCGATGACAGTGGTACTTTTAAGTCATTTGGGACAGAGAAAAAAAAAATGCCACTATGCAAAAAGTCAGAAGAAAAACGTTTTTGGTTTTACAACTTCAATTCCAAATGATATCCGAATCTTAAATGAGTCCAAACAGAGTAAGTGTAACCCTCCTACATGATATATGGTACCTTTACTCACTAGAGTTATCCTTTGTTCTTTTTTACTTCACAGCTAATCTTTATCAACTGTTAGGATAAAAACATCCATTTTTCCAATTCAATTTAAAAAAAACAAATCAGTTCTTACTATATCATTTTATGCCTCTTTGAAAAGAAAGCATTCTTCCTGTCTGAGCTAGAAAGTTGTATGCATTTATGTCTAAGTTGTTTTTCCTAATTAAGCAACTATGAAAATATATTTACCAGTGAAACTTTCCCAGATGAATATTTTTTATTTGCCCATATGTAGAAATGTCTGCTATTTGTGGCTTTCATTGTTATTTCCTTTTTAATTTCCAATTTGTAAATCACTGGATTGCCTCTACAAACAAAAGGCAAAACATTGTATACTTTAGGAGTTTTTGAAATAGCATTAATTTCAAATAAAATAAGCCCAATATAAGTTGTTTCAGTAGAGGAAGTTTTTATTTTATAATTTGCATGTGTGTATTTATCATTCCAAATGTGTAGATTTTATACCAATTTAACATATGTAGAGTAATTTTTGCAGAAGTGGTTATGCAATTGTAGTGATTATACATTTCTCACTGGAGAGCCTTTGTGATTAGCATCACACCTTCAGGAATGAGCTGGAACTAAGTGAACCTAACTAGTTCCACTAACAACCATATCCAATTTTGCAAAAGACTTTCCAAAAAAAAATCACTTGTATGCACTAGGGCTTCAAGTTAAGTTCATCCAAAATCCACACTGTTCTCCAGAGCCACCCAAACATAGCAATGATTTTCTCTATTGTGTTCAATGGATTTCCCCTCAGTCTTTATTATACTGTAAGTAGATCCATCTTCACAGAATATATTAGCAGCAAACTTGATCAGTAATATACTGTAGCAGAAACAACATATTTGTTGCCTATGCAAAACTGCCTTCAAGAAAAGCCACCTAATGGTTCCTTTCAAACAGATTCACAGTCAGTCTGGGAGAGCCAGCTGATGTTGCTCTGCAAGCAGCCTTAAAATGCTTCCATTTGGGGTATTGTCATCTCTCTCCATTGTTTTTGACAGAGGGGATATCAGCACTTCCCGCAAGCAGTAGTGTCTTCCACTGCCTCCTCCTTCATCTGATGTTTATTTCTATCCTTTACTGCTATGCAGAAACTTTGAGTAGTAAAAGGAAAAATCAATAAAGATTATAAAGCTTGAGGTGCTGGCTTAAATTTGCCTTTTCCAGATACTTATATGATAAGTATCTTTGAAGAATAAATATCTTGTGAATAACACAGATAAGTTGAGTTAGGGTAAACTATCTATGGGTAAATCTTCTTGTCTATTAGAGATTCCTTAACACACATTTATTCTAAAATTTTATGCTAAAACTAAATCTAGCGATGCCTTACACTAAGATAGGAAGAGAAGAGCCAAATGGGCACCATAAATCTAGAACCCATTCTTCTTAGATATTTAAATTTGAGAATTAATTTGAATTCAGAAACAATAATTCAGTGTGTGTAAATGTGTAGGTGTGTGTAAATGTAGTTGAATCTTTCGGCAAAGAGTGCTATCTCTTCTGACTAGACATTTTTATTTAATGTAAGCATTTTAATGTTTATCTAAACATTTTAATTTCTAAAAGTGCTAAAAATGTGGTAAATTAATGATAGAGAAAAATGTATGTTATAATATATTTCTTTAATCTTGAAAGAAATGGTATCCATAATTTGAATTGGATAGATCCATTTGAGTCATGTTAGTTGTTAAAATTATTATCTTTTGGAATCCAAATAATAAACTACATTTTATGTAAGAATGTTCAGTTTAAGATAGGAAAAAACCCCACAAATTTAAAAGAAAAACAAAAACAAAACTTGCTCTACTTTTTGTTAAAATGCATAGAACTCTTACAAAGATTCTATTGCTTGGACAATAGTGACTTGGCTCCCATTCTCGAGTTTACCAAGGGAAAGGGCCACTGTTTTGAATCTTTTATATTCCAAAGTCATAGGATAGAACAGGAATTCAATATTGGATATAGATCCAAATGGATGTTTTTTATACAACTGAATATGAATAGCAGAAGAGCAGAAAATAAGCCTCCATTGTAAGCATAGGACCAGACAACAAATCTTATAAAATCAGGTGATGAGAGAAAAATGCATAAATACAACAGGTAACTGACCCTATGAAGAGATTTAGGGTGTGGTCAGATATCACTACCTTATATTGACTGCTTCATATATGACCTTGGGAATAATCCAATCATTACCATACTTCTCTGTTATCTGGTGCCATATACTAAATATTTGTGTCCCCCTGAAATGCACATATTGAAATTTTTTTTAAGGATTTGCTTATTTATTTATTTTTTAAAGATTTATTTATTCATATAGAACTGGGGTACAGGCCAGAGATGCGGAGGGTGAGAGGATTCACCAGAGACAGAGTGGGGAGTGGGACAGGCAGATCCACGAAGTACACTGCTTAGGGGAGCAGCAGGCGGGTCAGGAGAGGTCTGCCACACCATGTGGATCTCCTCCGGGGCAGGCGGGAATCAAACTCATGAAGAAGTAGCTTAAGCTTCTTAGTGCAGTGCCTTAACCCGCTGAACCACAAGGGAGGGTCCAGGATTTGTTTATTTTTAAAGATGTATTTATTTGTGCATACAGAACTGGGGTACAGGCCAGAGGCTCAGGGACGGGAGAGGCTTCACCAGAGACAGCGTGGGGAGCAGAACAGGCGGATCTTCATAGCACACTGCTGAGGAGAGCAGCGGGCAGGTCAGGAGAGGTCTGCCACGCGATGTGGTCACCTCGGGGGCAGGCGGAGATCGAACTCATGCGGAAATGGCTTTAGCTTCTTAGTGCTGTGCTTTAACCCGCTGCGCCACCAGGGAGGGCCACATGTTGAAATCTAATGCCCAAGATGATGATACAGGTGGTAGAGATTTTGGACGGTGCTTAGGCTGTGAAGGAGGAGACTTTGTGAATAGGATAATTTGCTCTCTTATAGAAAGGAGCCCATACACGCCCTATTCCCTCCCACCATGGAATGTTAAAGCAAAAAAAAAAGCCATCTATCAAATAGGGTCGCACCAGACACTGAATCTGAATGCTCTGTGATCTTGGATTTCTGAGCCTGCAGAATTGTAAGAAATACATTTTTTATTCTTTCTCAATCACCCAGTTCATGGTATTTTTTTTTATGTTGTTGTAGTAGTAATTTAAATGGGCTGAAACAATTAGGAAGTTTTCCCACGTCCTTTGTTTCCTAGTCTAAACAGGGAAATCAAAGGAGTAACTAATTAATAGCAGATCATGAGTTACATGTCCTTTCTACACCTCTGGGTGCATCTGTATGTGTATATGTACTTGGGAAAAGATGTTAGAGCTGAGAAATAAGCTGTTAACAATCTAAGAATGAAACTTCACAGTCTCCTCTACCAACATGATTTGTACTAAAATAATAAGGGATTGCATGAATAAATGCCAAAGTACATAGCTATCTAGAAAGGGTTTAGCAAACTGCTTAATAAAGATCTATCGATTCTTTCATATTTGTCACCTTTGAATTGTGTCACTCTCTGGTAGATGCTAACATACTCCCTTTCTCTTCTTACCTGGAGTCATGTGACAGACTTATCCACACACTGTAAAGTGGGACTGTGAACTATCAACATGAATTGTTGCTGACTTGCAGCGTGACATTGGAGAAGTCACTTAACCTCAGTAAAATCCTATATATAATGTTCTCATCTGTGAATGAGGTGATCCATAAGTCCTGGTTGAGCAATCGGAAAATAGACCTCGGGAAGCGGGTGATAGATTCAGTTCCTTTGTCAGTGCTGAGCTGTCACAGACTGTGCTTGCTTTTGTGTATTAGCCTGATCAAGTGCTTCTAGGAAATGCCTCAGGCCTTACCTGTTAATTCATTTCTCTAGCAGAAGGAGCTACCTGACTTAAATGAACGGCGGTGTTTGCCTCCCTGTGGGATATGTTAGAGCATAAGCCTTACCAGATATCATACAACAGTGGAAATAATAGTTGGAAAATAATAACTAATCTTCAAAATAAATGAAATTAGAAGCTGAAAATATACCAAGGGAAGAGGCATATGATCACATGAAGTCTATCACATCTGTGGGGTTCAGATAATTAAGAGCCCATTTTAACCTTTAGAGTAAACATATAATCACACAAGTAGATTTTTTCATGTAGTAAATTTATAGCCAAACATGTAATGTCTACTGAAATGTATCCAATAAACTCAGATATTTGAATGTCTGATTTTTTGCAGGTAAAACATAGCCAACATACTTGAATGACCCATCTCTTCATTTATTATGCTAAATTGCTGTAAGAACCATTGCTGTCATGATAACAATGCAATGAAAAATGTGTTAATCAAATCTCTAGTTGAATAGGTTGTAGAAAATACATTTTTTATTCAGCTTGCTGAAAGGACAAAGAAAAATGCATTATGGCTTTGAACCTTTCAGATGAATATTACTAGCTAAGCCCATGGGGCATGATGTCACATGTTTACAGGATTATTGTAATTTTAATTAAACTCACACTTTTTAGTGTAGCAGTTGCAATGGGCAACATATTTCAAATGTGTTCAGACCAATTGCTGTTTTTAATAGTGTTCATTAGATCAAATTGCAAAAGAAAGATGACATTGCACAGGTTATAAGATGCTTAACAGTCAAAGCAAACATTGTCTTTTTTGCTCATTTATCACCTTACTCTGAACGTGAAATTACCTTAACTCTGAACATGAAATCAGAAATACAGGTGTTCTCAGAAGTCATAACTGGTAATTTTGAAAGAAAGATCTTTGGTGGGTGATATTTTTCTGAATCTATTTTGTGTCAGGTCCCAAAGAGTTCTGTTTGGGGATAAAAAGTGGACAGGAAATTAAATGGCCATGGGGAAGGTCTGTCACTCTTTCTCCTTATTTACAAAATGAGAAAGTCAACCACAGGATAGAGAGGAGGAAAAAGAGGATGAAGATGGTAAGAACTTTCAGAGAGCTTGAAGGACCCCTGTGTGGACCACAGACCAATAAGGCTAATTGGGACAAGGGGGCATGGACTGGTTGAATTGACTGCACCCCTGCAAATGTTTCTTCCAAGTGCCTTCTCCCTTGCCCCCTATGAGATATGAGTAAACCATCTCTACAGACCACTCTTGACTTTGGTTATCCAATTTGCAGATGAGGAATGAGGCAGGGGGTGGTTAAGCAATTTACCAAGGACAATGGGTTGGTAAGTAGCAGAACTGCAATATACACATTCCTTGTCCACAGTCTCTGCTTTTATTCTTAACCTTTATCCTAACCCTTAATAATTATTAATGAGTGAGAGGCAGTGTGCACCCCCTGGGTACACACAATTAGATTTATTTATGCAACATATTGGTTTTACAAAATTATTTTTAAATGAGCTTCATTAATTAAAGAGATAATGTTATGGGAAGGACACGGTATCAGTTTGCTAGAGCTGCCGAAACAAAATATCATAGGCTAGTGGCTGAAACAACAAAAATTTATTTCCTCACAGTTCTGAGAGCTGGACATACAAGATCAGTTGTGTCCATAGGTTTCTATTCAATTGAGGACTCTCTCCTTGACTTAAGGACACTTAGTTGCCTCCTTGCTTTGGCCTCACTAGGTCTTTCCTTGTGTGTTCTCATTCTCTGTGTCTCTGTGTTGCTACATTTCTTCTTGTTATAAAGACACCAGACAGATCAGATTAAGAATAGCCCTTATCACTGTAAAAGCTTTTCTCCAAATACAGTCACATTCTGAGTTATTGAATTTTCAAACTTTTTACAGATAAATTGTAGGGAAATACAAGTCAGTTCATAACAAACACAGAAGTCGGGGCTGTGATTTGAGTTCTCAATTTGTTTTTACTAGTGCGGTGTTCTTGAGGGTTGGGGTAGCTGAAAGAAACCAGCTACCCAGACACTAGGGCTACTTAGCTCTTCATTTCTGCATTTCTGTTTCCATCTTCTCTGGTCATGTGAATCACTCTATCATCTTTACACATAAATGAGTTGTTTGGTTGGCTTGTTTGTTTATTTTGCTTTAAGTAGTAGTTTTGCTGACTACAACTCAAGAAGTCTAAATAGAGCATTTGCTTTTGTTCACAGATTTACTGGGGCTTTGACACATGTTGGTCTAGCTCGTCAATAAGATGAGACTTACTATGCTTATGGGATGGAATTACCATGACAACTGAATAATATGCTGTACATAAAGGACCTGACAGAGTGTGTGGAGAGCAGTAGGTACTTAGCAAATGTGTAATAGTTTCTTACTCTTAGACCCCACCAGTTTTCATGTTACCTCTTTTCTTTCAATTGGCCTCCCCACTGCCATTTCCACTATTTATCACATCTATCCTTGACCATGAAATCTGACTTTAGTAAGATAGAGGTTTTTTAAAAACTTAGATCTCAATGCACTAAGATAATTCCTTGCAAGTTCATACTCAAGAGGATACATAATTCCTCTTGACTTTCTAACTTATTAAAATTTTTTAAAAATCACTGTATCAGTTCTCCAACAGAACTGTAGAGGAAATCTTCAGGATTTCTTGGGGTCACATAGAAATAGCAGAATATTGACTGTTAGGTGGATTCAGCTAACAAGTGGAGATTTAAGTATTATATATATATATAATTTCATGTATTTATCTACACCATTTATCCTCATTTCCTCCTGCTAAAATGTAAAAATATTATATGAGACACATAGGTATATTGATGACAAAATGTCAAAATTATGTGTAGGAGAGGATAAAAACCTGAATTTCTTTGGTTTTAAAGCAGTGATAAAAATATGTTATCCAGGGCCCTCCCTGGGGGTGAAGTGTGTTAAAGCACAGCACTAAGAAGCTAAAGCCACTTCAGCATAAGTTCTATCCCCACCCAAGAGGTGACCCACATGGGTGGCAGACTTCTCCTGACCCGCCCGCTGCTCCCTGCAGCAGTGTACTTGGTCTATCTGCCTGTTCTGCTCCCCACTCTGTCTCTGGTGAATCCTCTCATTTGCTCTGAACCTCTGGTCTGTACCCCAGCTCTGTATGCATAAATACATAATATCTTTAAAAAATATATGTTATCCATACCACATCCTCTTCAATAATAGTAATATCTGTTTTTCATATTTATTCTGTAAGTCACCAATAGAGAACAGTGTCATTATACATCACCTTCTGATGTGGTGGATATTATTATGGATGCATAAGGCCCATCAATTGAAAGACATTCATCTATGTAAGAACTCACAAAACCAAAACTTGGGGTCTGGACCATTCCCAGAAGCAGTTAGGAACAGCGTCATTTTGAGTTATGCAACTCCCATCCTGACTTTGGGCAAAGGTCTCTGTTATCTTGAATTCACATACTCAGATCCAAAGAAACAAGGGTCAAGAAAACGTAGGGATGATGACTTAGACAAGATTTTAGAAGCAGCTGTCAAGCACAGTGGCTGAGAAAAGCTCAGTCAATCTTTAATCGCAGCTAGAATTAATTCATAAAGGAACCTTCTGGGCAGACACAGCTGACCTCATGTCTTCAGACATGACGTTGTAATGGTGCTGGCACTATGCTGTCTACAACTGTAGGGACAATGACACAGCAAGAAATTCATTCTGCCTCCAGGTAGTATGATTTCAGATTTACAGAAGCTGTATAAGTACTAGCATTGATAGTAACCAGGTTTGGAAAAGATGGGTTAGGGTGAACAGAGGGTTAGCTGGCCATTAGTGGGGAAAAAGTTGTAGTGACTTCAAGGTGAGTGGTAGTGATAACCAGAGAAGCTATGCGATAGGGTGAGCAGGTGTGGTTAAGGAATGGATGAAAGATCTTTGTAATGGTGTTAGATGCTGGGAAAGTTCTAGAGTGTACATGGAGATTTCATCACTTCAGGGCAATTTGGAAACAAATAGTAGGTGGGCTACGGACGTTCACAATAGCAGTATTAATGGTACAGAGGGAAGCTGAGAGGGACTAGGCTTCAAGCATGAAGGCAACTAATAAAAGAAAGCTAGAAAACCCAGGAATTCTGAAGACTCTCATTAGCTTAATACTGTAAAGTGACCTGGACACAGAGGAGGAAAGGGCGTTGGTCTACTTTATGAAATGGAGTGCTCCCAAAGATGTTGGGAACCATTGAAATGAATCAGAAAATGATACACTTGCTTACACACCACCATATGACTGGTACAGGAAGGGTGATAATATGTGAATGGCGGTGAAGTGGAAAAGTACATTTTTACTTAAGTTTTATAATTTAAGTACAAAACTTTCCCCACATGTACTGTTTTTAAAGATTTATTTATTTATGCATATAAGAATTGGGGTAAAGGCCAGAGGTGCAAGGTGTGAGCAGATCCACCAGAGACAGATTTGGGGACAGAACAGGCAGATGGACCAAAATATACTGCTAAGGGGAGCAGCGGGCAAGGCAGGAGAGGTTTGATGTGTCATGTAGGTCAGCTCCCAGGCAGGGATCAAACTCATGTTGCAGTAGCTGAGGATAGTTTCGTAAAGATGGTCTTCATTTAACTCTTTGCACCACCGAGGAGGCCCCTTCCACATATACTATTAAATTTATGTGTTAACCTGAAAAATAGAAACAACCTGCATTGTCACATATGACTCAGTGAAAGACACTATAGAAAGACCATACATGAGAGTAAAAAAAAAAATCGGTTTATATACAACATAGTGTATGTTATCATGTTTTCAAAAGGCTTTTGTATTATCATCTACCTTGAGACTAGCCTAGGAAAATCTAAGCTTTCATCTTGATAAAATTCAGTGCTGCCAGAATTCACAGAACACGTGATTTATGATAAACAGATTTTTGTAAAATCTGTAAGTGCTTTTTGGTGTGCTACTATTTATAAAGTCATGGAGACATGCTTATTAATTGTAAAAGATGCAATTTAATTGGATAGGACTGACAACATATCTTTTTGTAGAAGTAAATGCTCTAACCACATTACTTTTTATCTAAAAAAAATGTCATTTGTTTTAAGGAAAATTTGGAATCCTGTAGATACTGTTCTGTAGATTTAGTCCAGTCTTAAGTTTGTTCAATGAATCCTACCTAAATAAACTTCTGACATTTGTATCCACTTACAAGAGACCCCACATAAATGCATTTGAATGCTTTTGTGACTGTGAAATGAATCACTGATGATTCATGAAAGAGACAGTCCTATCATTAGCCTTGATAAGATGGTAATTTGATTATCTGATGGTTCTGTTGCTCATTCCATTTTTGAACATGAATATTTAACATGTTGGAAGGTCAAAATAATTTCAAAGAAAGAATTGGTCAATATTTCAAAAGAATATGCTACTTCACAGTTCCTGTTAATTTTGTTCCAGAATATCATATTATGCCTCATTTTTTATCATAGTAAGGAAAGTAATGGAAAATATGTACCTTTAAATAAAATTTAAATCAGATTTGTGTCAATTTTATGTCTAATTATGAGAGGAGATTATTTGTTAGATAGGTTGATACATACATACAAACTTAAAGACTAAGATTCTTGTTTGTAAGAAAAAAAATTGTGTGCTAATTAAAAAAATGTTAATGTATTTTCCAGGAAATATCATATAATGTCTAGAAGAATCATGTAGAATTATATAGTGTTGTTATCTTTCAAGAAATTCAGAGTGATGAAGATAAGGTCTTTTTAGATTTATCTTTTGACATATCAGACTTAGTTTTCATTTGCAAAGTGTGTAATTTTCATTACATATACAGCCTTGTTATTTCTTTTTGAAAGCCACGTCATTTGTTGGTGTCACTGTGGGCTTGGAACTTTGCAGGCACTATTCTTACTCTTTGTCATGGTTTACAATGAACAAATCATCTTATTTTCGAAATAACAACTCAACTAAATAAAGCTATTGAACCTAAGTCAAACTTAATAATAATAGAGCAAGAAATTTAACTTAAGGCAGAACAAACCTAAGGTTTATACTCCAAACACCTTAGAACCAACATTTATAAGGCAAAAATTGAAGGCAACATGTAGACAAGATAAAAATTCCAGTTCAGAATATTAAGTCACTACTGTCATTACATAAGAGATAAAAGTAGACAAATTGCAGTACAAATTTGAAGAGCTGAATAACATAATTACTATGGTGAATGTAATCAATATATCTCTAATTATGTGCCACAGAAAGCAAAAGATATGCAAACAATTCAAACATTTTAAATAAAGGATATGCAATAGCAATTAAAGTGACCTTTTATTAGGCCACATGTAAAATCTCACTAAATGCCAAAAGAATAGAAATGCTATATACAACAATTTTAAAATCTTACAAGTTAAAAAAAAACAGATTAAAAAACCAATTTATAAAGGACTTTTATGAGGAAATTTAAGAAACTGTTGTTGAACAACACTAGGTTAAAGAGTAAATCAAAACCTCATTCTGAAAATATAAAATAAAGCTCAGAGAAGATAGCATGGAGAAGAAATGAGGCTGTTTCTTCCAACTCCCAACACAATGCTATTTTGTTGCCTCACAAACCGAGACCAATGGATTTAAGGTAGATTTTTGTCTATCAACAAGCAACCTAAATTGAGCAAAAGAAAAAAGTTCCCTGGAACATGTATAATAATCTTCTAGAAAAATCAATTCACATTAAGTAAATAAGTGCAGCTAACACATATATGGTGATTTGCTGACCTAAGTAATTTGGGATTGATAGTGTATTGACTATAAACTAAAGGTTTCTCTGGAAAGTAAGGCTGTTTCTCACAGGGTTATGATTTTGCAAGTCTCTCTCTACTTAATGTTTAGCAGTTTTGTAACTACTTTGTAAACTCCTTTATAATCTCACAAGCTGTGAGTGACTATGTTATTTATTCTCTTGAACCTAAAACTAAGTATCCATTTTATATCAATTATATTTCAAAACTATGAAAATAAAAAGTATGTGATTAGAGCCAGGATTTTCATCATCAAATAAAGATGTTGCAGCTAAGGAAAGAAAATTTGATGGAAGTTTGTGGGCTTCAAATAGACTTAGAGCTACCAGTTTTATTTTTAAAATATACATAGATTTAGAAATAAGTATAAATGCAATCATACGTGTGGTTATTGGATGAGATTACCTGAAAGCAACTATATCCCATAGCAATACATGTATCTAGCACCCAAATGACTTTTAAATATTACTTTCTAACAAAAGGATATAAGGCTCCTTAGATTAATTGTTGCTTCAAAGATTGGAGACAGAAAGTATAAGATTAGTCCTGTGGTTCCTAAATACAAGAAAATGATCAAAATGGAATCATCAATGTTAAAAAGGACAAAATATGCAACCTGTAAGGAAGCCCAAAGGGCTAAAGACAAGACTCTTGAGCAGCAAAGTAAATAATGAGACTATTCAATATTTATGTACCAATTCAATTATAAATTAATAACTGTATATATACACAAATTCAGACAGAGTTCTTTCTTATAAAAATATTCCATTAATAGGCCCTCCCTGGTGGCACAGCCGGTTAAAGCACAGCACTAAGAAACCTAAGCCACGTCAGCATGAGTTCGACCCCCGCTTGCCCCGGAGGTGACCACATGGCGCGGCAGACCTCTCCTGACCCGCCCGTTGCTCCCCTCAGCAGTGTACTTCGTGGATCTGCCTGTCCTGCTCCCCACTCTGTCTCTGGTGAAGTCTCTCACGCTCCGCATCTCTACAGTACCCCAGTTCTGTATGAATAAATAAATCTTTAAAAAATATATTCCATTAATAAATATAGAGGAGGGACTTCCTGGTGATACAGTGGGTTAAAGTGAAGCATTATGAAACTGGCTGCAGCCTCTTTTGCATGAGTTCAATCCCCAGCCAGGAGATGACCCACATGGCACAGCAGACCTCTCCTGACCCGCCTGCTGCTCCCCTCAGCAGTGTACTTCCTCAGTCTGCCTGTTCTGCTCCCCACTCTGTCTCTGATGAACCCTCTCAACTCCCCTGCACTTCTGGGTTATACTCCATCCTTGTATTTATAAATAAATAAATATTTTTAAAATATTCCATTAATACAGAAGAATTTTTTAACTCCAAAATCACTATTAATCAACAATCATAGTACTAATTGTCAAAGGCAAAATTCACTGATGAGTGATAAAATCATTAGGTGCAGTCATTAATGTGAAAAGAATAGGACATTTGCAGAGTTTCAACATACCCTACTCTGTCAAGATACTTCTCTACTACATAGTGAATAATAGTAGCTTTGCAGGGAGAAAAGTCCAATAGATAACTTCTTAACTAAGTAATCAAGGTTCAGATCAATTAAATCAAGTAAAAAAAAAAGTGATATGGCATGCTGAGAAGCATACAATAGCATCTCCTTATCAACAATACATAAACTCAATAATACATCATTAGAGAATACAATATAAAATTAAATTAAAATATCACCCTTGGAATAACTGTTTAATTCTCATCAAAAATGCCAATTTATGAAAGATAAGAAAAGACTGAAAAAGTATCTCAGATTGGGAGGAAACTAAAGAGATGTAAGAAAAAAATGCAAATTAGGATCCTGGCTTTCACCTGAAACAGAAAAGAAAAAAGACATCTGGGTAAAATGTGATTATTTGATGAGATCCCTGGTAAAGCTACTAGATTTTTGTGATTTAATTCCTACTTTTGATAGCTAAACTATGATTATACACGTTTTTAACACTCAGGAGACAGAAGTTGGGTTAGGTGAACTCTGTGTATTAATTTTGTAACTTTTCTCTAGATCTTGAATAATTTCAAAATTCAAAGCTTAAAAAATGTTAGTCATTGGGCCCTCCCATGGCGCAGCAGGTTAAAGCACAACAATAAGAAGCTCAAGCCACTTCAGCATGAGTTCCGTTCCCAACCACCCCCCCAGTAGTGATCCACATGGCAAAGCAAACCTCTCCTGACTCACCCACTGCTCCCCTCAGCAGTGTTCTTCATCAGTCGACCTGTTCTGCTTCCCACTGTCTCTGGTGAATCTTCTCACTGCCCTCTGGCCTGTACCCTAGTTTTGTAATGCATAAATAAATCTTTTAAAATGTTAGTCCTCTAGCAACATGATGATAAAGGTATTATTCTCATTTTACAGAGGGAAATGAAGAAGAGAGAGAGTAAGACGCTTGCCTAAAACCTCCAAGGTAGAAAAACTGAAGAACCACGTTTTAAACTCAAGATCTTAACTACTGTGATTTTATCTAGTCTGAGGTTCAGATAATTCAGAAATATTTATACTTGCTCTTAACTCTGCTTTGACATTTGTTAGAGTGCTGCAATGTTATGTAAAACATAACCCTAGGAAAAAATGCTACTTTACAATGTTCAGTGCTAAGTGGTATAAAAAATTCTGTCTCCTGAAGTTATTTCCCACCAAATGTCAAACCATGAACTGTAAAGTGGAATCTTACAAAATAAGTAAATGGGAATATTTGCATTCAAAAATGAATGTGCATTCATAAAGCTTTTAAGCTTCATTACTTTAAAAAATCATTGATAATAAAGCATATAATGAAAGACAGTTACTAATGTAATAAAGTTGCTAAAATGAAATGAGAATTACAAATAATATATTTTATTATATTCAAAGAAAGCCTTAGGTAGCTGTACACTGTGTCTGAATTTGTTACAGAGAATTAGTGCTTTGAGCTTTTGTACTAAGAGGTCATACTTATCATTGCAAAATAGTTTTTTTAATTGCTAATACTTTTGAGGAATTCAGGAAACTGAAATACTTCATTCACATTTGATTGGCAACAATAAAAAAAAACCCCACATGGAGAAAATATATATATAGCTATTTTCCTCTATTCAAAAATATGTATAATAAGAATATGAAATTGGTAGTGTATGGAAATTCAGTCAAAAGAAGCAAAACTTATTAAATTACAAGTTATGTAAAGTTGAGTTACATGAAATGTCATTATGACAGTTACAAAATAAGATTGGGATTAAAGTAAAATGAGATTATAAATCTTTAAATTAGAAAAATGAATCACTTCTCCTATGATGATATGCATGCAATTAAAATTAGTCTTGAGTTGGAAGTATTTATTTAGTAAATACTTAATCAATGACATTGAAAAACCTAGCCCTTTTGAGAAATAATGAACTACATAAAGGATTATTTTAATACATACCAAAGCCAGGAAGTAGGCGACTGTGCAACAATATTCTGTGTTCTTATTTTTGTTATGTTATCACCAATAAATAATTTATAACTACCAATATTTTCTGCTCTTAAACACATTTTAGGAAAATGCTATCTGGTTATAGTTAGGCTTCCAGAAAAGTACTTGTAATGAAAGCTTTTTTTCATTTAATGGTTAAAAAAAAGTAAATAGAATTTATGTCTATCCTGGGCCCAATTAAACTTCCATTCAAACTTGTCCCGACCAGAAAATAAATTGCCCATGGATTCTGAATAAGGGTTTTTACACACTTGAGGGAAAAAAAAAGTACATCACTGGAGAACTATGATTTATGAAAGTATTGATTTCTTTGTTAAATAATGAATTAGATGTCCTACCACAATATTATTTATCAAACTTTTTTGTCATATAATTAAATTGTCACATAATGGATTGTGGCCATATAGATTCATTAAATATTAAAAACTACATGTGACACCAATCACCTTATCTTTGGCTAACAACACATTTCCTCTGTTCTGTTCTATTAAGGGCAATAATGGCACCATCCTCACCATCACAGCTTGTAACCATGCTGCAGAGGTGTTGAGTACTTTCCTCTGGCTTACAATGAAAATATTGCTTTGATTTACTGAAAGTCCCCATATACTAAAAGCAAGGAACATTAAAAATATTCAACCAAAACAATCTGAAGAAATAAAGATGAGAGAAAATATTGTAAATTAACTAAAGTGCCTTAGACATATTAACAATAGATTTGCATTTGAGCACCCTAGATTTTTGCCTGAAACCTCTGCTACAGATCTGTCTTGCCCTGGTCCCTCGGTATTTCCTCTGTGTGTCTGAACATCCATATATTATAACTACTTCACCACCCACAAAGTGTCACCAGCCGAATAAATGTATTTCTGCCGTCCCCTGATCACTAACCCATATTCCCACTTGCACTGACCTTCCCCTAGGCCTAACCTGAAGTCTTCACCATAATTAATACTTTTGGTAACCACATAATCTGTCTTCCTCCTTCCTCTGCAAATTTGATATTCTTGCTTCTGTAACCAACTGTGAACTTTATTCTGAACATCAATTTCTATGTCTCATAAGACCTCAGCTATGTAGGGGTATTTTGCCTGAACGGGAGAGCTTTGGGGGAAATTAGAACATAAAACGTTTACATATGTAAGACACTATGCTAGTCAATTATTATGGAAGCTCTATGAGATACATAGGTAGTGCTTTCTTGTTTTACTGATAAGGAGACTTCAGATTGAAGAAGTTTCATAATAGTCTAAGATCATGTCCCGGAAATGGCAGCAGTAAACAAAAATCAAATGCTTGACTTTCAGAAGTCATGTTGCCAAGATTTAAGTTCTCAATGAATACTGAAGGTTGGCCCTCCCTGTTTGCACAGTAGGTTAAAGCCCAGCACTGATAATCTAAGGTCACTTAAGTATGAATTTGATCCTCCACCCCAGAGGTGATCCACATAGCACGGCAGGCCTCTCCTGGCTCCTGGCTCACCCGCTGCTCCCCTCAGCAGTGTAACTCGTCAGCCAGCCTAGCCTATTCTTCTCCCCACTCTGTCTCTGGTGAATCCTCTCACTGGTCCTGCACCACTTGCCTGTACCCCAGTTCTGTATGCATAAATAAGTAAATCTTTAAAAGAAAAAATGAAGGTCACAGGAAATCATTATTGGGAAATCTTTGCAGTGAGACAATTTAAGACCCGAAAGTTCTACGATCACAAATGATCATTGCTGTTATTTTAAATTCTAAAACATGTTTTTGGAGAATTTCAAAAACATCACATTTCCTCAAGCCCTCCCCGGTGGCACAACTAGTTAAAGCACAGCACTATAAAGCTATCCACAGCCACTGCAGCACACGTTTGATCTCCAGACAGGGAGGTGACCCACATGGTGTGGCAGACCTCTCCTGACCTGCCCACTGCTCCCCTCAGCAGTGTGTTTCAGTCTGATTCCCACTCTGTCTTTGGTAGTCCCTCCCACCCCCCACACATTTGGCTTCTACCCCAGTTCTGGTGTGCATAAATAAATAAAATTTTCTAATTTTTTTTTAAAGATTTTATTTTCTATAGTACTTTCCTTTAGAATCCCAGCCATTTTCCTTACAGCCATTTTCCTTTCTTATATCTGGAAGCAGATATAAGAACATTTTATTTTCAGAAGACCTCACAGTACATGAATTTTGGTGTCTTGTAGCTCTTTCCAAGGAACCTTTCTTCTAATAACTAAAAGAATTTCTAAAATATTTTTAGAAAGATTCTTTGGGAAATAAAACATAAATTATAGCTTTTATTTTTAAGATTTTTTTTCACTCAACATAAAAATGGATGGAAGTGCTAAAAGGAACGTAATGTAAGAACTCAGTCATAGGGATAAAAGAGTGGGAGAGAGATGGAGGTAAACTAGATGCACATATAACATAGAGAGAAATAGATAATCTTATCTGGGAATTTCAGGTAGATTTCATGGAAGAAGCAATATTAGAGAATTAGAGACATTGTAAAATGAGCCCAATTAAATATATCTAATATACTGTGGATTAAATGAATGAAAAGAAAAAAAAAGGATTTTAACTTTATAGAGAGACTGAGTCAGAGAGACAAGAAGTTAAGAGAAATTCCTGTGAAATGAAAAAGGTTTAAAAGTCTATTGTGATTACCACCATATTGGTTTTTATACATTCCTGAATTTGTCACAAATCCATGCCGTGTCCTCAGAACTGTTTATGGTAAAGGGAAGAAAAGAACAGCAAAGTCACTGCTACCTGACTGTGTTTATGGTGGTTTGATTTGAAGAGGACTCAGTGCTAACATGCACTGGAGTCAGTGAGGGAGGTCACAGAGCATCTGCACTACTAGGCGAGAGCCTGGATATGATTCCTCTGGTAACTGAGATCCTTTGAAGTCTTCAGGGAAGTAGCATCACTGATTAAGTCAATTTGTGTAGATTTGTGTAAAAAGCTAGCGAGTTGCTATAAGAAGGAAGTAGTTATTGACAGAGAAGTGTCACTTGGTGCTGAGTTGTTGAGCTAGAAAACCAAGGACTAAGTGGAAGGCGTCCATGTCTGGAATAGTGACCGGAAAGTGAGTCATTCTTGGTGAGGAGAGACAATGCTGTAAAGGTTAGTGAGAGTTTGCTTTAAAAAAAAAAAAATTCTCAGATTTTCGGAAGTCATGCTTAGATGGCCCTTGGCTGATAAAATTTGTGGTTAAAGAGCAAGCCCAGGGTGACCCTGCCCTGCTTGTTCTAAATAGGTTCTGCCATCAGATGAAGCAAGACATAGTATATAAAACCTTTTTAATGGAAAGGAACTTTAATACAATTAGTGTGCAACAAAGAGAAGGGAAATAATATAGTTTCCAAAAACACCTCAAGTTACCCATCCCCTCATGGGTAAATGCCCAATCCAACAGGGCTTGCACAAAGCCCGGCCAGTGAGGCCCAAAAGCCTGCTATACTTCCCTGTGGGGACCCATAGTAAAGGGTCAGAAATGGCCAGCCATTCTGGAAGGAAAAAGCAAAATCAAAATTAAGATGAAAGTTTCCATTGTTAACCTCCCCAGATTCACAGGTCTCTCCGTGATCTGCTTCAACCAGTTCCAGACCAAGAAGCATGTACAGCTCCTTCACATGTCTCTGTTTCATGTGCCTCCTCCAGGTCTCCTTCTGGCTCTCCATCCTGCTTCCTTCCTTCCCCAGTCTCCTCTCTGGCTTCTTCTCACTGCTCAGTTCAACCTTTTTGGGGGACCAGGGATCCTGGAATCTCCCCATTTCCTGGGGACCACCCTGTTACAAAATGGCCAGGGTGAGAATCCCAGCTTAGGTACTATAGAGTAAGAAACTCCTTGTTCTAAGACTCACTGTCTCACTTGTAAAATGTGAATAACAAGTATCTTCAACTTTGTGGTAAGGTTTAGACACACATGAATAAAACATATGTAAGCAAAGTTTTTACTGCAATTCCTGCAGATAGTAATG
>NW_004567104.1:60032164-60038191 GCF_000260355.1 Condylura cristata | reverse complement strand
TGCATTATCCCAGAAGCCACAAACTGCAGGGCTTGCCCAGCCCCATTCCTCACCCCCCCCTCCTCCTATTTTCTGGGTTATTCTTTTTCTTCACTTAATAGTTTTATCATGTGTTTGTGCTCTTACAAAAACTGAATTTTCAAATGCTGAATGCTTATTAAAGACTGAATTCTTATTTTTCCACTTCCCTTTATTTATTTCTTTATTTGGAGGAAAGCTGTTTCTATTCCTAGTGAAGTGATTCCAAACTCAGTTCGCTGATACTTAACAGTTTGAAGTACTTGACAGTTTTGCAACATGAAGGTACAAACAGGTAACAGTTATTTCTAAGCCATCACGTTTTGCTCACAAAAATTCTATTTTTACCACCAGCATGCAGGCATGGGGCTTTGAGAGGTGGCTTCATACTGTGTCTAACAGAATTCTAGAATAGAAATAACCACACAAATTGCAAGCATTTTTCAAGCTCTAAAGATGTTCAGGATAGCTTAAGAAATAGCATAGCATGATCAATTGGTATAATATTGTTCTTGGAGCACTTAAATAATTTTGAATTCAAGAAAATGCAGGCAAGGATTAAACCTTAAGACTTTAATAGTGGTTAAAGTGTAGTAAAAAAATGCATATTAACTTGATCATAAATTTAGCTGTTAAAAGGCTTTTGTTAAACAAAATTAATTTGTGATATTCTCTGTATTTCCACCTTTGCGAATTCTAAATCAGTTTTATTTGTCAGACTCTTATCTTCCTTGCAAGAGTCAGAAGCCCACCTCAAATGGCTTTAGTGTTGAAGTCAGAGAAGGGGTTGATACCCAGGCAGATGATATTCTACAAGTGGATGGATTCAGCCTCAAGCACTTACTCCATCAGGAATGTCTCTCTCTCCACCTGAAAGCCCTATCTCTAGGTAGGGCTTTTCCACCTGGTCGCAACAATGGTCATCCACAAATTCCAAGGTTCTATTTCTAAGTTCCTGAAAGAAAACAACTCTATTCCCCCAATAATTCTGCAAAAGAGCAAGTGAAAACTCCTCATTCTTGAGCTCTTACCAGAATTTCTTACTGGTCTTATTAAATGAGAGCAATGTATATTATATTTAAAAACCCAATGTATATTATATTTAAAGACTAGCCTCAGGTGACAATGAGGGGGTATCATTGCTTGAATTAGCTTTTTTAAAGCATTGAGAAATTTCAAGGAAGAAGTAGGAAGTTGTTTACACAATTAAAACTAAAAATAATTATACTTGAAAAAAAAATGTCTGGTGATGTCTTCTTTTTGCACCCTATTTATTGTCTGATTCCTCTCCACCCCATCCATAATATTGCCATTCACATCAAGAAGTTGCTTTTTATTGACTTAGCCAGTGGGGTCACCTACAAGTGAAAACACCCTTCTTATTCCAAGTTCTCAGCTTCCCCCTCCTTTGCTTATATAACTCTCAAACTATTGTTTAAACTCAACCAAGGACCTCCCCTTTGGTTGTGCTCTTGAGTTGCCTATGGCCTTTCCTGGAGGAAGCATTTCTACCTTTGTGCTACCAAAGGGAGGATGATGTTCCTTGCAGAATTTTTCAGGGCCAAGCAGCAAGAAAATTTAGTGCAGCAGTGGGAAAATAAGGGCGTCTTTGGGACTTCAAAGTAGCTTCATTTCCAACAAATTGACTATTAGCAAAAGACTATGCCCTCATTAGGAGATCATCAACTAACTGAATTATCAGTCAGCCATGATTTCATCTTCCCCTGATCAATTTCAATCACTTCCATCAGAAGTAGTAGCTGTACCCACAAATGAGGCAGATAATTAAAATTATATTATCTACCATTATCTGAATCTTATTAGGTACTAGACACCTTGCTAAGGACTTTATTCGTGTTGTTAAATTTCTCTAGTAGACGATGAATAGAGGTTATCAATTTCATTTTATGGAAGCTATGGGATGCTGAGTTAGGATGGAGTACAGTTTAACTCAGAACACCAATCCCATGTTCTTGGACTTCATGCTTCATGCTATAGTGTAAACTTTAGGTACTGATGAGATTTTCTTCTTAAGTTTTTGAATAATTGATATATCCAAATTAATATATTAAATGTTTCTCAGTAGGTATGATATGTCTACCTGGTATGTATATTTTAAGCTTTATATCTTTAGTGATTTCTTGGTAATTTTTATATCCCCAATTTTGTAAATTTTGAAATTTAGAAATATGAAATCTCAAATAGTTAGGTTCATCAATGTCTTAGAAAATACAGTTGAAAGCCACAGTTTTGGTCAGAAAAGTTTCCCCAGTCACAAAGTTCCACTACAAAGCTCAATGATAGTCATAAAGAATAGTGTCTTTGCAAAAATAGTGGAAGTTTTGGCCTTTAGTTTCTTATTTCCTCACTAATATCACTCCCTTATTTTCCATATTTTTCTGCAAATGGGATCTTTAAAGGGTTTTCATCTTTGTAACTATCTTTATTGAAAGGGCATTTAAAAGCTCCACATTCTATTGCAAATTTTGTGAGGCTTTGTGAGAGAATTAATTTCAAAAACACAATAGCCACAAATAGGTTGCCCTTAATGATACCATTTTGGATTTTATTTGTTTTGTTTTATTTACTTTTACATAAAACACCAAAATAAACCCCACCTATTTTATTCCTGACTCTTAGGACAATATTTTTATAAAACTATCATTTTTCTATTTTGTCTAAATTAATTCTTAAAATTTATTTTATTCTTAGTAAAATATTGAAATTTTACTGTCTACAATTAGATAATAATATTATTACATTATTGTTAAAAGGGTGAAGTAACAGCATAATTTCACATTTTATATTTTAAATTTTCTGAACTTCAAAAAAATTAATTTTAATATTAACAGATGTGAAATTAGTGCAGTTTTTAAGTGTTTAGTGGATTTTACCAAGCATTTCCCCAAGTTTTTTAATCAACTTAAGGCAAAGTAAAAGTAAAGATGTGTCATTTTAAAGACTACCTTTCCTAAAACAATGGTGGAGATTTACCTGCTGATTCTTATACATAACTATGCTGCTTTTAGTCTATTATATTCAAAGTGGTGAAATGAAGGCTACATAATTAAATATAAAAATTGAGGATTTCACATAGATATGCTAATAACTCCATTAAACTTCTCCCTTTATATGTAAATTTGAGCCCAGATGTTGCATCATTTGCAAATCTTGCAATTAAAGCATTTTATAACTTTCGTTATGCAAAGGGGCAGCAGACTGGAAAATGGGTAAAATTACTTGACTAGGACATTACCATGGCAACATACTGACCTCCATTCAATTAGTTATCACTGAAGATTCAGCTATTAATTATAGTGGTCAAAAGTGGTAATCATCTGGATCTCCTCTTACCTTTTTAATATGGACGTTTTTCACTCACCATAAATCTTTGACTTTTAGAGGCAAGGCTCCCAAACTGAAGCATTAAAAGGGATACTGCTTAAGTACTGATGGAAGCGAGGGTCAGAAAAGGAATCTCATTTATCAGCCATGCTCAGAATAGTTCTTCAACTTTCCGTAATCTAAGCACTCTGTCAGGCAAGCTTCAAAGTGCATATTCATTACTGCTCAATTTCCTCAGTGAACCCTTTACATTTAGTGTGTCAGCAATTACCACTCACTTTGGAAAGTCATCGTTAATTAGGGCCACGATAGTCACCGGGGAGAATCTGAAAAAGACAGATGCCACAGTTAGATTTGGGTTTTACACTTTCATCCAAAAAATTGTTATTATTTTCTTGGCAGAATATAAAAGAAGCACTGTGAGTTAATTACAGAGGTACTTAATAAATGATGATCACATTTGTTTGAATTTTAGGGGGGGGACTTGACTATAAAAATCTTGTATTGATTGAAATTAAAATATACTAATAATCCAGAACATATTTTATAATAATTGAACCAACAGTCCTGAAATAATAAACTATTCAGACACAATGAAGTGTAGTAATCAGCCACTGAAATATATTCATAAAACGCTGGTCACAGTTTCTTCAAACAGTAACTACTGGTTTTCTACTATGTTCCAGGCACTGGAACACAGAGTGTTGAGGAGACAATCATATGCAAGGCTGATATCAGTGTTTACTTGGAAGGGGATTTTAAAAGAATCATCATCAAACAAAAGGAAAATATCAGTTAAGAAGAAGGGCAAAATCACAGGATTCCATGTGGATATATTAGAAGTAGTGTTGGTCACGTAGGTGAAAATAAGTGAACCCATTCAGAAAAGTCCCCCTTAAATGTACGTATGTTTAAATAATGATCATTAAAATATAATTAATATTCACTTGATGCCATGGTAGATAGATACATGCATGAAAATGTTGGGCAGTTTTGATAAATTGTTTGGTTAGTGTTCAAAAGCAAGATTTCTTACTCCTTTCTTTTTTTTCCATGAAGAGCATGGCTATATGAACATTCCTGAGGCATATGTAGAAAAAAATATCTTCTATTAATATTCCTGTCAGTGGAATATTACTGGGCTTTACCATAAAAGAATATTCAAAGACCATCTACTAGTAAGTAAATAAATCAAATGTAGTTCAATCAACAATGAAATATGCAGTCATGAATTATAAAACTATAAGTAATCAATTATTTAATCTAACACAAACTTGAATGAAAAAATCACCATGGGGCCACCCTTAGTGGCATGCAGGGGTTAAAGTCTCAGCCATTTTCAAGCTATCATTAGCCACTGCAACATGAATTTCATCCCTAGCCAGGGAGCTGACTCACATGGTCAGCAGACCTCTCCTGGCCCACCTGCTGCTCCCCTCAGCAGGTGTGTTTCATTCAAATGTCTCTTCTGCTGCATACTCTGTCTCTGGTAAATCTTCTTTCTCCTTCACCTCTGGCCTAGACCCTGGTTCATGTATGCAGAAATTAATAAAAATAAGTATTTTTAAAATCACCATGGAACAAAACTGCATGCTGTGTTTGAATAAACATTTTCATAACAAAAAAAAACATACTATTTTGGAATACCTCTGTAGGATGCTAATATCAGAAATAAGTCCAATATACCTCCAAAGTAGCAACGGTTATTATGCACAAATAAAAGACAGTTTGCAAATCAAGACACTCAAACCAAAACAGAGATGAGACTCAGATGAATATTGTTTAAAATAACTAAAATTGTTTATACAGTGTAGAGGACAGTTGCTTTATTTTTCACAGTAATTGGTTTCAATGATAGGAGTTTTCTTAAAAGGAAATAGGTTACTGCGTTTCAATTTTAGGGACACAATTAAATTTTTCTTATAGTTTTAGAGCAGTAAGCTCTAAAACTGGTATCAGATCACAGGTAGTAGTGACTTGAGCCAAATTAGGCTCACTTGTCTTGCAAAATAAACAAAATGAAGTTTTGCTTAATGACTACATTAGTTTTGTCTTCTCATGGAATTTCAACTTTGGTCTCTGTTTCTGTTTGATTTTGGCAATGCCTTTTTGTTTTTTTTTTTCATCAAGGAATTAAAAAATAATGTTAAAATTCTAGATAATGGTTATTTCACTTGGCAGGGCAAGTAGGGATAAGAAGAGAACACAGAGATACACATATATTCTTGGTAAATAATATACTTCTTTATATATTTTTGTTAGATAATAGGTTAGTGGTTATTCATTAAGTTTTTAATTTTTTTAAGGTCTTATATATTTATGCATACAAGAATAGAGGTATAAGCCAGAGGTATGGGGGGTGAGAGACTTCACCAGAGACAGAATGGGGAGCAGAACAAGTGGATTTACTGAAATACACTGCTGAGGGGAGCAGCGGATAAGACAGGAGAGGTCTGCCACACCATGTGGGTCACCTCCAGGCCAGGATTTGAACTTGTGCCACCGTGGATGCAGAGAGCTTCATGTGCTTTGCTTTAATCCATGTGCCACTAGGGAGAGCTCTCTTTGTTATATTTTTAAACATTGATGATGAATAAGAGAGAGAGAAGAAAAGAAGGAAGGAATGCCAATCCACTTATTTGAACATAAGATTCTTTAAAAATA
>NW_004567104.1:59985499-60031964 GCF_000260355.1 Condylura cristata | reverse complement strand
GATGAAATCTAGTGAAATGTGTACAGTGAGGTGATTGTGACAGTTTTATAGAGAATTTCTTGAGACTAAATGCACAGAACCCGAGCTTGGTATCAGATCACAGGTAGTATCTGTAATTCCACTGTGACATTCAATAGTTAAACATTTGATGTTTACTTTTAAGAGTCAAAGTTGGCCAAAATTGGCATGAAAATATTTCAAATTGTATATGTCCCTATCAAAATATTACTATTCTTTTGTTCCCTGAAATGCAGTCAGCCCCCTTAGCTTTTGTATCCCTAGAAAAGAAAAAACCTCTCTTAAAATACCACACATAGTATGATTAATCCCTTCTATCACCAGGCACATTGCCTCCACTTATTTTGAAGGCATCGCTCCTAAAGATCAGTTAAAATTGGACAAAAAATGAAGATGTCTTTCAAAGCTGATAATAAGCATCCATCGATGACAGGTAATGATTGTGCAGAAAAAAAAGAGTTGCCTACTTGGTGGGTAATTGTGTAGCTCATTGCCCATTCCTGCCCTCTTTTTTTCACTTTTCATGAATTCAAGCTTTGACTTAAGTTTCCTCACTGTATTCCACTCGCTGAAAACTTTAGACCTCTGAGACATTTTGGCAGCCTTGAACTGCAGTCACTGTTTTGTGCCTGAGGGCATCAGGAAGTCAGTGAAGTCTGTAGTGAACACAGATTATCTCTTAAACCTCTTCTTACTTTATTATTTAAAATAATTGCTTGACTCTCCTATGATGTAAAAGTACAATTTCTCAGCATTATGATTTATTCTGCTAGGTCTTTACCTGGCTCTCTCTTTGGGGAAGTCCCAATTCAAATGCTAATTAAGCCTCTGAGCATCACCTTACTTAATTTTCCCTATTCTTCTCTTAGATTTTACTCCTTTCTGTTCTGTATTTTTCACCAGGGCATTTCTTTATGTCTTTATTTCCAAATGATTTTTTTAAATATTTATTTATTTATGCATACATAACTGGGGTACAGGCCAAAGGTGCAGGGATGGTGAGAGGATTCACCAGAGACAGAGTGGGGTGCAGAACAGGCGGACTGATGAAATACACTGCTGAGGGGAGCAGCGGGCGGGTCAGGAGAAGTTCTGCCACACCATGTGGGTCACCTCTGTGGTGGGGATTGAACTCATGTGGAAGTGGCTTTAGCTTCTTAGTGCTGTGCTTTAACGCGCTGTGCCACCAGGGAGGGCCCGAGTATTTTTGTTGTTTGTTTGTTAATTAATAATAAAAATACTTGTGAAAATGTGTAAATACCTTGGAAAATGGAAGTTCCTGGAAGTCCAGTATCTAGGTCTAGACACTCTGAAAGCCTTTGTATATGTTCTCCCAAATGTTTACTTGTGTGGATATTAGCAGGTTACATTACTACTCTTATTGTACTGAATTTCACATACCTTACATAAAGTATGGACATTTTCCTTTTTAAACAATTACAGATTTGTTTTCATCTTAATAATGTCTATTGAGTCAAATCTTGTTCTAAAAACCTATCTCTTCTTTAAAAATTGAATAATAGCCCACTGAATACCTATGAATTTTATTAATATGATGAACCCTTTATCATCATTATTACAAAGTAAGATGCACTGGCTATAAATTCCCTTAAGACAAATTCCTAGAGTGTAGCCACCTGACTTAGGCTTTATTAGAAAAAAACATTGATTTTGAGGAGGCTGCCAAAAATCATACTTAGAGCTCACCAATATTTCAGCTCCCTTGGAAGCATAGAAAGGAGGCATCAAGTATAGAACCACACTTGAGTATTTGAGTCTGGAGCTCAGAAAGTGATCTAGGTTATACATACACATTTCAGATAATCTATGCCAAGCTGGGTTCTTAAAATGTTCTTTGTCTCTGATGTATTTTCTAAGGAAAGGAAAGCATGTGAACACATGCTTCTGTATATTTATAGCAATACATATATTTTACTCTTAATTATGTGACTGATTTAGAAGAATAAATTGTGTATAATCTGTGTAATATATTATCAGTTACAGAGCTCTGCACATATCTGTTCATGTATATTTGAGTTAGGGAAGCATATTGCTTTATTCATTGTTGGCCAAAGAGTATTGCCTTATCCTTTACTACAGGTTCAGTGGGTACTTTCTTGAATGATTCTTACAGTTTGTAGGGTTTCATTTATTATGTTTTATTATGTTGTGTTTTCTTTTTCTGATAGTTCCTTGTCTTCTGCTTTCACCACATAATGGCTAACTGGAATGGGTAAGCCCTAGAGCAGAACCCTAATAATTTAGATGTGGATATGCAAGTTTAAGGAATTTCAAGAAATAGTTTCTTTAAAGAATTGACTAAAAAAAAAAATCTTGTCAGGATGACATGAGGCAAAGTTAATTTAAACAGAAATGACATTGCTATCACTGAGTGACTCAGTTATTATTTGTGTGGAAGTTAGGGCAATAGGGACCCTATAACCAGAGAAATGTCCTGCCTTTAGATGTTTTCAAGATGAAGAAAACATCATTGATATACAATGCCAGTAAACCTTAAGGAATCTTCAGAAAATGAACTAGTCAGTACCCCACTTCTAAATCTAGCTGTGTGAACTAAAGCCATGGGTTTGGATTCTGTGTGTCCCAAGTACAATATGCAGGCTACTGGTGGGTGGGGAACTTTGTTGCCATCAGTAATGTAGTATACAGATCATCAGTTAAAAAAAAAAAAAAGCCTAAAAAACATTTATTGCAATTCGTCTAAGTTGCTTTGTTTGTGGAATCAACAATCATTTAAAAAAATAGGTGTGTACCTTGTGTTTGGCTTTTTTATTTTGTTCTTTTGCAATTTGTTTTCAGTGGATTTTGCAAAAATATCATCTGCAAGAGGCAAAAAAAAAAAAAAAAATTCCAAAGCACTGGTCCCTCATGACTGGTACTTTGAGAAGTGCTAACAATGCTCCAGGGTAAGTATGCATAAACCATAGTAAATTAAAAGATTAAGATCAAAACTACATTACCCAAGTGAGCACTCAGATTTCTCAACCCAAAATCAAGCTCATTCTAGGTATGAAATAATGGATGAAAATATGTTCCCAGTCACATAATTGAGCTCTGGGCTGCACCCTCATTTACAGCCACACCACTTTTCAAGGACACTATTATAATTGCACCAAACAGAAATATTAATTGAATGTTTTAAAGCAATACCTATAGAAGCTGTTCCCCGCTCAAATGTATTGTCAATAAATCATTTTTATCTAGCTTTTTATAGTGATTATGTGGAAATCCTTCCCAGTATTGATGTCAATTTTAAAACATTAAGAGCTTAGTTGTTGCATTCCCCCCGAATAATACCAAAGACCATTATATTATGGGCTAATGATTTGGCAAATTTAATTATGTAAATCAAAGCAATTTTGACATTTAGATGCTCAAAGAGAGAATCCACAGCTATTGAATGTTTATGGACTTACTCATTTTAAGCACTTAATTTTTCTCATCAATTAAAGTTTTCTCTTGTGTAGATATGATGAATCCTAGTGATGAATGAGGATATGTAATTTATTTCCTTAAAAAATCCAAAACTACGAGAAGAGTAATGGAGCATTTCATAAGATCTAAGATACAGAAAATTTCTCAACTAAAGTAATGAGGAATGAATGATTGATTAGCCATAGAAACAACCACTTTTAAATGGGTGACTAGACTTCTTTTAACGGTAATAACCTTGTCATCCAGATTATCAATTTCCTTTACTTGCTAATTGAACCTGTCTGGTTATATAAACTGACTAATAGAAATATATCTGAAATTGGAACAGTGCTTCATTCAGATTATGGGAGTTCTTGGGTTCTGAATGGTTAAACTTGAACAGTTACCATGTAAAAATTTAGATCACCTGAACAATCTAAAGCAGGTAAACAAGGAGAGGTAGCCAGTTTGCTAGCTTAACTCAGAGCAAAAGATAATTTTCATGACATGCGTGTTTCGACAGTTCTACTCCATTATCAGAGTAATTCTTCTAACTAGCCAACTGCTCATCATCACCATGGGCAATTTGTTAGGGCTGTCCTTCCTTTTCGCTCAGTAAACTACCTTCAATGAACACCAGTTGAATCAGATACTATAGGTGTGAAAATAACTAGGATAGATTCCTTACCTTTAAAGAACTCAAGTTTCAGTGGCCCTCCCTGGTGGTACAGCACTCTGAAGGTAGCCTTCAGCCACTTCAGCACAAGTTTGATTCCCGGCCAAGTTGCTGATCCATATGGCATGACAGACACCTCCTGTCTCGCCTGCTGCTCCCCTCAGCAGTGTTCTCTGTCAGTCTGCCTGTTCTCCTACCTACTCTGTCTTTGGTGAACCCTCTCACTGCCCCTGTACCTCTGGCCTGTACCCCAGTTTAGTATGCATAAATAAATAAACCTGGGGGGAAAAAATCATGTTTTTCCAGAAGACAAAAGCAGAGTTAATAGGGATGGATAGGATCATGCTGATAGATTAAAGGTAAGCGAAACTTTACCCAATTTCAGTACGCAGCAAAAAATTTTCTCTGCGAATGCCATGGCTCCTCTATACTTGACATTTCAGGCATGCAGTAAGTACAAAAAAAAAAAAAAAAAGGCATCAAGAAGGTGGCAGGCAACACCATGTCCATGTATAGTGTTAAGGAGACAGAGAGGAGAAAATATATGTAGCTGAATCATCAAGTGTGAGCACAGAGTAGAGAGATGAATGCAGAGACGTCACTAAGGATGACATGGAAATCTTTTACAATGTATTGAAAAACTTAGACAGAATTCCAGAAATAAGTAGAAAGCAATAGAGACATCTAAAGCAGATGAGTCAGAGTTTGTTTTTCATCTTGTTTTTGGGAAGTATTCGTCTACTCTCTGTATTATTCTTGATCTTGCAATACAAATTAACCTTGACTTACAAAAACAAAAAGAAGAAATATATATATATATATATATGATCTTGCAATACAAATTAACCTTGACTTACAAAAACAAAAAGAAGAAATATATATATATATATATATACATATTAAATTTATATAAATACAAATTTGTGTGTGTGTGTAATATATATATGGTATATTCACATGGCTATAAATCCTAGAGTAAATAAGAAAGACTGAGCTAACAAATGGAATAGGGACCTGGAGTGTCAAATAAAAGGAGGCGGGTGCCACATGACAGAGCTATAAAGCAAAAGCAGATGCTTTGCCCTGCTATACATAAGTTTCTCCAGTAAATATTTTATCTCTGGAGATGAGCTAACTGTGGATAACTTCATTCTTTAAGGCAATGGGAATAATTTCTTTTGAATCCTACAGAGGCTCAATTGACCTTAGTTCCTTATGCTTAGGTGACATGTATTGGAAAATCTCCCCTAGACATTTTGGAAAAACCCATCTGAAAACAGGCTGCAAGAGAATACCATTGGCAGTAGGGCTTATAAAAATAGGGGTTTGTTCAGTTCTAGACAATAGGAATTCCAAGATCAAGGTGCTGGCAGATTCAGTTTGTGTGAGGCCTGGACCCCTGCTCACAGTCAATTGCCTCCTCACTATGTCTCATGGAAGAGTAGGTGGGACCTTATGACCAGGTATGAGGGCTCCACTTTCATACCCTGATCACCTCTCAGAGGTCCTACCTCTTAATACCATCACAGGCAATGAATGGGAGGGGGGGCACAATCATTCAGTCATAACAGTAGAAAAAACAGAATAGATTTGTTTGAGGAACATTTAAGAGATAAGATAATGCAGGTTGTAGAAGTGAAAGAGGTGGGATCATGTATTTCCCTTAGAAAACTGATCGTTGCTGCAGCCAATAGAGATTAGACATTCAGGAAGAGGAGTCTGTTTAGGGAGAAGGGGGAAGAGTTCATGTTTGGCCAAGTTGAGTTTGAAGAGCCTTGGTAACTTCTAGGTGGAATATGTAGCTCAGAAAAGAGCTCTGGACTATCCTATCCATGTGGCCCTGAAACTCCGTGAGGCTGTCTTGGAATCAGTATGGTGAAAGTGTATCACATTTTTCATTAGCTCTTTCCCAAAATTAACCGGATTTCAATAGCTGCATAGAGCTCCAGCCTTTACCTGAAAGAGCTAGGCATAATAGCAGAAAATTGACTCATCATAACCTATGAACTGGATAAATAATACTGGGAAGAAATCTCTGGGGACACAAAAAGAAATTTCTCATTATTTCTGACCCTAATTAGAAGAAGGAGGGCAGATTCTCAAGAGGAAGTGAAATTTGAGCTAACACTTGAAGATTAGCTAACTATGACTTAATTATAGAGGGCAAAGGCACTATAGTTTGATATAAAGGATTGTATAGGCAAGGACATTTATGAAAGACTGGAATTAACAATTGTTGCTGAGTTAGTGAGAAGTGGAGAAAGTGGGAAAATAGTATTAAAAGTAGAGTTGGGCCAAATGATGGATGAAAGAGAACAGATTTCACTTTGTGGGTTCTGGGATATGGGAAGGTTATTGAACAGTTTTATATAGATTAAACAGGTGCTATTGCTTTCTCAGATTACATCCAACAGTGATACAAATTCTAACTCATCTTTACCCTCAAAAGTCAACACTTTTTAAGTAGTACTTTTCAGAACTAACCATATTCTGTTTACCAAATATGTTTGGGGTATCCTCTGTGAGTTAACTCTCCATTTTGCTTTCTCTTCCTACTACTGTAAATACAGCTATTTTTTATTTTGTTTTTCAAACTGGTAGGAAAATGAAGAAATAGTGAAAGTTTTATTCTATAATATCTGTATGTGTAATGTCATTTGAAATTATCTGGGGTTATGTTTTCATGTTTAATATATAATAAGCACAATATTTAAATATGCCAACTTCATCTGGTTGTTTCTTTAAATTATGAGCTAAGTTCTCCATAATGACTAAATTTTGTTTTTTAAAGACTTATTTATTTATGCATACAGAAGTAGGGTATAGGCAAAAGTCACAGGGATGGGAGAGAGTCTTCACCAGAGACAGAGTGGAGAGCAGAAGAGGTCAACTGACAAGTACACTGCTGAGGGGAGCAGCGGGTGTGTCAAGAGAAGTCTGCCACACCATGTGGATCACCTCTGGGGCGGGGATCAAACTCATGCGGAAGTGGTTTTAGCTTCTTAGTGCTGTGCTCTAACCTACAGTGCCACCAGGAAGGGCCTGATGACTAAATGTTAATCAGTTTAATCATTACTAACAGAAGTTAGCTCACTGTAAATATTTTTACTGATGATAGGTAATTTGATGTGTATGTTCCAAAACATTTTTAAAGTGACATAAAAGCAATTTCATATTAAATTTATATTGTACAATAAAAATATCTGTTAACTTGGGTTTTCTAAACAGAAAACTAAGAAGTTCCTAGTATGTAGCAGGGAGTTTAAGTCAAGTGAAAAGTGCTAATAAATTCTGATCCTAGGTTTCCTGTGACTTAACAGTGTATTGGAAAGTGAAATCAGTCAACTGATCATTTCATATCTAACAGCTCTTTCCCTGAAAAATTTAATCAAAACAGTTTATTTCTTTTTTGCTTCATTATCAACACATACACTTTCTAAATTTAATTCTCTTATTGATTTTATTTTTGGATATTGTTGATGTGTTCTAAAAATTAATAATGATTTAGAAAGTCTTTATCCTCAGCAGTGACAGAATCTCATCAATAGTTTATTGATTTGTTCTCTGATAATATTTCTATTTTATGAACATGACACCTATAGCATTTCAGAATTCATTTAACTCAGAGGAAATGACACATTCATTTGCATATGTTGAACAGTGAACATTAACAAAGAGATTTATTATAACAAAGATATTTATTACACTAATACACTTTTATTGAAAAATTGACAAAAGTATTCAAAAGTATGCTTTATGTGATCTAAAATATCATGGGGGAGTAGATACAGGTGAAGGCAGTTCTGACTTAAAATGAACTTTTAGATTAGTGAGTGAAAGATGACTGCAGAAATCCTAAGAACTGATGACAAACTGCCCATCTATTTATAACAATTTAACTGAAATATTTAACACATGTACTACAAACAAGATTCCCAAATGCAATCACTTGGCTTTTTAAAGGAGTTGTTGAAAAGTCAAATCCAATCCAAATTAAATAATGTTTGCCAAAACATAGAGGGGGGTTGGAATTTTTTGTTGGTTTCTGGTTTCTGTGTTCCTGTCTTCTATTCAATATTTATTCACTCTGTAACAGTATTTGTCAAAAGACCACCATGTTATTTAGTAGCAGACTTGAAATTAAAAATAAAATTTTTAAGGAAAATTTTAGAATTCAAATCAGAATAACCAAGAGTAATTGGATACCAGAATTAATTGAAAACATATTGATCAGTGTGCTTCAACATAATAGGCATAAAACGATAAGTGCATTTTGTTATTGTTTATTATGAGTATAATTATTATCAAGGTTTTTTACTATGAACTGATTTTTCTTATGGATAGTATACACTGCTTTTAAAACCATTTTGCCTTTAGTGTGTGGCTTAAAATACTTTTTCGTATCTTGCACAAAATGAAATGTTAAATATTTAATATGATAACAGAAAATAACACAAATATAATAAATATTTTATAGTATGATTTGATGAAAATAGATCTGTATACCATACTATTAAAGCACAAATTTGAATAAAATCATTCAAAACTTTTTACCTATGTATTATGTTCAAAGTACCTTGAAATTTTTGTATAACCCTAGAACATTTTATTTCCATTCAGAAATTAAATTTAATAAATGAATTTTACTAACTCATTTTTAGCAGTTATGAATTTGAAAAATTCTGGCATAAGCCAAAATATTCCTTCTCTTGAGAGTCAAACAATATTGTCAATCAATGTAGGACTTTTGGATTCAAATTCAAATGTCTTCAGAAACCAAGCAGGTACCTTATATATAAGAAGTTCCTGATAGAATATGATCAGATAAATTAGAGGAACCCAACTTCCACACTCAATTCTAAAAAGAAAGGAAAAGAAAAGAAAGTTGGAATGGACCAAGAAAAACTCCATGCACCTGACTTAGAACACAGCTTCCATTCATGAGTTGACCCAGTATACACAGCCTGCATATATACCTCCAAAAAACCTTTCTTTTTGTGCAGAATTTGATGAAAGCTTGCTTTGACCTACCAAGGAAATCTTCCTAGAAAGATAGGGACATAGATCTCAGAATACTCCCTCTGCTAGGATGGATTTTGCTTATTAGAACAAATTAAATTCTAACAAACTTAAGGCCCTCCCTGGTGGTGCAGTGGGTTAAAGCACTGCACTGAGAAGCTGAAGCCACCTCCACATGGGTTCGATTCCCACCTGCCCCGGAGGTGACCACATGGTGCGGGCAGACCTCTCCTGGCCTGCCCGCTGCTCCCCTCAGCAGTGTACTTCATAGATCTGCCTGTTCTGCTCCCCACTCTGTCTCTGGTGAAACCTCTCACCACCCCTGAGCCTCTGGCCTGTATCCCAGTTCTGTATGTACAAATAAATAAATCTTTAAAAAAAAATTCTAACAAACTTAGAACTTCTAAAATCTAAGGGAAAAAAACAAAAATCAGTAAGCTGCTATCATTACTCTGTGGTTGAAACTAGCTTTGCCTGACTATCTATGCTTTACCTCTGAGGACTTTACATTGTAGTTTGAGGACAAAGCGAAGAAGCAGGTTTCTGAGTTTGAGATGGTTTCTTCCTTTTATTTATTTATTATTCATTCATTTATTCATTTATTGAAGTGTAGAACGCTTAGGAAGAATAGATTTGGAATAGGAATAGGTACCTATTCTCAGATACAGATACAGAATGTTGGGTTGTAAAGTGTTTGGCCAATCGACAGGAGATGAGTTGCTCTTGGGGGGTAGAGGGGAAAGGCCCTCCCTGGTGGCCCAGAGGGTTGGAGCTATGAAGCTAAGCCAAGCTGTGGCCACTTCAGCGCATGTTAGATACCTGCCCTGGAGGCGATCCACGTGGCTGAGCAGACTCTCCTGTCTGGCCTACTCTCCCCTCAGCAGTATACTTTGTTGATCTGCTCTCCACTGTTTCTGGTGAATCCTCTCGCTGCCACTGTACCTCTGGCCTGTACCCCATTTCTATATGCATAAATAAATAAAATTTTAAAACAAACAAACAAACAAAAAACAGAATCTTGGGTAGAGAAAGGGATGACAAGGGAAACTATGAGCAAAAAACCAGTAGATAATACCTGTTGGACACAGATATGACCTGTTAGTTCCACTGTTGCCCATTCCTTTCACACATACCCCTGCCCTCCATCCTTTATAAAACTTGATCAAACTTTCCTGGGTCCTGGTGGTAGCAGGTTAAAGCACAGCACTAAGAAGCAAAAGCCACTTCAGAATGAGTTTGATCTCCGCCCCGGAGGTGACCCACATGACACGGCAGACCTCTTCAGACACACCCACTGCTCCCTTCAGCAGTGTACGGCGTCCGTCGGCCTGTTCTACTCCCCATTCTGTCTCTCACTGCCCCTGCACCTCTGGCCTGTACCCAAGTTCTGTGTGCGTAAATAAATAAATCTTAAAAAAAAAAAAACCTTTCCTAACTAAAGTGTAATTGTAGCCTGATGTTAGTAAATGGGTGAACTTCATCAGCAGGGGGCCATGGTTGACTGTGGGATACATAAAAGCAATGTGATTCCTCCAAATACAATAACTACCAATTACCAGCTGCATTACCATTACTATCGCTACTCACAATATTTATGAATGTAATTAAATTTTTATTTTTGTCAATACATTAACTTCTCAAGTTTCCATCTCAGCACACATTTTTATTATTATATCCTGTGGATCCCAGTTTGAAATAGAGCCTTTAATTAAAAGGAATTTGCTCTCTTACACTATTCAATATATAATAATAACCTCTAAAATTTGCTTCTCACAATCATGTTTCCTATGATCATAAATATACTAATTTCTATTAACATAATTAAGGTTGAATATAATAAATTACATCATGTGTGAGATAAAAATGTTCAAGCAAAATATTTTATGACTCACATACTTTAATAACTGCCACTTGTCTTCATGTAAAATATTTTATATAATTTTAAGAGCAGTAGATATATGCCCTAAACATAGTTATAAAGATTTTTCCTAGAACTTGCCTACAGTTTAGTTTTTGTTAGTGTTTTCATTTAAGCATTCCTAGTAGTCTAACTCTTATAAACTGTCATAATTTTAATGTTCCTTTTACTTAGTAAAAGTAAGTACAAATCCTGTCATGTTAGCTTTTTAAAAAATAGAGTGTTTTCTTTCAGGTGTGCTTCTAAGTTGATTTTGCCACAAAAGGCCAAATTATTTAGTGAATTTGTGAAGAATGAGGGATCAAATAGCTACTGTATTTGCCAGAGTGTCACCTTTATTTAATATACAACGTAAGAGGCAGTCAGCAAGTGTCAAAGCAGGGATTTAAGCCCAAAGCTCTCTGGCTCCATTCACTGCAGCTTCTACCCCCTGGGCAAATCTGCATCCTTAATTCATGTTGATATATTATATGCTATAAGGAGCATGAAGGGTGACTATTTCTGTCTTGCTCACCAGGGTGTAACTAGAGCCTTTCATGGTGTCACAATGAGTGAATGAAAAGTATTTCACTATAAAGAGGAGACGTATTTATGGTATTTAGAAATATAGGTTGTTTTACACTTCTAGTTGTAGGTTAATTTCATTGTATGATTGTTGTAGTGATTCTGCAGGGATGATATCATTGTTGTTGAAAAATTGATTATTTTATATGCTTGACTTGAATGATTTACTTTCAGTGAACTAAATTTCTTCTTTAATATACTATTTGGCTCAATGCTAGGTACTATGAGTAATTCTCAGGAAATATATCTTTCTTGTCCTTGGGTAGTTTATACACTTCTTGGAGAAATTAGACGTAAATAAGTAAAACCCTAAGAAATACCTTAAAGCATTAAAAAATTAATTGATTTTTTTTTAATCAGAAGTAGGTAAAGCAGGAAAAATTAATGGAACTCTGATTGAGGATCTTTGGTACAATTTATATAAGATTACTCCATTACAGAATTATTCTGAAAAATAAGTAGAAGATGTTATTTTAAGGATACATTCATTTAGGGCTTTACCCTGCCACCACCACCTCCCCACCACCCCCCCACCGCCCCCAAACACCCCATGCAGGACATCTAATAGCAGGTGTTTATGGGTACTTGGAGAACAATGTTTGCCTTCTTCCCTGTGGAATAGAAAATCTAAACCAAAACTCACCTCTTATTTGATATTGAAATACTAGCCAAAATCCCTGCTGGTTTGAAGAGCTATTCACTTCTCTTGAATGTGTTTTAACATTTACATTGTTATTTGAACAGCAGGTTTTCACACAATAATTCTTAGGAAATCTACTTTGTGATTTCCAAAAACATAAATCTGAAAATTCTAGGCATTTGTTCTCATAAATCACTGTGTCTTGTAATTTTAAAATTACTCTCTCCTTGAACATTTCTTTCATAAAACAAAGGGAATTGGAGCCCTAGAAACTCATGAAGCCAATGAATTTGATCAATGTTAATTTGAGTAACCTTAGCCCTTTACTTGGGTCCAGCTCCTGGACTCTCAATGTCTATGGGTCTGTTCTTTTTTGTTTTTTGGTTTTTGTTTTAAGATTTATTTATTTATGCATACAGAACTGGGTACAGGCCAGAGGTGCAGGGGCAGTAAGATGATTCACCAGAGACAGAGTGGGGAGTAGAACAGGCAGGTTGGCAATGTACACTGCTGAGGGGAGCGGATGTGGGGTCAAGAGAGGTCTGCCACACCACCAGGGTGGGTCCCCTCCCTGGCCAGGGATTGAACTCGTGCTGAAGCCGCTGTCAGAGCTTCACATTGCTGCATTTTAACCCATTACACCACCCGGGAGGGCCCACTTTTGGCCATTTTTAGTAAAAATCTCTAGATTGGTTTCTGGATCCATTTGAATGAGAGTTTCATTATACCTCTGTGAAGATCCTTCTGCTTCCCAACTGGACAATTTTCCTGAAGGATTTATAGAATCCTTTCCATCTCCAAATACTCAGAAGCAGAAATTTTAGAATCAGTTATCTCCTAAAAAGAATTCCCCAGTAGAAATCAAAACCTGGGCCTTCCCTGGCAGTACAAAAGGTTAAAGTGCAGCACTATGAATCAAGCTGCAAATGCTTCAGCCTGAGTTTCATCCCTAGCCAGAGAGCTGACCCACATGGCACAACAGACCTCTCCTGTCACTCCCACTACTCCCCTCAGCAGTGTATTTCAGTAGATCTGCCTGTTCTTCTCCCTATACTATCTCTGGTGAATCCTCTCTAGAGGATTGAGCTTCTGGCTCAAAACCACTTTAGACTCCCTTTGGTCACTTCCTGTCAGTGCTGGATGGATGTGTCATTGATCATGTATCCAACCAGGGTACTCACAGGAACACCTCTGGCCTGTACACCGGTTCTGCATGCATAAGGAAATAAATCTAAAAAAGAAATAAAGAATGTGCATCCTGTATCACAAGCCTCTGCACATGTTCTGAGGCCATAGATCCCATGTTCTCCCTATGAGAACAATGATTTTCTCCATACCAAAATTTACACAGACAAAGTATTTTATATTTGACTGAATGAGGTTTATGACACTCTGAAGTGCAGACCTTGCTAAAACCATAATTAACCTAGTTTAAAAAAATTCTGTGCTCAAAGCCCACATAGATGGGGACTTACGTTGAGAGTCTTGGACAGGGCTCAGTGTGCCCCCCAGAAGTTTGGATCAACTCCAGGGTTCATTCAGACTGTGGTCTTCAGAAATGCTGAGAACAAAAGTTTCTAAAAGATACAATCTAGCTTTGAGCAAAAGGAGACTGCTTTTTCTTCTAAATCTCAGAATTTAAATATCTCGGGAGGATTTTTCTTAATATTCTGAAAGCACAAAAATCTTAGGGGAGATATAAATCCATGCTTGTTTCTGCATTTACTGGAGGGAATTTTCCACTATGCTAGTTGAAGGACTCATAAGTGCTTTGAGTTATGGCTTAAAAGTTTGGTAAGTTTTGTTTTGAATGTTTTCAACATTAGTTATTTCAAAGATATACTTCTATTTTAATGGATGTTGTATATTTATTTACATATTATTTGTAGCATATCCAATATTGTTATGTTTTAAAGGAAATTTAGAATGTAGAAATACAGATTGGAATTACCTTTTTTTTATTATTTATTTATTCATACAGAACTGGGGTACAGGTCAGAGATGCGGAGGGTAAGAGGATTCACCAGAGACAGAGTGGGGTGCAGAACAGGCAGATCGACGAAGTACACTGCTGAGGGGAGCAGCAGGCGGGTCAGGAGAGGTCTGCCATGCCATGTGGTCACCTCCAGGGTGGGCAGGGATCAAACTCATGCAGAAGTGGCTCAAGCTTCTTAGTGCTGTGCTTTAACCCGCTGCACCACCAGGGAAGGCCGGAATTACCTTTTTTATAAAAAAGAAATATAAACAAATCTACCTTTGCAAATAATTTTCAGATATCTTTTGTTTTCTTTTGCTTCATGTGTGTGTTTGTGTGTGTGTGTATGTCTAAAATGAACTAAAACAACTCAGATATCTCCACATTGTCCAGATTTTAATTATAATAATTAGCCCTTCTCTAACACAAGAGCAATAACCTTATTTCTTATCACATTCCTCAAGTGTTCTGCTTACTATATGTTTTTACAAATCTCTGAATGGTTAGTGCAGTGGCTAAATCTAATACAGTGGGGTTTTTGTTTGTTTGTTTGTTTTTGATCTGTACCAGCTTCTGGCTCAAAACCACTTTAGACTTCCTTTGGTCACTTCTTGTCAGTGCTGGATGGATGTGACATTGATCATGTATCCAACCAAAGTACTCACAGGAAACCCAAACACTATATCTTCTCTTGGTCAGAGAACAGAAAATAAAAAGAAAAAAGGTTGATGATATGAGGTATGGGGGGGGGGGTGGAAGTAATGACAAATGACATATTATACTCAGTCTAAGGTAGGGGGCCCCAAACCCAGGGCCTCAAATTATGTTGAAAATGTCTCAATTAGGTAACCCCTGGTCCTCGCCTAATCAAATCAATAACATTTCTCAGGCAAGTTCCTTAGGGCAGGTATTTCATTTAAACATCCCCAAGTATTCTAAGTGTTACCAAAGGTGAGACCATCTGGCCTTAGTTCTGTCTTTCAAACATGAAAATAATTGGCAGTACAGCAATGCTCTTACCCCCAAAGACAGCAAATTTTGCCTGCTTGGCTAAACCATTTATCTCTGTAATGTTTATTTCAGGATAGCTTGGTAGTTACCACCTTCCCACTGCACACAGAAGGGCATCAGTTAAGCGAACTCAACCCTCCAATTGTGATCTTACAGAGAATAATAAATGCTTTGAAAATAGATTTCCTGGCCCTCGTGACTTTAAAGATGGTAGAACTCTATTTTTGGTAGAAAAAAGTTCATATTTCTTCAGAATACTCTACCACTTGTAGTCCATGCCAGAGCAAAAGTTTGTTAGACACACCCCTAGTTTGGGGGTGTCAGAAGATCCATCATTCCTTTATAATGTAATACCAAGGTTGAAAGTATTTGCTCATTTGTTACTCATCCTTTCAAAAATAATATATATATATATTATTTTCATTTAAATGTACATATTCACTTGAATTGTGTAAAGTGATTTTGTTACAATACCATTATAAGCTACCCTAATATATATAGAAACTTAATATGCAATCTGTTTCTACCACACACTTCCAAGGTAGTCACTCTGCTGACTTTTGTTCATAACTTTTTGTTGCAGACCTGTAAGGTATATTTTTCCTGGTAGAAGACAGCACTCTTTAATCTATGGAATTTCCTTTTTCCTCTATATTTATTAAAGACTAGATAAACAACAGGTGGCAAGTCTACTTTCTTCTGTGTTTCCTCTATAATGAAATTGGAGTAAATGAAGAGAAGTAGAACAGAGACTGAGGGGTTTAATGATTATCTACAGTGTAGGGGCTGCCCAGATAGGAACATATTGCAGGTACCTCAAGGACCAATGTTTTGCAATTCGTCATTAGCATCAGAAACAGGTTCTAAGGCTGCTCTTCTTTTCATTTAAACACTTCCTTTATTGGATCTCTATTTTTGCTTTGTTTTTCTTTGAAGAATGCTCTTTCTCTAAGAAAATATATTGTGTGTGTGTGTGTGTGTATACATATGTTCACACATATATGACTAGATGGATATATTACATATTTATTTGTCATTTACTGAATGTAATTGATGCAGTTCTTAAAAGAGGAACTCTGGAGATTGATACATAGGTGAATTTCTTTTGTAACCATTAAGTGTATATGAAACTGGACAAATACTCAATTTCTTAGTTCCCATATCTGTAAAATAAGGGTAAAAAAGGAGCTAAACAGTATAACTATATAAGATTTCATTATGTTAATTTATAATCTTCCTAAAATAGAATCTGGCATGGAATAAGTCATAACTATTGTTTACTTTTAGCACAAGTAGGATTATTGTTGTTAGCATAATCAGGGTAGATCTAGGATATCTTAAAGTCTTTATTTTAATACTTCTACTTGATAGATACAGTTTACTCCATTTGATAGATGAGAGTAGGATAGCTAGTTAACATCAGACTTGTAATTGTTGATTCAGAACATTTTTTTTAAAAGATTTATTTATTTATTGGTACAGAACTGGGGTACAGGCCAGAGATGCGGAGGCTGAGGGGATTCACCATAGACAGAGCGAGGAGCAGAACAGGGACGAAGTACACTGCTGAGGGGAGCAGCAGGCGGGTCAGGAGAGGTCTGCTGCGTCATGCGGTCACCTCCGGGGCAGGCAGGAATCAAACTCATGAAGAAGTGGCTTTAGCTTCTTAGTGCTGTGCTATAACCCGCTGTGCCACCAGGGAAGGCCCCGATTCAGAACTTTTAAGAGAGGTTTTGTTGATGCCTAACTTTTGACTTTCCATCTATATATTACTTTTGGCTTATTATTTACTTTCTAAAATAATGCCTTTATTTCCAAATCATTTGCTTTCTAATTTGCCTCCAGGAAATATTATCGGTAAATTAAATTACCTGCCACAAAGTAAAGAAATACTTACATTAGTTGTGACAAATTAAACCTTGCTAATATTCCATAAAATATTTATTTTCTCTTATCTCATAAGATATTTCATTCTATATATACATTAATGTCTATATCTTTTACAGGCAACTCCCCTATTTAAATCCCTCAGTTACACCAAAGAATAAACTACCAGGAATGTTGTGTGTTTCTGTGTAGTTACATACATTGAAAACTGCATATAAAGATGTTTTCTGCTGCTTACTTTAATTCAGTGCTAAAATCTATAAACTTAAATTTGGAAGGAAACAGCTTTTTTTCATATGAAAAAAATATTCTGTATTTTAAGACTGCAATTGGATATTTTATTTTAAAAGCTGTTCACACACACACAAAAAAATAACACTATTAGTCCACTTGGTGGGGTAGGAGGCATTGAAATCCAGTTAAAGATTTTGCTGTTTTAGATACAGTGCAATTATGTGGTGAAATTCTTTTTGTCCTTTTATTTTATCCTAACTCACGCTTTGCAAAATTAGCAATTCCACATGAGAAACTTGTGGTAATTATTTTCTTAAAATTGTCAGAATATGTGCTAATCTGGGGATAGTTATCTTTATTCTTTCTTTGGCTTATTACAGATTTAAATTAAGCTGAGGTTTCTTTAGTGTTATTTTCCCAGAGCCATTGGGATTAGATGATGGATTTTGTGGTGCTCTGAGTATAGTTAAGCTCTTGTCAACATAAGTATAAAATTATTGCTGTGTGTAGTTGGTATGTTTTCGGAAGGTAATTAAAGCTAAACATTATGCAGAGAAAGATGATTAGAAAACTTTAATTCACAAAGAAATTCAGCCTTGCTTTGACACCCAAAACTTCACATACTTTATGCTAAAATATCTATTTATACTATGAAATATTTATAAAACTCTTGGTGATACTTCCAAAATCAACCAAAATATTTGATATAATTATTTTGAAATAAAATGTTTCCATATGAAATAAACAAGCACTCTCTGAATATCTTATAAGTTTATTTTCTCTTTTTCTTATTTGTAGTTTAGATATGGAAAGACATATGTCTTGATTTGAATAGACTTTCTAAAAAACAATTAATGAAGTTAAACTTAATTACTTATTTATTACTTGTTCTCATTTCTACTAAAGCTGCCAACTTAATTATACATTTTCCCCTTCCTGACATTTCTGATAACGTGGTTTTAATAAGAATGTGGATGCTGGTAAATGCAGAGAAAGTAGGTTAATGGCAAAAGCTAGCACAGCAAATAATTTGGGTTGTTACTAGCTTCTCCTTTCCATATAAAATATCCTCAAATGCTTATGTAGTATAGTAGAGATTTTGGTACTTTATTAGTATCTTTAATTTTAAAATCTTAAAAAGATTAGAAATATTGGTTATTAATATCACTAATCTGCAAATAGTTGTCACATAGCATTTATCCTGTCACAATTCAGTGTTTTAGATTTTATGTTTTAGATAATCTGTATGAATGTTATATAAAACTGACTAGCTGGTAACATTGATATTAGAAAAGATAATCTAATCCCATTTAATAAAATGTGGTTACATGTTAAACAGAATAAGAAAAACTAATTAGAGTATTTAATATTATAAAACTAACTATGTTGGCTAAATGCATTTAAGGGAAAAAAACTAAATCTATTGATAAAAGTTAAGAAAGAAATAGAGGCAAAATAAAATAGTTTCTGAGTATTTACCAAATAGCAACTACTATATTCTAAGAATTTGGAGAATACCAACCACTTCTATCATCCCAGTGCCTACTAATATTTTATTAATTAATAAAAAAATAAAAGAAATTGAGGCTCTGAAGAGTATATGAACTTGCTCAAAGTTAGTTAGTAAGTAGTTGAATTTGCCTTATAACCCCTTTTGTGGCTCAAACGGTCTATGGAGGCTTTTTTCCAGAGTAAACATTTTAGCTGAGACCTAAAGGACAAAATGAATTAGCAGCATAAGAGCCTGGGGAGTAGAAAAGCATCAAGAAAAAAGAAAGAACAAAACATCTTGTTTTGCAGGTAAGAGTATAGAGTTTTGAGTACTAGAGTCTATTAGAAAGACCTGTGAGTAGAAGAGTCTTGTGGTCCCTGAAAAGAGGTTGAATTTTCTTCGAACTATAATCAAATGCTAGCATCATGCCATAATTGAATGGATTTGGTTGATATCTACAGAATACATTTGTTGAGGGCAGAATATTGTCCACATAAAGGAAGAAGCCAAGCTAATTTAAATAGCTACTGTTGCATTACAGATGTAAAGCAGTCATAGTGAAGAAGTTCAAAGTCAGTAATTTATTTGGAATCCATGTAAGTTGCAGACGAACTTGAGCTAGGAATGGAAGTGGGAAAGAAAAGGGGGAAATTAAGAATAACATTTAATTATACTTTTGTCAAAGCCCATAGAAAGGATAACACAAGAGTGAGTCCTAATGTAAATGACAGACTTGAGGGACAGGAATGTGTCAATGTAGCTTCATTGGTTGTAAGGAATTTAGTGGTTGGTAGGGAATGTTGATAATGCAGGAAGTTCTGTCTGTGTATTATGCACCAGGTCTATAGGAATTCTATACTTCCTAGTCAGTTTAGCTGTGTATCTAAAATTACCCTTAAAATAGACTTTATTAAATATTTATAAGAATAAAACTTATGTTTTGGCTCAAGTAATTCATTTGATGGTGATGCTATCAATTGAAATGAGGAGGGTGGAAAGGGTGAAAATTAAGTGTTCCATTATTGGTGTGTTAGGTTGAAGGTATCTGCATTACATTCAAGAGGACATATCAAGTAAGCAATTGCATAGATGCACTCTGATTCAAGTAGAAAGTTCTGGACTGAAGAGCTAATTCGGGAATGGTTACTACATGTTATTTATAAGATTAGTGAAGAAAATAAATCAGATTGAGACTAGAGGAAGGTACAGAGTTAGGCCATGAAGAACCCCCTACATCATGAGATAAATGAACAAAACAAATATTTCATAAAAATTAGGTTAAGTCTTGTGTATTTTACAAAGCAAATATGCAACAGAAAGATTGTGGCTTCCTGAGGCAGATTTAACAATTTTAAGCCAGAAAACATGATTACTAAGGACAATGAAATTAGGATAAAATATTTTTGTAATTTAATTTGTTTAAAAATAACCTAAGACACGTATTGAGAAATTGGAACCAAGCCATACTTGATCAAAAAGCATTTCAGCTTAATATTACAAATAACTCCTTGGTTTTTATAGATTGCTGGTTGTGTGGATTTTTTTAAAATATAGATGGTAAACTGATTAAAATTTCAGTTGCTTTAGTAAAATGTGATTCCATTTAATATAGATGGGATGATAACTTATTTTGTAAGTAACCTCAAAAAAACTGGAAAACACACATGCATATGTCATCTGTTGTCTATCAAGCACTAGGTTACAATTATTTCTTCATGTTCATTGCTCTGTGGTTCTCCAGTTGATTGCAACTGTTTCATTTATATACATATTGTATAATTTCACATGACTGGGATTTCTAAAACATATTTGTGAAATGGTCTTTAAGTTCTTATCCATTTGTTTTGACTTGAATTAAACAAGAGAAATACTATTCCATTTGAGCTAACATCTCATGCTTTCATGGTTATGAATGCCTCTTTTCTAGAATATTCCAGGATTTTACCTATTCCTTAGCCACCCTCATTAAAGAGTGGAATAAGAACTCTCTAAATAAAGAACGGGCAATGCCAACATCAAGTTTAGACCCCACTGAAAGAAAAAAGTATTTTTTTTCTTACTAGAAAAATAAATCATATTGAAATTTGTTTCTCCTCAAATTTTAATTTCTTTTCAAGAGGTTGCTTAGATCTTAGATCCCTACTTGAAGCCATTCAGAGAGAGTATGTATGGAGCAGCCATTAGATATAATTCCAGAAACAAAAAATTATAGTTGGGAGTGAAAAAAGGGTCTCCTGATTAAAAACAGACATTATGTCATGGAGTTTGCTGTTATAAAACTGTTTTCTTCCTTTCTCCTGCTTCATTCCTTTGTTTCTCTTCATCCCCTGCTTTGGAACTCATATGACCCAGACAGGGGTTTCAACAAAACCCCTTGCTGTTTTACTAATTTATAAACAAAGAAAGTGAGGCTCTGATGACTATACAAACTTGCTCTAAATTAGTTAACAGCTAGTAAACTCTTCTAAGAAGAAAGCAAGTTGTGAGTAATCTGTAGCAAAAAGTCTCAGTGGTTAGATCTATACAGTGGGTTACATAATACTAAGTCCAGAGGGAAAGAGTAGGATAAAGAAAGGAAACAATACCAAGAGAGTAATAAAAATTGAGTTTAGTAATATGCAAGTTATAGTGGGGGCTTGGGATGGGAAGAGTATTTTCTTAGTTTCTTTGAATTTTGAATTAATTCTGTATTATATTTGCACTCCAGTAGTTTTACATAAACAATCTATAAAGAATCTGTCATAAAGTAAAGAACAGAAGAACTGAATTCTAGTTCCAGGAATCTCACTAACACTGAATGTTCTCTTATATTCATACCCAAATAGAAATAAACTAAAAGCATATTTCCTTAAAAGCGTGCCCTCCCACTGGCAAAATTGATGGCATCAATTTAAGATTTGTCCTTTTAAAATCTGTCATTTTTAATCAATGTCACACAAATTTATCTTTCTTTATTCTTTGCCATGTTTTCAGGTTAAAAAAAAATTACTTGTAAGAATATTTATTTTAAATGCCACTTGATTAAAAGAGAATTAAAAACCCCGGGGAAAGTTTTGTTATAATATTTTAAATAAATTGTTACATTTGCACTATAATGCGAACTCACCCCATATGCACATGGAAAGAAAAAAGTTCCCACACCCCCAGGAGGAAAAGTCTCCACATAGGACATTTTTCCAATAAAATTTGTATAGAACAATCACAGAAGTTAATTGGTAAAACCATAACTAATTCTTGAAATCATAGACCACCCAGCCACAAAACTATTTGTGGGTTCTAGTTTTTGTTTGTACCAGTAATTTTAGCTTAATGAGTACCAAAAAGTATTGGGACAAAGGGACTTGTCTGATTCCCCAAAATATTTTCAAGCACCCTGAACACTCAAAGAAAGGGAGTGCTGAGATGTAGTCTGTCCTTTAGCTTTGAAATTTTTGCTACAAATCCTCCTAAATTCAATTAAACTAAACATATTTTTAGTAGAGCACAAATTCAAATTTTAAATTACTGGGAAATTTGTCTTTGATAAAGTAGGAGGAACAGTCAAAAGTATGTAAAGTGAGAAAAAATGAGTGAATCATACTTATGACTTTGAAAAGTACAAATATACATTAACTTCTGATGACTTAATTTCTTATGTATTTTAAATTTTTTCAATGAACCTCATCTTTTTCTCTTAAAAAAAAACAAAAAAACTTTTATTTAAGGTTTTAGGCTCCAAGCCAACAAAGTTTGGTTAATTTTTTTTTAATTTCTTTTTAATAAAAGAAAACCCTAAATATAGAAGGATCCTAATTTAAAAGGATCATACTTAAGCTTGAACGGATAAATGCAACCTGAGTATTTTCTTTATAATAAACCCTTGAACAAGGTAAGTTAGTATTAATGCATATTAATAATAAATAATGAAGAAAACACTGCTTTATTTAAAAGGCTTGTGTAGACATGATTTTTAATTTGACATTTATCATTCCTGCTTTGCAAGTTTTACCAGGTTATATCCACCTTCTTGTCATCTTGCCTAACTTTGAACACAAGATAGACCATTGAAATAGAATAAGTAAGCAAAAGGTTAATGAAAACCTACAGTCTCCATGAATCTTTCAGTGATCTGCCACCATCACTGCTACCACCTCTCCCCCCTTAACAAAAAGTCTAGGTTTTCATTGCCTTATCTCTTGGAGAATATGCTAATGGTCCAAGTTGGGGGTGGGGGTGGGGTGGAAGAGAATACCATCCCTTTAATTTTTAGTTCAATGAGGAGATGTAGCCATCACATATTTTACTATTAGGAGTAGGTTTCTTCTCAATGTTCTGATTGAATATATTACTTTATATGTAGAAAAGATTCAACAAATAGTTAGGTTCATTCACTGACTTTATAGCTCAACTAGAGCATCAATATATTTTTGTGTCATTTAGAAAGACTTAGGTTTGATGTCATTCTTCAGGTTTCTCGTCTACCTGTCCATAAAGAAAATAAGATAGTTAACCAGACAAATTTCGCCAGAACCCATGAAACACACACACACACACACACACACACACACACACCAAGAACTAAAGTTCCATAAACTGATGGTTCTAATATTTTCCTGGCTAGAGATACTGCTGACAGATTTACATAAGCATGCAAGCCTCTCATTCAAAAAAGCAAGTGTGGGCCCTCCCTGGTGGCACAAGGGGTTAAAACACAGCACTGTGAAGCTATCCACAGCTACTCCAGTACCAAGTTGATCCCCAGCCAGGAAGGGGACCTCTCTTGTCTCGCCCACTGCTCCTCTCAGCAGTGTATTTCTGTCAATATGCCTGTTCTGTTCCCCTCTGTGTCTCTGGTGAATCCTCTCTCACACACACATTCCACAAACACATACCTATGGCCTGTATCACAGTTCTTGTATGCATAAATATATAAATCTTTTTTGATTTTTATAATTTTTGTAAAGATTTATGCATTTAATTGTGCATACAGAACCGGGTTACAGGCCAGAGGTACAGGGAGTGGTACCTCTGAGAGAGTGGGGAGCAGAACATGCAGATTGACTAAGTACACCGGTGAGGCCAGCATCAGGCAAGATAGGAAAGGTCTGCCGCTCCACATGGATCACCACCCTAGCTGTCATTTGAACTCATGCTGAAGTGGCTGTGTTCATCAATGTAGTCTTCACTTTAACCCACTGCGCCATGAGTGAGGGCCTGAGACTAGGCAGCTTTGAGTGGAGTGTGTGTTTGTGTTTGTGTGTGTGTGTGTGTGTGTGTGTGTGTGAAAGAGAGAGAGAGAAAGAGAGAGAGAGAGTCTTCAATAAACCAAGAATTGTGCAGTCCTAGTCCTCTGAGGTGAGTCAATAAGATATTTCAATCTTGGTCCTGTCCAGGCATCTCTCTATTTCTTTGTATTTCCCCACTTTTGACAGGTGTTCAATATGCTTCTCCTCCCTCTTCAGGTAGCCAGTCTTCTCCTATATGAATTTAGTCATTTCACTTCAGCCATTTACCCTCACATTCATATCCAGGATTTTACCAGCATTTCCCAGAATTGTCTCACATTGTAGCCAATGTTTTAATATCTATCATATCTCCATCCTGCCACCAAAACTTCTTCCCCCTTAATTCTATCTCCTCCTCTCCATTATTTAGACAGAGGAAATATCCTATTAAGTGTAACAGGGAAAAGGATCATAACTCCATAGGACTCTAGATTGTGGTAAATTATGGGATCCCCAAACTTCTTTGTTTTCTGGGTTAGTGTCTTGGTGCCTAGGGGGGGCCTCTGACGATGGCAAAAGTCTTGGTATCAGAACCATACTGGGAAATCAGTACCTGCTGAAAACAGAAGACAGACAATATGGCCAGATTAACAAGATCAGCTGAATATCTTACTTGTAAAGATGAGCAGAAAGTTAGGTAAGAACAGGGTTTAGAGATAGGATGCTTTAATTAGCAATAGGCCCTGCTCACTCCACCTTAGCTTCACCAGAGGATAATTTATCCCTGATACACCCCACACATGTACATTCCTCCACATACTTGTCCTTCTTCTCCAAACCTGGTTCTAAATAATACCAGTCTGCCTGTAGATCAGGGCTGCACTTTTTTTTAGCTCTAAGCCTTCTAGACTTCTCTCCTTGGATTTTGGTTATTCTTCCTCTTATCCTGTGCCACTCTTATCTCTGCCATCTTGGGAAGCAACAATAGATATTCAATCATGGAGAAGCTGTTGAGCCACATTAAGTTTGTTCTTACCAAATTTGCCTTTGTATATGCATTTATGTTATAATTTAATCAGTGGTTCTGCTGCCCCAAAAGCAGTATCTTCAGCAGCAGAGCAGATGAGTGGTTTGTTCTTTAGTGTAACCTTTGTACCTCGTTGCTACATGCAAACTAGAAGAGCTCAAAATACGCTAGAATCTAGACATGAACTCCAGCAACTGATTTCTCTCTGGTCACATATGTAGCATGTATGATAAGTCAAATGGACACAGACATTGATCTAGAGTGTAGACTTTGGACATCAAGATGAGGCCATCTGCCAACTCAGCTTCTGAGTTGAAAAATGGTGTCTGCTCACCGTGAGATACTTGCCAGTTTTAGCACATGATGCATTTTACAAATAAATTTGTACCTCTTCTGAGCTAATTTTAGGTCTTCTGTTACAAACATATCAGGCATGTTGGATATCTGAGTGAGCTTGACAAGGGTCTTTTCTTCCCATATCAAGCACTTAGGAAACCATGCTTTCATAAAGGAATCTTAGTTATGTCAACACTCTAAATTTTGGGGACCAGCATATAAAATGTTCTAGAATCTACAGTTTGAATCATTTGGGGGAAATATCTTTTTTTTTTTTTTTTGATCAAGAATGATTATGGAAGACCTTAAATTGGATATCCACGTGCTCATGCAATTTTCTTGAATATAAAACATTCTGATATATTTATTTGAAAATAAAGGCGTGCTACTTGGATAACAGAAGATAGTAGCATGACCTAATGCTTCACTTACATAGATCATCTATTGATGTCTTCTTATTATGCTTACACACTCTTGAACATTACCATGATGAATTAAATGGGCGTTTTTTTTCTTTACTCCAAATCAGTGCCAGCAATCAAAAAGCTGCTAAAAGTCCTTTCCACAAGAATGCCTCCCAGAAAAGGTTGAGTTATAGTTATTCTCGCCAAGAGATGCCTTCTGTTGTACTCTATCACTTCCTACGAGCCCATAGCTTGAATTTGTGCCAAGCTAATTAGCTAGTTCAGTGACTGTTATATTAAGAGCCCAAATAAGCCAAAAGAGGTCATCCTCTTGGTACCCAAGTGCAGTTTTATTGCCTCTCTCACCAATCAGAAACTGGCACAAAATCTTACAATAAAAAAACCCAATATAACATCTTCATAAAGATATTTCACAGTACTTTTTAAAGAATGTTTGGCATTTATTTAATTTGGGAACTTTAGATATAATAAATTCCTATCCTATAAAAGAAAAACATGTTTGTTAGCTTTTTAAAATTCTGCTCTTATCAACTCAATAAACATAAGTGAGCTCCTAATCTATGCAAGGCACACTGTATTACAGGAAATAACCCTTTCGTGAGGCCGAATAATTTATGATTTCCTCCTTTCTTACTTTGAACATTCCGGGGTTGATCTTGCACAATTAGCATGAAGTTTCTTTAGCTTTACTAATACTTATTTTTAAATTTGAATAAATGAATGTCATTGCAAAACTGTATGCTCTGAGTTTTCAATCTCACATAAGCTATAAATTCACACACCTCTATATTACCTATTATCTATATTTTTGGAGATTCCACAGTTCTGGCATCAGTAAGGAGATAGTGTAAAGAGGAACTAAATACCCACAGCCACATTTCTAAATCTGTTGGGAGCTGTATCAGAGGAACATTTTTCTTGTTTGCTTTTATTTTATGCAACCCCAAATCAAAATTAATTTGTGTACTTTTGAAATTCTCACTCATTTCTTTTTAATTTGATAAATTAATGTAAATTTCCTCTTGGAAGCACTTGTATTATGATTATTTGCTGTCAAAACGGAGGAGTAATGAGAAAAAGCTACTATAAATCTAATAATGGTTTGAATTAGTTTGAATTTTATTGTGATTTTACTGTTGTTATTAGTGAATATAGTATGATACTTTACAATTGCTAATTGACCTGTAAGTACACTGAGGATAGACATTTGTGTACTATTTACCAAATACTAGTTACTATTCCAGAATCTTAGTTTGAACTCATTTAGCACTCATAAAAATACTTAGGGAGTTGCTATTTATTCTTTCATTTTCCAGAGAAGGGCACTGAGGTTCAGAAAGGTTTAAGGTATTTGGACAAGTCCTATGTGTCAAATGGGTTATTTGAACTTCAGAACTTAGGTCTGTAGCCCCTGCAACTAATCATTATGCTACACAGCCTCGATATGTGTGCTACAGATATCCATGCAGTAGTGCACTTTGATTTGCCTTTATTTCCCATTGCTGGGTACAAAGGACATCATACTGTACTTTTCTGGATTCTTCTGGACTGGCAAGTAAGGGATAAGGATCTGATAGATTGATAAGGGAACAAAAGCCAGTAAGAAGTTTAATGTTTATACTTATAACTCCTGTATACACAGGGGAGTCACAGAATGACTAACTTGACATTGTGGCTGCAGTCAGCATCAAGATAGCTAAGATCAAGGAAGTTAGGAGAAGACTAGGGAAAGAAGTTAGGAGGTTACCAGGGAGGGCATAGCAGACAAAGAGGTCCAGAATTTTAGAGCTGCTGAATTTAGCTCTTACAGAAATTTAGATGTAAAATCAATTATCTTTTTCATAAGCAACCTCCACCCAGGCTTCAGGCCCCCTAACCCCCTTAAATAAGTCTTTTGCCACAAAGTCATGTTTTGGGGTGGCATTTTTTTCGTTATCCTATAGCAGTAACTTAATATTTTCTACATCCATACAGCAACTTACTGCATAGGAGGTCCACAGCCTGGAGGTTGGAAACATAGTTATGTAATTCACTAATAGATAAATGGAGTTTTCCCATGTCTTTGTCCCTTAAGATGTCTTATCAATTTACTGTCTCCTGGCCTCTCACATATCTGGCCCAATACCTTGACTTTGCTCTATGACCCAGGTATTAATAGCGTGGGTAAGATACTGTAACCAGTCTAACTCTTCCTAAATTGCAGTGGGGACATCTTTTCCAGACAGCCTGTATTATATAGATTTTTAACTAGGAATCAATAAAGAGGCAGTCTTTATTACTGCCTCTCTTTTTGTTCATCCCAGTTACTTCTAACATTTTCTGTCAAACTAAACACAATTTAAATGGATTTCTATCTTTAATGAAACATTAGAAATCATTAACATCTGCCCTTTACTGGGTCAGTGCACCTAGTCACCTTATCGGAGGCCCTAGATAAAGTGAAGGTTTATATCCTATTTGTCTTGGTTGAACTTGTCTTGTATCTCTACTATGACATGAAGTGACAGAATAAAACAACTCCTGATTTTATATCTCAAAGCTAGCATCACAGCTATGATAGAGATCTTCCAATTAAAGTCAACATTGCCTGTTGCAATTTACACCTATTGATATGTTAACAGCTAATTCAAGAACATTGCTTGTCAATTTCTGCTTAAGTCCACATTTTCAATTGTCACAAGGGAAAAGCACAGTTCTAATTGCCTTTCTTCTGTCTTATGTTCTTATTCAATATTCCTTTTATATTTAGATGTATTATATTATTTCCCCATTTTCTTCTAGGTAATTTTTTCCATATATATTTTTAACTTAATAAGGCCAGTGTGACTGGAAAAACACAGTGATAGTAGTAAGAGAAAAAAAGCAAACTATTGACAATACTTAAAGTCTTGTAATTTGTAAGATAGTAGTGCTAGATTAGACTATTAGTATATAAACTCTCTGTTATACACTAGTTCAAAGAATATAAATAAAACTCTGTTTTAAAGTTCCTTATGTATCTTTTTTCATAAACTCTGAGCAATAGAAGGGCATAAATCTATAAAGTTAAAGATTTATTAGAATAAGTATACTGTAATTCTAAACCTACCTATATCAAGATCTGCAAATTGTATTATAGCATTGCCTTGATGAGAACTTCCAATTTTTTTTTCAAATGAATAATCAATAGAATTCTAAAAAATATTGTTAATATTTTCCTTTCATGTGAAATATAACAGCTCTTGAAAACTACTCTTTGTTGCATCACATTTTCTATATTCATTCACTTTATTAAAATGTAATGCATACTGATATGTGAGCGATTTGTCCAGGTAAGAGACAAATGATAATTAAGACATGGTCAAAATCTTTAAGAAAGCTACATTATACGGGCAGATAAATATATTAAACAATAAACTGTTTGAAATTCTTCATATTAAAAGTAATATCTGTGTTATAGCATTTTGTACAACTCAACCTGATATTATAACCCAGAAGGAAATAATCATGATAATAGAGATACAAGTCACATTCAGAATATGAAGAAAAATAAGTGATTAATTGAAGGGACTGAGAAAGAACACATAGAGAAAGGGAAATTTCAACAGTAACTTCAAAATTTTAAATTGTAGGACATAAAGTGACTAAAAATTTGTTGTATGAGTTCTTTATTGTGTTTTCTCCATCTGTACCAGTTCATCCTATGGTTTGATCTCTCAATACATAGTCAGTTCTTGAAGATGTTAGTGAGGATGAACACTGGAAGCCCTGAGGCACTACTGAGTAATGGACTGAAAACGAATTTCACATCAACCCTTGACACAGTGTCTTATTGACAGGCTTCCTGGCCAAATGTTAATGACTTACTGTGGCACTGTTCATATAGCTGATAAAAAGCAGAGTAGATTGCAGCAGAGATATATTGGAAATGTTGAATAACTAGGTCTCTGTAGGTGAAGAAAACTGATTTGTAGCCTATGTCAATTTCCAAAGTCTATTTCAACCTACCATCCCCATGGCAGAAGAGGTAAAGTTGGCAAATAAGGTAGCATCTGAAGTCATGTGGTGAGTTTTGCTGGGTCTTTCCCATGTGGTCATATTCAGTTAGCTGGAAATGAGTCATTTAGTGTTGACTCCGGCACACTTGTAGTGGTGGATATTTTTCTTGTAAATATAATAACTGTTCTGAACCCTGGTTGAAAGTGCACTGCTGTCTTTAAATGTTTATGAGCCCCGCTGAATTTATGGTGTCTCCAAGGTCCATATGAGTATATGTAAGAGGAGCACTCCAAAATTATTTTTAACCATGATAGAGAATCAGGTGTTTTATTTTTTGTTGTTGTTTGTTTGTTTTCCCTCTCTTTTCGGTTACCCATGTCTATTTCAAAAAAGGAGATTGGTTATATTTTTCACTTGAAGTAAAAATGAAAATAATTCTAGATTTACATGACTATTGATGTTTAGCATTACTTCTTCTAAAAAATAATCACTAACTTTCTAACACATGCACAGTTTTTATCTTTTTGTGAAAATTGAACAAATTTGGTCCTTAAGAACATCTTCCTTAGTTATTTCACACAGATGCAGAAGTAAGAAATTTAAATCCAAGTATAATTGTAAATTAAATTTTATAAGAATTTATTTTCTAAACTATCAATTTGAGCTACCCTAAAAGGGTATAAAAACTTTAACAGTTGCTATAATCAAATGTCAGTTTAATCTTAGGATATTAAGATCTTTTCAGATCTCTTCACAGCAGCTAACCTGCTGTAATTCTTTAGCTAGCTACTGTTCACATCTATTTATTCAGGTTTGTTGAATAAACAAATTTTCATAACAAATTCTCAGGCTGAAAAGTGCTCTATACTTCAGTTATCTCTTGGTAGGGAGTTGGGTAATTAAAAGAAAAATCACATAAACTCATATTAGACTTCCCTAGCCCTTCACTAAAGCAAGAAATTCTCTCTTTTATTTGAGTTTCCTGATATCCAGATTCCTTCTGGTACCTATCAATGCAGATGTGTGCATCTTTACAACCAAAAGATTGAATGATGATATTATGTCTCCTCTTAACACTTGCTTTTGTTTTAGATCAGTGCACAGACCAAGGCAGTGTAATCTGAATAATATAGTTTTCTTTTTTGTCCCATCTGCTCCATCTGAAACTGTTTAAATGTGCTTCCAGGTTTCTTTTCAAAACACATATCCATTAACACAATGCACATCATTTACAGCCCTGAACCAAAGGAGTCTTTTAAAGGCAAGAATTTACAAGGTGGTGTTGATCACTTCCTAATGCCCAGGTTCATTTTCTGTAACTGTGTAGCTAATACCCACCTTCCTTTCTCTGTTTTCACTTAATTCTTTTATATCTAGCTCTCTGCTTGAAAATGAGCTAAGTTCTGCTATGGGTTTCTCTATACAAAACCACTTGGGTTATAGGATGTCTGACACTATGGCAATTGCTGCTAACCTAGTACTTCCTACAAAGGGACAGAACTTGGTAAATGTAACTTCTGACTTCATATCTGTGGGTCTGATAATTCAAGGCCATCTATCCAGCCTCCATTTTGTTACCTTCAATTCTGTATGCCTAAAGCAAGGTCAGAACTGCCTGGCCATAGGAATCTAACCCTACAAGGTGCCTTTCAAATCAGTTCAGAGCACAAAGCTGGATCACCCTAGGAAGGGTCTAAATCATGAGGTACTACCAGGAATTCTCCAGGGGTGCTGATGACAGATGTATAAACTCACTCCTACACATCACAAGGTATGACTGGGAACACCTGGAGAGCCATTGACTGATGTACAAAGAGGGACCCCAGAAGCTGATCAGTGGAATGCTTTGTTGATAAGATTGAAACCTTGACTAGAGAACTAGGGCTGGACCTGAGTTATAAAACCAAGCCATGAGCGGATGAGAAGCAGACTCTTAATCCCTAATAGAACAGATGACAGTTTCACCCTTCCCCTTTTCCTTCTTCTACTTTCCGTCTCCTGTCTCCTTTCCTGCTTCCCTTTACAATTAATGCTGAATGACTAGTTTATCAATAAAGAGGCCAGGATCTTGCTTTTCAGCAGCATCCTGCATTATGTAGCCTGCTCCATGACTCCTGTTTCTTTGTCAGTAAGGTGTTGCCTGATGCAACACCTGTCATTTTCAGGTAAATCATTATTTGAGTGAAAAAGAGAGGTTTTTTTTTTGGGGGGGGGTATTGCCTTATTCTAAATCTGAGAACTCTGTAAATGTTTTCAACAAATAAATTACTCCTAGTGAAGGATGCATTAATGCCCGCCCCTCTCGCTAATATCATGTTCTATTAATTCCTCAAAACCCTTCTTTTAGTCATTTTGTTTTTTCCTTTATGGATTATTTTGTCCTCCTTGTCTTCTTTAGTTTTTTTGTCCTCATTTTCACTTTCAACACTACTTGACAGTGTCAGTGATTTATAAGCTCATTTTATATCATCCACATGAGATCTACAGACATATGTTGTTTAATTGACCTCTTTCTTCCTTTACCTTGACTTTATGCCCACAGAGTTCCCTTCTTCTGTCTAAACCTCATGCAAATTGCCAGCTGAAAGGTCTGTGTGGGAAAGAATAAAATTTAATTGTATGTCCATTAAGTTGTTTTTTTCTTTCACTTTATCTCAGAAAATCTCTCTGAAGTCATTGTCAATCTTAATGAGCTCTTGTAACAATATGAAGTTATGCTAGCTTTAATCTGTGAAGATACCCATCTCTCTGGAGTCCACACTGGGAACACCCTTCTCTAAGGGCATTCTTCACCACACTGAATGATGAAATGTTGTCTCTGGATAAATTGATGTCATGAAGCATCAAATCTATGCTTAGATTTCCTATAATACTTCAAAAGAAAAACTCCTCTCCAAAGTAGAATGAAGAAATAGCTACCGTTATCTTAAAGGCTTATCTTATCCCTACCAAGAGAATCCCAATTTTAGACTGTGCCATATCCATAAAATTATCTTTTCACAGTCATTTGTTCACTCAGTAAATATCTCTGCTAGACATTTACATTTGAAAGACTATTAAACATGGGTTCTCTCAATTATTATATACAGGAAATTATTGTAGAATATAATAAGGACTGTGGTATAAATTGCTCAGGGAATCCATAAGAAAACTACCTAGAGGCCAGGTGGTAAAGCATGTGATTTGAAAGAATAAATGTTATATTTAGGCCTTCCATAGCAATGTAGAGTGAAATATGCCTGCTTTTTTCAAAAGAAACGCCATTGAAAGTGATACACCATATTAATATGCTGATGCGTGCAAAGTTCTTTAGGTTTGAGATATTTGTTGAATGGATGAATGCAACCTATTACTTTAATTGTTCCATTTAGTTTAAGAGCATAATCAAAAGTAATTTTGTCCTCTGCCTCATCCTGAGAATGCAACAAGCATTTAATTCTAGTATACATTGGTATGTTAGTGGCTTTTCAAAATTGAGTATATAAAATGTTACAGTGAGATGTGTGTTTTGACTCTAGGTAGAAGGAGTCAAAGCAATCTAATTTGATTATTAGCATTGTGCTTTAGGTGATTGGACACCACTTGATCAGAAGAGAGGAATTAAGTTGATTTGACAGCCCTCCAATTTTGCTTTTACGGTTATTGATTCATTGAATCGAGGCTTTTCTATTCAGGGCTTGCTCTTGAAAAAGGCAACGATGGGCGCATGGAACCTAATCACATTTCATTGTCCATTTTCTGTGGGTAATGATAAATTTCACTACCCAGATCAATTTTGGCCTAATTTCCTCTAGTAGAATACAACCTAAAGAAGATCATTAGATTCAAAGTTGTTTCCTTTACAAGATGCTTTAAAAAGGAGAAAAACTATAGGCATGTTGCTTTAGATTTTATTTGAGGTATACTAATAAAATAGCCAGTGCTTAGGGTCGTGTGTGGGAATCTAAGGAGAAAAAAGAACATTTCATGATTAATTATAGACCTTATTCCTAGCATCGTAAGTATTAAGAACTTCAAGAGATTTTAAACATTCAGGAGATTTTTAGATATGGTTAATGTTAGTCCCTTCATTCCTCAGACAAAAATAAACTCAAAATCATGTGGCCCAGAATATGACTATGAGTATGGTATGTTGTTATTGTTGTTGTTTTCTGAAATCTATGACCTCGTATTATAAACTTTTATATATTTAAAGGGAACTTATATGTAACATTTCAGGGTTTATATTATTTCATTCCTTTATCCTTTCAATTAACAAATTGGAAACATAATTGCTTGCCAAAATGAATAAGTGAGCTATTTTAGAGGGTTAATAGTTTTCATGTGCCCAGAAACCAATTATGTTTGTAGGATTTGGAGACTGTGATGAACTGGACCTAGACTGATACATGCAATTAAAATCTTTCTAACCTGTGTATCAGGAGAATTGTTTAGGTATTGAAGAATTAATGCTGGGAAATGAGTTTTGTTTAATGCATATAATTCTAGCTCCATGGAAACATGAAGGGTGTAGATCATACACAAGGAAAAAAAGGAACATTGACAATTAAGGAGTTTTGTTTCCATATTTATATATATATATATATATTAATATATATACATATAGATAGATAGAGATGGATAGAAATAGATAGATAGAGATAGATAGATAGATAGATAGATAGATAGATAGATAGATAGATAGATAGATAGATAGATAGATAGATATCCTCAAGAATAGTTTGAATTGCTCCTGTCTTCTTGTTATATAAGTTAGGTGTTACTTATGGATTTTATGCTTTTGTAAATTGTTATTTTCCATTCTGAATTTGCATCAACTTCAACAATTTCTTCTTCATGTTTTTAATGTAATGAAATAGCTGTGAGAGTCCCTGTAAAACTAAGTCTTTTAGAGCATCACTGTGTCTGGGATATCTTCATCATTTTCTTCACTCCTTTCCTCACTTATGAAAGTTTTCCTCCACTAAATTCCTGTTGTGCACATTAGCATCTTTCTGAGAGCAGCACCATCAATGTTCACAAAGATAGCTATTGCTTCTAAAACTCCACTCATATACAATTTAAATTTCACTTCAGTATCATCACTTTACAATTCTTTACTGTACTGTGGCATTTATTTAAACTAGATTTTACTGCGGTAAAAACCCCTAAGATAGGTTCTACTCAACAATTTTTAGTGTACAATGCAACATTGTTGACTATAGATACATTATGCAGCACATCTCTAGAATTGGTTCATCTTATGTAAGTGAAACTTTATACTCATTGAACAGTAATTCTCTATTTCCCAAGTCCTTGGTGACCACATTTGATTCTTCTTTTCTGTGAGTTTGACTATTTTAGATACCTTATATAAATTGGCACTGTTTCTTTCAGCATTTTTAATATCTCCCAACATTCCCTCTTGCCTATAAGTTTCCCACTAAAAAGTCTGTGGACCATTTACTTTGTGTTCCCTCATAGATTACTTTTCTTTCTTTTGATGCTTTTACTATTCTTGTCAATGCATTCCAACAATTAAATCAAAACGGGCCTTGGTGTGTGTTAGATGGTATTTTATTTGCAACTCTTTGGGTTTTGTGGATCAAGACATCTGGTTTACTTCCAGGTTGATGATATTATCAGCTATTATTTCTTTTTTTCTCTTTTTTTATTTTATTTTTTATTTTTTACATCATTCTTCATTTTGTGCATCTTTTCATCTCAGTTGTAATCCCCATGGGCTTCCCACCACAAATTCACCTGTGTGCCATCACCACAGTCCAGTGCACTCTTCCCACCCCTGTTCCGATCTATCTTTCTTTGAATGAGTTTTCCTCTATTTCTTTTCCCAGAGCTTTTACACTACTAATATTATTTATCCATGTTCTGTTTGTGTGTTCTCTTCAATGATGTATTCACATTCACTACTATCTTCATTAATTGGATTTTTCAAGTTTGGAAGTTCTTTTTTATGTGTTCCTGTTTTCTCACTTTTTTCCCTTAATTTGGCAGATAGATGTGTTACTGTTACCTTATACTCTTCACCACTCATATTCTGTAATTCTTCTGGATTGAAACTTAGCTCTGAATTTCCCTTTTGCTCCAGCATTTGTGATACATTCTTTTATCTCTTTGATTATAGGTTTGGTGGGTTGTAATAGGGAGTTGCCTTTTGTTTTCTTAATAAATGGACTTTTTCTCCCTTGTGTAAGAAACAGGATATATTCCTAGGGTTTTTACCCTGGATATTTCAGTGTCTCTTATTTCATAGACTAATGTTTTTTTGCCTATCCATGATGGCTAGGATGCTGGCTCTAGGAAGGGGTAGAAAATAGGAGTGATGGGGTACAGTAAGGACCAGATGGAGTCTATGATTATTGAGGATATTTAGTGGTTGTTTTTGGTTCTAACCCAGGGTGAGAGTACAGCAAGAGATTTGTGAATCTCAATCTCAGGCTATAAATAGTTTATTTGATGAGAAGACTCATGTGATGCAATCTGGGATCCCTGCTGGTTCAGGTTCCAGGTGTTCTCATTTGAAAATCTCAGGTTCAAACCAGTAATCACAATCTGCATGCTAATTTCTAAAATCTACAGTGGTGAGCCCTCTAACCCACATGCCACTTTTTGCATCATCCCTCTCTGGGGAAGTGCCTGGTGTTTAGAGTCCCCAATGTTGACAATGCACTTGAGTCAACAGTAGCAGAAAGGTACATAGCGTAGCTGCCCACCCATGGTCTGGACTGCCCCAATATTGCTCCAAATGTAGTTCAGTCACTATTTTTCCTCTCCTATCTGTAGTACTGTGCTCCTGGTACTGATGATATTTTTCTCATTCTTTCAGAGGTTGCTGAACACTTTTATTGTAATTTGTTTGTGAATCTGTGGAGGAAGCATGCCCAGTGTCCTTACTCTGATCCTATCATACTAGGTTCAATAGTTCTATTTTTTTAAGGTTGGATTAATATTCTATAATTCACACAGAGATATATACCACATTTTCTATATCCATTACTCTATCAATGGGTATTCAGGTGTCTATCCCTCTGAGATAGGGTCTTTTCAAGGTAATTAAATTTCAGTAGGTCTATGAGAGTATGGTCCTTTTGATTTAACAAGGGCCCTTCTAAGGAGTAGAAGACACAGTGATTTGTTCTCTCTATATATACACAGAGGTCATATGAGGACATAGCAAGAGGGCTGAGAGATAGGAATAGGGTCCTCACCAAAATGTAATCTGCAGTTTATTTGATTTTAGACTTTATTAACTCTAGAAATATGAGAAATAAATATCTGGTTTTTGAACCATGCAGTTTATGGTATCTTATTATAGCACAAGCGTACTAAGATAAATGTGAATATATACAACTCTAATTTTAGTTTCTTTTTTTTTTAATTTTTGATATCCTTCTATCCAAATGATGTATGATTCATCAGGATTTTTGTTCCCATTCAAGTTCACTTAGTTTACTATCTTTTTGCTATAAGGGAGACAAATCCACTTTGGCTATACCAAATAATTGTTGGGAAGGAAGATTGGTGACTGTAAGGATAATAGAAGTATGATTAAATTCAATGCATGAAGAAATTAAATGCAAGTAGGATTTGCAACAACTTCACCTTGACAAGATTTCTATCATCCTTACGTGGAATGAAGTAAATCCATTTCTCTAAAAATACAGGTCCTTAAACAGAGATTAATTTATTGATGTATGGTGTCATAAAATAAGGTATATTTATCATACTCCTTTCATTTCCCTCTTTCCCCCTTGAGACCTAGAGATGCCACACTGGCCAGAGAAGGAACATGTATGCTTCTGAAGCCAGAACTGTGAATGTTATCACGGGAGGTCTCCTAGAATCTCTGTAGAAAACTTACTGTGCTAGACCCATACTTTTTTTTTTTTTTTTTTGAGGAAAGCTACCAGCAAGGACAACAAGGACACCCATATGTGAAAATCATCTCTAGAAGAATTTTATGAATATGACTAATTCTATATATCAACCTTCTATCTTGGCATAAAGTTTTACAATAGCAAAGCCTTTTCTCAGAATCAGTAAAATGGATGGTGTATTTCTTTGGTCACTTGGTTAATCCTTTAATAGTATGTGAATATTTTTTGCAAGAATGTAGCTAAAGGTAAATAAGATGAAAGAAAGGTGGATAACAAATAATTTAGGATTTGTCTGACAAAGTTGTCTTTATTGTTATTTCTCAAAAAGCAGCCATAGGCAATATGTAAATTAATGTGTGTGGCTTCTTCCAATAAATCTTTGGATACAAACGAGTCAGTAGTGTAGATTTGACCTGTATGTGATGTGTGCCCACCTCTGATTAACCTTAGTTCTGTCTATATTATCATTTTAGTTCTGTGATAGATTCTTTATAATTCTTCATATTTGAAAAGAAGATAGGCCACAAACCTGAGTGATACTACAACTAAGAAAGTTTTGATCGGCTCTATGAAGTTTATGCTTATATATATATTACTAAAGAGATTCCAAAATTACAAAAATTTTGGATAACTCTGAGAGAGCATAAATTTAAGACAGAACATGATAGAATAGTATCAGATGATGTATCAGTGTCAGAGAAAATGAGAAATGTAAAGATCATTGATCATTAGGAGGTTATTGGTGACCATCAAGGAGACAGTTTCAATAGGATCGTTGAAGCAAAAACTAAAATGCAAAATATTTTGGCCTAATACTAATGAGCTATACAAAATCTCATGTTAAACTCAGGTTGATTTAAATACAGTCAACTCAGATATTATCATTACTTATGCCCCTTTGGGAATAAATTTAAGCACATTAAAATAAACATTACAAAAATAGGTCTGCTGGCAGCATGGTTTTTTGCCGTATGCATACATTTATTGATTAAATTCCCTATGCTACACTTGAATTTAAAGTCATGACCTGTGCTCTCCAATTGACTTCCTGACAATAATGATTAGAATGGGCAGTGAGCTGCACAAGTTTACTGATAATCTCTCCGTTGTAAAGTCAATGACTCTTTTCCCAAAGAGAAAATTTAGTTATTAAAATAAAGGCCTTCATTAACATACTTCCTTAGTGAAATTCATTTCCTAGTCAGGGATGTAAACATATGTTAAATTTTGTAATAACCCATGAAATAAAGCAATAACAATCTTCATATTCAGTTATTTTCTCAAAACAGTTAGCATTTGATTTTGTGCATGATGAAAATCATCTCATGATAGAATGAAAATGACTCTTTTGATTTCTATCTGCGCAAAAAATGTTTTCATTTGAATAAGGAATATAAGTAATTTTAAGCCTAAGTAACTCTAGGTCATGTTTCTATATTGTGTGTAGTGTTTATATCCCAGTGACTATTTAAACTTTTTTTAATATTTTGATTTTCAAATCATTTTGATTTCTTTGTCTGGAAGGCAAGGTGTTCCTATTTCTACTGCTCAAATTTCAAGTTTGAAAATATCATTCTACCTAGAGTTTTGTGTTGGGGTAGGGATTATTATTTTTCTGACCCTTTTGCTCATCCTGATACCTCTCCTAAATCCCTAATCCTGCATTTTGCACAGTGCTCTAGAATGTCATATAGTTGATGGATTCTTGTTTTCTGAATTTTATAAAGGAATTTAATATAAATTCAATATAAGCTTCAGTTATGAATAAATGTAATATAAACTTTGGTTTTCAGTGGGAAAAATAATGATAGGCTATAAAGATATATGATGACAATTTTATTCTATTTTGAAGCATTGTAGGTTAGCTCTACCAAATTAAATTGCACATGAGAATTCGTTGTATGTGTCCTTTTATTCTAATACTTATTATATATTTCCAGTGTAAAAGATAACATACAAATAAGTGTGACTTGATAAATAGACAATAGTTTTTATTGTCTAACAATTCACCTTTAAAGGGCAACACATTTTCTTTTTAAATAGATAAACCAATGTGAGAAGTTCATGGTTAGAAATATGAACAAATACCTATGAGAATGAAGGATGAGGCCTTAGGTCAGACAATTTGAAAAAATAAAAAATCTAGTTTTGCATTACCTTTATTATTCAGAAAGCAAACTTGAGGTTTCTGGATCAAAAATAAACTACTTCTCTAAACCTCAGTGCCTCCTCTGAGACAAAGAAATGAGAGTTAGTTGGTTATGCCTGTGTATACAAAGTAATTCATTCCAAAGGAGAGGAAATCCAAAATCATGAATCTTAACATTTGTATGTAAAATACATTATAGCTATCACCTTCCCTTGATAGAGAAGGAGAGAAACCTTATCTCTCAACTGTTTTACAACTTGGAAATGTATCGTAAACGAGATTCCAGTATGTAATTAGATTGTGCCAGGTCTCACCCCTCTTTGAAAGAGAAACACATAATTCTGGAGCAATAAATCCCCACATATCTATGAAGATCATTCTTTCTAATCACTCTTTATCTTCTTACACATATCTTGTGTCCAGGTTCTACTTTTCTTTGCCTAGAATGCCTTAAAAATAGAAAAACACAAAAATGTTTTCTCTACAGTTCCATACATGTGAGCAAATGCATTCTTATAGGATGACATTAGAATGTAGGCTGCTGGTTCTTTATGAACAAAAAAGGGGAAAGCCGTGCTTGACAAAGGTGCAGATGTATGATAGTCAGCGGTAAGGCAGAGCATAGAGGGATTCCCATGTAGGGTTTGATAATTGTTATTTCTGGGAATGGGGATTAGAAGAAGAATTGAAAGATCAAAATACATTTCCAGTTTTACTCCACTTGAATTAATGTTATAATTCATATAAAAACTACATTCATAGAGTTGCATGAAAAATTCAGATAAACAAATGTGTACTTGAATGTTATCCATGAAACTGTTTGCTTAAACTAAACAGGTAGCAAAACAAAAATTCAATCACAGACCATGAGACTGTGTGCAATCTACACCTTGAAATTTGGACTCCATTCTATAGGTCAGAAGATCTGAAAGCTTTCAAGAAATGCAGTAATGGAAGTATACCCATTTTAAATTGCTGTGACAACTATGTATGTATGAATGAATGAATGTGTGTGGATTATAAGCAAGATGGCAAGAAGTTTTAGTGATAAGTGAAGGATTCGACTGATAACACAGGCATAAAGAGAAGGGAAAGCCTCTAAAAGAATCAACAAGACTTATGTAGTGATAACATATTTGAGTTACAGGGGCTTGGGACTCTCAAAAGATGTAGGGTGCCATTAACTCAAAAGGGTAGTGCACATTTCTTTTTTTTCACTTTGAAGGGAAAATATAATAAATTTATTATTGTATCCTAAGTTTTAATTTCTATTAAATATCTTAGTAGAAATGTGTAAACTCAGAAATAATAAAATTATAGCATAATCAGGGAAGCATGTATTCAAAATTAGGAATTATGATTGTAGTTCACAACCTAGGTAGAGACCAATATATGCACTTCCAGGGTCAGGATATGGGATTGTTTTCAAAACTAAAGCAGGGGGAAAATCTAAACTTGGGTTACTCATTTTGAAATTTTAATATTAGTTGGCAAAAGTCTTCTATCAGAAAACTTGTATGGGGTCAGAGGCTGAAATTTGGGGGTTGCTTTTCACTATCAACAGTCTCTTGTCAGTCTATAATGCCAAGACCCAGAGCATGAGCTGTCTTTAGATTATAATATGAACTCTACATTACAAATTTATAGAAAGGGCTATAAATAGTTTGGCCACCATAGAACTCTTTCTCTTCCATTTTTCTTTCCCATACTTCCCTTCTTTCTTATATTAGAATGAAGCTATTCTCATCATGTACAGTATTTCTAATATTTAAAGTAATTTTCCCACATTGCACATTCGTCCTTGCAATTTTAAGTTATCTTGAGACCCCTGTCTACAATATTTTTCTAAAACTGTTACTTTTTTTTCCAGTTTCAAAAGGAATAAACATTAAACATTCTAACTATGCAAAGATGATAAAACCTAGAAATCTAATACAGAAGTTGTCTCGTAAAACAAAATCACATTTTCTAAAATTTATACTTTTGTAGACTCATGTCTATAAACATGTACAGAGCAAATGTTCCATCAACAAGTTTTGGAAAATTGTTGTGTGAAGAGGCAAAAAGAAAAACTTTTAGAAAATTTGCCCTCTTAATGAAGAGCCTCAAAATTTTTGCATCATATATAGGCCTGCTTATTTTAATGTTACTTGTCATTATCAGATAAATTATTTAATTATATTTCTTTGATATAATCAAGTAGTTTTGTCCTGGCTTAATCACTGATAGCGAACACACACACACAGTGATCCTTCTATGCATATTTTTAAAAATGATTCATTTGCTCTAAGATTTTGTTTTATTTATTTGGTTACATCCTCCTCCTTTGATGAACTTCTATTTCCATATTCACAAAATATTTCCAACAAACTGTTTGGATGTGGTTTAACATCCACATGAGTGCCAAATGCACTTTGGTCAAAAATGAATAATTCATAAACTTCCTTTTAAACAGTTTCTTCTCTGGGGAACAGCCAATGACTAGTAAATGTCAATATTTTTTAAGAAATACTGGTAATCATTGTGTTAATCTTTTTGAGCAATGAAATTACCACTTCCAATTAATTGATAGGATTTAGTTAACCATCTTTATTCAAAATTAAGTATATGATTTTTAATGTCTTCCAAAATAGGTGGTAAGTTGAATAATTTCTCAATCATATCTATAAAGTGTAGAGGAATTGCAATTTCAGTATAACATGGGGGTAACATAAATAATCATATTTTTACCATCAGTAGTTTGGTACTTAAAATAATTATTGTACAGTTTTTTCTCATTATTTAAAACAATTATTTGTTAAATTGTATATATTTGATAGCTTCTAACAATATTCATAGAGTAGTATTTGCTTTTAACTCATTTTTTTGAAAAAAAAATGTTATTGAAGTAACATAGGTTTATCATCTGTATGTGATTCAGAGGAATAGGTTCACATCTCCTCAGAATTACATCCTGGACCCTGTCCACTACCAAGACACCCATATCCATTCACCATATATACTAGACTTTACTAGTATAGATTAAAATTGAAGATTAAAATAGATTAAAATAGAAGAGTTCCACAAAAAAAATAGAAAAATTCTCAAATGATATTTTAAATTAAATAAACAAACTTTAGGAAAGTATGGAAAATAAATATCAGGAAAATATACCGATAACTGTATAGTTATAATTTAGAAATGACTTTTGACACTGAGTTTAGTTTTGTTTTGATCTGTGTAGTAATTTATAACACACCCCCAAATTAAGAAAGAAATTTGACCCCCGAGCTGTCTATAGTTTTCATTTTTAGAAATTAGGTCAAGTTTTATATATAAGTTTCAATAAATGGTGGTGCTTCTGATGTTCATTGACAGAGGATGAAATGAAGTCTTAGCTTTCAAAAGTAATTTTTTAAAGGGTGTGGAAAAGTAGACTTAATCATAGCTTAGATGTGGAATGATGGGTTCTGTGTCTAAAAGTAGCTTCGTGGGGAAAAAAAAAATGGTTTAAACCCAGTGAACAGCAAGCAAACATTTGATATTTGCTAGAACTAAAAAGGAAGGTTAAACACATACCATTTTGAGAGTAGAAAGTCAAAGACACATGAACAGGAAGCCAACCAGAACATACATTTGTGGAATGCCATGTATCCTGCTGACACTCCCCTTTCATAAGGCAGAAAGCTTAATGGAATATAACAAACCAGCCTGTCTCTAGAAAGCCCATATCTCAGAAGTAGAGGCCAGTTTCTACTAGAATCAACACAGTGCAGTTTTCCAAAATTAACACTAGACTGAATGTACATTAAAATAGCAAACACTTCTGTTTCTAATATCACTGACTTTGGGGACATTTTAGTAAATATTTGTATTGCAACAAATCAGTATCTGATATGAAATACAGAAATTTAGATTCTACCAAAGAATCTACTAGCTATTAATACTTTAGCCCAATTCAATAGTGCCAAAAATTGTTTTAGGCAGAAATCAGACATACTTTTCAGTATGTCTGCATCTCATAGACCTTAATTTGTAATAGGTGACCCAAATCTCTAAACTCTCTTTCTTTCTGACTCCCTTCAAGAGGCATTTTAAGCTTTTTACCTGCTTATTTTAAATGATGGGGTGCAAAGTCATATTGTATTTGAATGAGTAGGGATAACAAAGATTTCCAAAGTATAATTAGACACACACAGAGAGAAAGTTCTTTTGTACTTCTACCTAATAAATGATTCAAGACCCAGACCCAGGTTTATCAGCATCTATACAAGATTTTTTTTTTTTTAATTTCTGGCAAACAGCTTGCTGAAATTCAAGAAAAAATAATCACTAATCTGTCAGGCATCTTGTGATATATTTTATAAATCACTAAAAAAAATCTTGTAAGTCAGTAATGAAAATATGTCATCAGTAAAGACTGAATGCATCTTGTGATACATTTTATAAATCACTACAAAAATTATTTTAGGTCAATAATGAAAATATATCATCAGTAAGGACTAACTCAATGGTCTACTTCAGAGATGTGACAGATGAGGGTATGGATGTTTAAAGGTTGGCCTCTTTCTGGTACAGTTTAGCTAAACAGCGTGGACAGTTTAGTATTTGACAACTCTCAGATTTCCTATGGTTCCTATTGCATCGCTTAAACCTAATTGCATTTGAAACAGAATCTTGGCCCAGGGTCTGTAACGTGAGGATGTTAAATGTGTGTCATGTGGAAAGTATCTGATGCCGTGTTGTGCATTGTAATAAGCTACTAAAGATTAGAGCCATGAGAACCAAAGAAACCAAAATCTATAATTATTGGCATTTGTTGGAATTGTTCTAAGAACATTTAACCATTTTAATCCAATTTTCTTTCTTTATGGTCCTCACTGAAAAAAAAAAAAAAAAGGAGTATACAAACAGACTTTAATATACATCCCCCATTTATTCTCTCCCCTAATGGAGAATATAAACCAGACCTATGGTTACTTCTTCTGTAAATCTTATTGAACAGACAACAAAGGAGACGTGGTTGCTTGCAGAGTTTTGTCAACTTTTGCCTTTAAAGAGGTTTAAGATTGACTCTGACACAAAACAGTATGTTTACTTTTGGCTACAGACATTTTACAAGAATTTATCAGAACTATATTCTTACAGTGGGCTACTTTGTAAGTAATACCCTAATGACAAAATTTGTCATACTATCATTATGCATTTTGGAATTACCTTATTCTCTTTTTGCCATGAAATTGTATCTGAGATTTGACCTAAAGAAATACAGTAGATTTACTTTTGTCATCCTTATATTATCAAAATGGGTACACTGACGATATATTCATTTGCACATTTCTGTGTAAGTCACTATTTTGATCTCCTCTTTGAAATTATCAATAAAATGAGTTAAGAACTACAAGAAAACTGGCAATATTGCTTTAGTGAATACCTGAACATTTTATCAAAAAGAAGGGAAAAATGTATATTCCAGGTGCCATCTTTTTGTTAAATTATATTATTAATATTTGTAAATAGGTTATATTTTCACAGAGAGATATTGATTTCAATAATTCTAGAGAACAGATAGGTTTCCAAACAAGATTTGGCTTATTAAAAAAATGGAAACTTCCTTTAGAAATTGGAGCTATTCCACACTGTGATTGTTTATAAGAGTGAAAGAATATGTTGCAGATTCTGAAGAAAATTGCAAGTTGGATTGGTCTATATTAAGGTTACATATGTCAGAGAACAAATACAACCTAATTTGCTAAAGTGAGAAAGGAAATTAACAAATAAATAAATAATCTCTTGCTTACACTTCAAACAACAAACAAATTGGTTTATTACCTAGCATGTTGAGACTTTTCTAGAGGTCACTAATGACCACTAAAAGTGAAGCAGTTGAGCCATCATTTAGAATCTGTTTTCATTTCTGATTTCCATGACTGAGCTCAGATGTTACATGTGCTTAAATTTGCCTGTAGGGAATCTTTGAACTGCTTAATGGGATGGCAGTTGTCAAGTTATGCCCCACATTAACTGACCATAACAAATCCTGGTGAGTAACTAACATCATCCAGTTGTAAGTCATGTTTACTCTCATAAAAATGTACCAACATTACATTGTAGTTTATTTCAAGGATGTTATAAATTTAAATTGCTGTCACATTTAGACTCATAAGCATCCATTTCCTAAATATATATTGCTGACATGGAGGTGAGAGCTGACATAAGTCTTTAGAGCCACAGAGCAGGCAGATGAGTTTGATATGCTATAATATGTCATTCCAGATTCTATACATCTTTCACGAAGACCAGATTCACCATTACTTCATGAGAAGTAACTTGATTGAACCTCCCTTTTTCAACCTAGCCAAAGGTGATAATGTATATGTTTGACTTTTTTTTTTTCGTGGTACTTCAACTAATTTGGCCTATATTAGGTCAGAGGTTAATCTTGATTCATCAATTCTATTTTTTAAAAGGAAACATGATAAAAAAAAATAAGAGTTTTTATATTCTTCAAAAACCCATAAGCTGAGCCCAAAATCAGTTTTTGTTTTTTTTTTAAGATTTATTTGTTTATTCATACAGAACTGGGGCACAGGCCAGAGATGCGTGGGGTGAGAGGATTCA
>NW_004567104.1:59984015-59984860 GCF_000260355.1 Condylura cristata | reverse complement strand
TATATATATATATATAGTAGCATTAAATAATCTGCTCAAACTGGATGGCAGTTCACTATTCCATGAAGAATCCAGGGAATGTATGATATATGCAAAAGTCTCTTACAGACAAAAGTTTCATTATAACAATTAATTAATCAATAGCTGGTCTCTGAGAAAGGATTTGTATGGTTTCCTACTTACTAATGGTCATAGAATCAAAGGCACAAACCTATGTTTAAGAATTATGTAAGGGCCATTCCTGGTGGTATAGTGGATTAAAGTGCCGTAGTATAAAACTATCTGTAGCCACTGTAGCAGATCTCTTCTGTCCTGCCCATTGTTCCCCTCAGCAGTGTATTTCAGTCAATCTTCCTGTTCTACTCCCCACTCTGGTGAATCATTTCAACCCCCATAACATTGGCCTGTATCAGTTCTTGTATGCATAAATATTTTTTTTTTAGACTTATATAAGAATAGCTACTATTCTGGCGTTAGACATTATAAGTCAGGTCATGTATTGCCAGTACTATAGGCTAGGTTTACTGCCATATTACCTGATAATTGTTTTGCCTACAATGGCTTAAATTAGATTTTGGTGATCGCATTAACCATGGTTTCATCAATATTCCCAAAATAACTGTAATCACCCTTATCTAGTTAAAAGGTTGACAGTGTTTTTCTGAGGTTTCATTTTGTAATAATTTACAGAAGAAAACTTATCATGAAAGGGCTTAAAAATCTTTGCAACATAGATCTAGCAGTCATCAAATTAAGAAAACTTCTCTGTGATTATAATGATGTGCATTAGACATATGTCTGAAGAGGTCTCACCACCTCAAAAAGCTCCACAAGAATATTTCCTT
>NW_004567104.1:59927356-59983040 GCF_000260355.1 Condylura cristata | reverse complement strand
CTCTCCCTCCTCCTACTCTCTCTCCTCCTGCTCCCCCTTCCTCCTGCTTCCCCTCCTCCTGTTTCCCCTCCTCCTACACTCCCTCTTCCTCCTCCTGTTCTTTTTCCTTTTCCTTCTCTCCCTCCTCTTCCTGCTTTCCCTCCTCCTCTTGCTCTCCCTCCTCCTCCTGCTCTTCCTTTTCTTCTTTCTCTTCTTCTTCTCCTTCCTCCTCCTCCTCTTTTGAATCACAGATGTATTTCTTACATGTAGCATATAGGAAATTTTTGTGTGGTTATACTTTGTTAATCACAGTAGATTCCTTATATATAATTAATTTTATATAACTTTTATTTAGCCAAGATTAGAAGTACAATTTTGGGAAATTATGTACTTCATATTTAAAGGCAAATGCTAATATATTGATTGCTAGTGGATCAACTGATATAGAATGAATAATTTATTTCAATATATAGAATTGACTATTTTTTCACTTGTCCAGACATCATAATGACATTTATATTAACTCAGACAAAAAATTTAAAATAACTGTTAAGCAGAGTATTTGATTATATTTATGACAATTATTATTTTTTAAGACTTATTTATTTATGCATTCAGCACTCAGGTACAGGCCAGAGGTGCAGGGGTGGTGAAAGGATTTACCAGAGACAGAGTAGGGAGCAGAACAGGCAGATCGACGAAGTACACTGCTGAGGGGAGCAGCAGGCGGGTTAAGAAAGGTTCGCTGCGCCATGTAGATCCAGCCAGGATCGAACTTGCACTGTGAAGTAGCTGCTGTGAGCTTTCAGTCTGCATCCTAACCAGCTGACCACCAGGGAGGGCCAATTAAACTAATTTTTAATCAATTTTAATTGACTTTATTGTAATTATCATTCTCCCATCCTAGAGATTTTGTGTTAACTTCCATATATTTTATAGTGAAAAAAATCTACATGAAACACATGTAATCAGCTCATCTTGAATTTTCTCATTAACAAAATTCAGAAGTAATAATAATCTGCTAGTAAAAATGTAGATTTGATCTGTTAAAAAAATCAATTTCGGGCCTTCCCTGGTGGTGCAGCGGGTTAAAGCACAGCACTAAGAAGCTAAAGCCACTTCCGCATGAGTTTGATCCCTGCCTGCCCCAGAGGTGACCACATGGTGCAGCAGACCTCTCCTGACCTGCTCATTGCTCCCCTCTGCAGTGTACTTAGTCAGCCTGTTCTGCTCCCACTCTGTCTCTGGTGAAGCCTCTCACCGCCTCTGCACCTCTGGCCTGTACCCCAGTTCTGTTTGCATAAATAAATAAATCTTTTTTTAAAAATCAGTTTCAATTAATCCTTATCTGAGAGCATATCTAATACATGGCCAAATATGAGAATCAACCACATAACAAATAACTTTACTTGATATAGTTAGTAAAGAGAATTAATTACTTATCATTCTATGTTTACCTATTTTTAAAAAGTCTTAGAGATTTCTACACCTGCCTAAAAGTTGACCTGGAGTTTCACAGGTATCTATTCTCCTAAAGGAAAAAAAAAAATATCTTGACATTTGCCTACCAAGTCAGAAGGGGGGAGAGGTGATGGGAGAAAGTTCTGGTGGCTGAGGATGGGCCATCATGTCCCCAGGGACACACTGAGAGTTGAGTCCTGGAACAGATTTACAAGGCAAAACACTGCTGTCTGGTAAACAGCCTCCTGCTGTTTCCTTAGTAATAGTGAACAAGCAGGGCTGATTATGTGACAAAGGCAGGAGAGATGGGGCCCTGGGGAAACAAAGGATAATCAACTTTATGGGAGCAATATCCAGGGGACACAACAGGTAGATTTTAATAGGAAATGTGAGGGGACATATGGGCCATATATGCAGGTGCGAGTGTCCTTTCCAAGCTACTCCCAGACTCTCAGGCCCTGACCGCACAGTCTACGCTGCCATGGGGTCCCCAAGCTGCCCATGATATGGGCGGGTAGGCCTCTTCCAATTCTCTCTCACACACACAAAGTGCACAGAGAGCCATGAGGTGAGGAGCCCCGGTGGAGGAGAGGCCAGGGACGAAGGCCTGATGGGACATGGAGGGGTTATCGGGGCACCGGTGGTGGGCACATTGGGAAACATACACCTGTAGAGGTTTGACCTATGACCCCCAGATCAGTTGCTTCAATGCAAACCAACTGTGCTTCAATAAACATAGGAAGAAAAGGTGAAGAAATAACCAAAGGAAAAAGTGGAGGAAATCTTAACTTGCTATAGATTTTACATACTTCAAAAGTTTGCCTTAGACAGAGCCAAAGCAAAGAAGTATGCTTATTTTTAGTTTTGTTTTTCTGAAAGTAACACAAAATGAAATAAATTCTTAGTGTCAAAACTAGTCAGTCAGATGAAAGAATATGGTTAGAAGTTAGCTTTCTAATTAAATCTTTCCAGGATTATAATGATTTGTAGTTTTAGCCTTCAAAGTCTGCCACTGAAGGATGATATTAAAAATGTTTGATTTTTTTATTCTCTTTATTGAGATTATTTGTTTATCAACTACATTTGTCTTAGAACAGTGATCTAGTCCTAATATAAAAAGCTGATTACTAATTCTTTTTTCCTCTATTTGATAAAAGTATTCCACTATTCCAAGTTGTATATCAAAAAGCTTTTTAAAATCATATATAATTTGACAAAACCCCAGGATATTAAAAACTGGCATAAGGCATAATTTGAATTCCTCAACATGAATCAAAGTGCTTATTTGCAATTACCCAGGAGAGCCTACAGCTTCCACTTAGTACGAATGATCAACTTAAAATATTCTGGATTCTTAATTTTAGTTGGTATCCTAATCAAAAAACTAAAATCTCTAATATATCAACAGTACAATTAATCATTCCAAATTGTTTTAGTTTCCCACTTCCATATAAGACTTTTTTTGAAATGTTTATATTTTATATATTGTCTGGACTTCTGTGATAAGAGAAACAAATGATTTTCTCTTTGCCTTTAAACAATTGTTTCTTGTAAAACACAAAGTATTGTATTTCTGGTGAGATTTTTTGCCCTTTCAATTTTGTTGCTTTCTATAATCCAAAGACTGTCATTTATGATATATAATTTTGGCCAAATTCATTTTCAATTTATTAAGTTCTTTTTACCATGTTTTTCTGATCTTGATTACTATTTGCATTGTTTACTCACTTCTTCTTCTTTTGGCCAACCTTATCCTGTTGTGTGCTTTTTGTCTTTCATCTTCAAAGCCACATTTCTGGATTATATGTGACTGTCTAAAGTTAGTTGCTGGTATAAACTTCAAATGCAGAACTTCACTTTAAAAAATTCCAGCTGAAGTTTATCATTTCTTAGAGTGTACAGCTGTTTCTACCACATTTATTCTTTTTATTGTCAGGATCATAAGACTGGATGCTAGAAGCAGGCTGTTTTCATTTCAATCATGCTAACAATCCAAGGAAATCAGGCTTTGATCTCTGGAAAGAAGATTCGGGACACCAAGTGTATTGCAATTGGCTTTGGAGAGTTATTTTATGAGACACTTGCAGTTGTGTTCCAGAATGTGTTTTATATTCATGACTAAGAGAAGGAGAAGAGATAGAACAACACTGTGCTTTTAGCTTTGAAAACGTCAGGATGAAGTGATGTGACAAATAAAGATTTAAATTGGACTTGAGCAAGTTTTGAATGGAATATGCTTCTATGTTATCAGTGCTGCCTCTAGAAATGCTCTGTAGAAACTGAAAGCAGGAAAGAGAATGAACAGGAAGAGAGGGCATGGAGTAGGAGGGAATACTATTGGGAGGCTGGACACAGGTTAACCTAGTGGGAGAATTTAGAAAGCTTCTAAATTTTTCAACAATTTTATTGAGAAACAGCTAATAACATGATATTTGCCAGTTGAAAGTACATGATCAATGGTTTTAACACCCATATAGACTTGTGCTTCTATCATCTTATCTGAATTTTAGAACTTCACCCCAAAAAGAAACTTTATATACACCAGGGTTCACATGCATTCCTGTTTGCTGTAGTCTCAACCTGGCCTCTGGGAAATATATTTGTCCACCTTAGAAATATCCTAGAAATGGAATCTTATGACATATGATCTTTTGTAAATGTCTCCTTGCATTTAGTATAATATTATCAATCCATATAGTAGCCTATTTGTGGTTCTTTATTCATTGTATTGTTGTCTAGATATGCCACATTTTGGTTATCCATTCACTAGTTAGTGAACATTTGGATTGCTTCTACCTTTGACTATAACCAGTACTTCTGCCACAAACATTAGAGAGAATGCTTTTGAGATTTATGTTGATGCTTTTTCTTTATGTATATCATGTTGTTTTCTCATGGGTGAAATTTGGAAAAATTACAGACATAGTTCATTAATGTCTTTCCAGAGCCATCAGTGACTCTTGATCGGTCTTCAGAAAAGTTGACTTTGCAAATCAACCTACATTTTTGTCATTTCAGTGGTTATATGTGTGTGTGTGTGTGTGTGTGTGTGTGTACTACATATATATATATATATATATATATATATATAGTTTGGTAGTTATATATAAATATATACATATAGTTCTGATAGTTCTGGCAACTAGGAGTAGGACGTGACACTACATCTTGTCTTTAAAAATGTTTTCTCATTTGTTATAAAAATTCGCTCTGATCTGATACCAGATAAAAATTTGCTATCGACACAGATCTACTAAAACAACATTTGATACATGCTCTGTAAAACACAGCATGCTCACATTCTCTCTGTATATACACTCATGAGAACCAAATGAATCAGAGCAAAAATATTATGGGCTTCATAACATCTAATTCCTAGGTAGACCAAAAGACAGAATTCACCTTTAAGCTTCCAAAGCTTTCAGTAGATTTCTAGACCTCGACCTAGACCACTGCTCCAAAGGTGGTAAGTTCTTGGTCATTTCTCATACTATATTCATAGAGGAACAATAATTCTATGGGCTCTTGATCGCAAACCACATATCTGGAGAGCATCCCATTCTCATCTCTCTAATAAACGTTAATATCTGAATTATTCATGCTGGTCAGTTAAAACTTCTGCATTGTTGAGGGGGTATTAAGTACTTGTAAAGTTCCCTCTGGAACAAGTTTCCCAAATTGGGTCCTTCAAATACTTCTGAGTCATGAATGTTAGAATAACAGTAAATACAGCAACCTTTTCTTCCTGAATGAGTAAGCCACCTCCCAGAAATTCAGAAATTCAGTTCTCGTTGCTTCTGCTCTCTTGCCTTCATATACTTCTCAAGCTGTTTCCACATTGGTCTTTGCCCATTTATGTTGAAGACTCTCTGACCCTCAGGACAGGCACTGAATTCTATTTGTGCAGATTCTTTTAACTTACCACACTGTTTAATTTCAGAAATATTTAATTAGTAGTGTTTCTTAAGATCAAAAAATAGCAGGCTACAATTTTTCTATATACTGTGAATTATTTGCCTTGGCTACCAAATTTTTCTTTTTCTTCAGATTTGTGTTAAAATGATAGCTCCTTTGTTGAAGTACCATATTCTGCTGTGTATTTTAAATTCCTCTTCCCCATTGTCTTAACTTTTCTTCATTCATAACCTTACAATTTTTGCAGAAACATTTTAGACATTTTTGAGTTCCCGTCATTCTCAAAAAGTCTCTGAACTTCCTGGGCGTGGTTTCTATATTTGATTCACATGTGGGACACATGTTTCCAACATAACACACAATTGGCTGTCTTTAAATATCTGACAAATAAATGTATGAATAAATTTCAGAGCCAAAGAAAATTCTTTGTTAGCTAATAGGAAAAATTGTCTCTTGCAGCTGCAAGAAAAAGACTTAGGTAATTTTTAGGCCCTTTGTTTTAGACATAAAATAGGTGTTTGTATGTGGGTTGTTGTAAATGAATTATTTATTATTGGCATATGTAAACTGAAATCGATATTATCAACAGTGACTCATTTCATCCTTTGAGCATGTCTTTGGTTTATGTTAAATTTATAACCTGAAATAATGTTAGAATTGGATATTAATTTTTCAAATATTGCATATACTGCATATTTATCATCTCAAAGAATATAAAATGCCAGCAGTTTTAATGCAAAAAAAAGGGGATGCTTTATATATGTCTACATCAATGATGTTTTTGCGACTAATCGCTAAGTATAAAGTTATTTAAATAAGAAAACCTGGATTCTAGTCTTGGTCCTGGAAGATCATCACTTAATCTTAAATTAATCATTAAGTATGAAACTACAGGGGACTCAAAAAGGCAAAAAGGGGAGGGGGACACAGAATAAAAATATTTGAGACGTACTGATTTCTGATCTGCTGCTCTAAATCCCATCCTTATTTGGCTGATTTTTTTAAGCAGTGTGCTTCATTCATTTTTAAGTCTTCAACAATATTTTCTGACCCTACTACATACTGGTCTCTGATGTCCTGAGAATAAAATAAGTGATGGAGATGTGAACTTCTGCTGATACTAAAAGATATCTGCCTAGCAATAGGCATGTGCTCCTACATCTCAGGATATATTAGAGATATAATCAATATGGCTACCTTTCTTTCCCCCTACTCACATATTAACTGTGTTCTAATACAGGGTCAAAATTTGTGTTTCCAAGGGTTGATACATTTCATGTTTGGGGGAATAAGAATGACTTTTAGAATGCTAATTTTGATATTGTGAAATAAATATATTGTGTTTCCTGAATATTGTTCTCTAGCTTTACCTATAAACAATTCTACTCTTATAATATTTGACGTGATTGCAAATTGTCTTTCAGGTCTTATTATTTCTTTCAGAACACTGCTAAATTTTAAAATTGAGTTATTCTTTTGCTGCATCTTTTTATTAAGTCCTATTATTTCTACAAGGCACAGTTTTCACTGGAAACCATGATGCTAGAAATTCATATATTTCAATTATGTCCCCCTAGAGAACACTAATTATTGGAAAAACAGTTAACTGTCTTTATGGTCAACCTTTGTCTAGAAGTTCATCCTCCTATTTATAATCCTTTCACCCTCCATCTAAGCTATGAGTGCAAAACAGAAATGGTAATTAAACAGTAAAAAATGCTCATAAAAAATATTGTTGGGCCCACCCTGATGGCACAGCAGTAACTAGTTTTAAAGATGTAGCAAATGTTTAATACTTACCATTATAGTAGTTGAGCAATAGTTGATGTTTCATCCAGAAATTTATGGCTTTACACAAATGTCTATTTTACTAATTTCTGCTCATATTTGAGGATTCTTTGTGATGACATCTAGTAAGAAGAGAAAATTTAGGAAAAGTACTTTTTCATCAGTAACAAAGTAGACTATTTCTGTTAAATAGGTTTGCCACATAATTTATCTATTTTCCAAACAGGACATTTTGAGATCAAAGGGAAGCACTATTAGTGATTTCCCAGGGATACCACGTGGAACTTACGAAGCAAAAATGGGAGTTTTGATCTGCATATTATTAAAATTGTTTAACCCTTATAATTAAAAATTGTATAATATCAACATCAAAAATTTTAAACATATGAGCCCACTATTCCAACATTTGGCTATGTTGTTTTGGGAAACTAGTCTCTTGGTAAAACTAGTCAGCAAATTGATTTTTCTCTCTTTATTGATCTAGTCCATAAGCCCCCAGCTGGGAACTTTCATCAGGTGTCCTCTTCAATAGACATGTGTGAAGTTAGACTGCTTTGTCACTCTTTGCCACTTTCAGACACTTCAACAAGTCCAATTGTCTTCTTGAGGGGACTTGGGTTAGGCTAACGAGGAAGGGCAACTTCACCGGTCTCATAAAGAATCACAGAGACAAGGATTAGTCACAAGTACTGTGAAAGTGTAAAGGAATGCATTTCATAATAAACCATCAATTTTAATTCATCTTCTCTATCTTTCCTCTTCTGCTAATCAGATGAATCTCAGGTAGCCAAAGGAATGAGGCTACTAGACAAAAGTAACAACACAAAGAAAACATTTTTATTTTTTGGCAAATATTTTCGAAGACATTGAAATATAGGTGGATGAAATTTAATGTTATCTTATTTTGGGTGGCTTTGGAAAAATTTACATTGAAAATTCTCCAATATATCTAATTTTGGAAGATCCTTTGAGTATTATTAAATTCTCTCTATGTAGAGGTGAAATCATACACACAAGTGATTATACAGTGAAAAAAAATCCCTTTTTCATTTATAATAATTTTAGTTACCATTTTGGAACAGTTATTTCAGTCAATACAGGTAGACACAGGTTGTAAATTGCTTAAATAAAATTTGTGCTAATGAATAAATACTATAAATAGTAGAGATTCAAATGAAACCTCATATTTTAATATAAACTGAGGATTAAAAACTTGCTAAAGAACATTCTCTTACAATCTCATTGTCTAAAGGTATGACTTAGTCTATTTTATTTATAACGTAAAGGAGGTAACTTGTTCTGAATCCATGCGGACTTTTTTTTTTATAAAATCTGAAGTAAAATCATTATTGTTTATTATTCAGTAAGAATATATACACTGTTCTCAGAATTTAAAACTTACTGCTTAAACAAAGTGCTTTTCTATGCTGTCAACAGTAAGTGGTAATCTAAAATATGTGAGGCAGAAAAGAATGGTAATATTTCATTGTTAGAGCACACTCCATTCTACTTTTATGTGTAGTCCCAAATGTGCAGGTATAAACTCTAAGAAACAGGCTTTGAATGAAAGAGAATAAAGTTTAATATAGGATGAAAATTTTGATATAAGAATTAAGTGTTTTTACATGTAATAATTCTAACTACATTTTGCCTATTAGAAGTATAATTAAATAACTTCTCTCTAGATAATGCTTCTAATAAAATATGAATATTTTATTAGTTATTACTTAAATTAGTATTATTTATAATAAGATGGTGATTCGTATTATTTAAGGTCATCTAGAACAGAGTTTATCAATGACTTTTTCATTATTCATAGATATGTTTTTCTGCTATTTCCTGTTGTGGCTTCTACTACAGATATTTCTTTATAATAATAATAATGTCCAAAGCATTTTTTCATTGTCATTTAAAAGTTATTTTTTGAGACTTGAAACCTCTTTCCTCATAGGAAACAAATTAATGATTTAGCATTTTCAAATGGTGAGATTTTTGACCAATTTCAGATCTCTTTAGTCCAAAATGTGTCATAACATCTAAGACTTGTAAATATCTATAATAAAAATCCTGATGCCAAGTACCCTTATCTCCATTTTCTTTAGCTCCAAGGGGTGCTCTCCTCCAAGAAAGTGATAAAACCAGTTTTCCCACAACCTGTAGAGAGGAGAAGAATTAAAAGTTGCACCCTCCCTGGTGGCGCAAAGAATTAAAGCTTAACACTGTGAAGATAGCTGCTGCTGCCTCTGTGCAAGTTCGATCCCCAGCCAGGGAAGTCACTCACGTGGGCAGCAGATCTCTCCCCTCAGCAGTGTATTTTATCGATCTGCCTGTTCTGCTTCCCACTGTGTCTCTGGTGAATCCTCTCACTCCCCGCAGCTCTGGTCTGTACCCCAGCTCTCATATGCATAAAAAAGTAAATCTTGAAAAAATATTAAAAGTAGCAAGAGGAATGTGGATGCCACCTTTTACTACTCTGGAGAAGATTCACTACAAAGGGCTGCATTTTGTTAAATCCCTGCAAAGACAAAACCAATCCACTTTTATTTAGCCTAAGATTTAAGAGTGCTAACTACAGTACTAATCATGTGATATAAATATTCTTTAGTATATGTTCTGCCAAACAAACACTACAAGTATTCTTTGTGATTGCAGAAATTTCCTGCACTCATCACAATTGGGATAAGTCACTTTTTAAACACAATGAAAACAATACAAAATATGGTAGGAAAGGCTGTATTCTCATTAGACTTCGGTTCTTTGTGAGATATACAGATAATATGTGTTCACCACTGTGAACTGTGGTTGAAATTTTGAGATGTTCAGGGTTTCTAAACCTCAACACTGTGGACATTTTGTGACCAAATAATGTTTTTCTGTAGGTGCTGCCCTTATGCTCCAAAAGTTGTGTAGCAGCCTTGGGGCCTCCTTGGTGCTACAGCAAGTTAAAGTGTAGCACTGTGACGCTGTCTACAGCCACTGCATGATGGGTTTGTTCCCTAGCCAGGGAGCTGACCCTAGCCTAGCAGACTTTTCCTGTCTCCCCTGTGGCTCCCCTCAACAGTATATCCTCCTGTTCTGTTCTCTACTCTGTCTCTGTTGAATCTTCTCACACATACACTCCCCAACCCCCACATCTCTGAGCTGTACCCCAGTTCTTGTATACATAAATAAGTAAATCTTAAAAAAAAATTAATAATGTGTAATAACCTTCCTGGTCTCTGTTTACCAGATGCTGCTAATAACATACTCCCTAGTTCAACAATCAAAATGCCCTCAGAGATTATCAGTTGTCCTCTGAGGGCTGAAGGGTGGGTATTGTCAGCAGGGAATCTCCCAAATAAAAAACAATTCATTAGATGGATAAATAATCCATCTTTGAATATACTGAAAGAGCGATCATTGATGACCTTGATAAACACTGTTTGAATTGAAGTGCTGGGACTGAATATTAGAATGATATTAGCAAGTGAATGAAAATAGAAGAAATGGAGATAGAACTTTCTGGAAAAGGGAGGAAATAATTGAGATTCTGGAGAAGGGAAGAAATAATTGAAGAAATGGTAGATGTGACTTTAAGTGAAGCTGTTCTTGTTATTTTTGTTTGCTGATTATTTTATCCCTTTAATAAGAGATTCTGTACTGCATATTTGTTAGTGTTTAGGTAAAATTCATAGGGTGGGAAAGTTGAGGCAGAATAGAGAGGGCTAATGTAGTACCAGTTCCTAAAAAGACATTTGGGTGAGGATACTGCACCTAAGTAAAGCAATTGACTTGGTAGTGATACAGGGCAGGAAGAGGGGCACCCCTGAACCCCAAATCTGCCTGCTCTAAATAGGCACTGCCATCCACCGCATCAAGACAAAACATATAAGGCTTTAATGAAAAGGAAATGTAATACAGTGAGTGTACAATACAGAAGACAAAGAATGTAATTTCTAAATCAAACACCTGAAGTTACCCATCCCCTCGTGTGCAAAACTCAACTCAAAAGGGATTGGCCCAAAGCAAGGCCTGAAAGCCTGACACAAGACTAAAGCACCTTCTGATCGAGACCCATAGAAAAAGGTCAGAAATGGCCAGACAAGTCTGGGAGGAAAAGAGCAAAATCAAAATCAGTATAAACACTGCCGTAGTCACCTCCCCACAGGTCTCCCACCCACATCTCTTTCAACCAACCCAGGGTCAAAAAATAAACATGGTTTCGTCACATGTCTCCCTCTGCTCCGTGTGGCTTCCTCAGATCTCCTTCTTACTCTCCATCCTGCTTCCTTCCTCCTCAGATTCCTTCCCTTCTCTTCTTTTCTCTGCTCAGCTCCACCCTCTTTCCCGTTGGAACAGGAAACCCAGAACTTCCCCTTTTCCTGGGGAATACACTGTTACAGTAGAACGCTTCTTATATTACAGTAGCACACAGAGGAATTTGGGGTTCAGATTTAATAACAATACAGTATTGGTGATATATTATTTATTGAAGTAGGTGGCAGAGTCATTAGATGAAGTAAAGTAAGGGTAAGCTGTAGTAGTACAGAGTTCAACTTTACAGGATTTCAGTTTCACTGCATCAAAGAAATGGATCAAATCCTGAAATCCTCTGACATTGATCTTGAAATAGCACCTTTAAAAATATACTCCTGGAAAAAAAAATATATATATATATATATATACGCCTGGGCCCTCCCTGGCGGTGCAGCGAGTTAAAGCACTGCACTGGGAAACTTAAGCCACTTCAACATGAGTTCGATCCCCCCTTGCCCCGGAGGTGACCACATAGTGTGGCAGACCTCTCCTGACCCGCCCGCTGCTCCCCTCAGCAGTGTACTTCGTCAATCTGCCTGTTCTGTACCCTACTCTGTCTCTGGTGAATCCTCTCACCCTCTGCATCTCTGGCCTGTACCCCAGTTCTGTATGCACAAATAAATAAATCTTAAAAAAAAAAATACTCCTAAGTCAACATTTTATTTGTGGAAAGATATACATTATACAAAACAAAATACACTTTTAAATTTCTTAACTAAAGGTAATTAGTTATGTCCTTGTAGCACATAAAAAAATATTGTCTTCTGTTTTTAAATTAATGGAAAACACATCTTGGTAGATGGCTTCACCTGTATAAAACTGCATTCCAAACAATAGTAATAGCATAAGAAAAATTGTTAAGAAATAACTTTACCATTAAATCAATATAGTCTCTGACTTGAAGTCAATTTGCTTAGAGTTTTATATGACTTTATTGATTTGAATCATAAAAGATACCAACAAGCACACATTTATACAAGTTCAATAACACAAAAAGGAGACAATTTTCTCAAAGGAGAAAACTTCCAATGATAACTGAGTTTGTCTTGAGTACAGGAATTTGGGGACAAAATAAATTGTTTCCTTTTCTATCACAAATTTGGGAGATTGGTACTCTGTCTACTCTGTTATCTTAGCCTTGATTTGACCCAGATAATCTATGTAAGATATCTGTCTGTGGCTCATTCTTTAGAAAGTTGTAACTCACACCTCAAAGAACTGAACATAAATTGAGGAAATGTTCACGTTGACCTTTACTTTAAAAGCTTGACCAATGCTTTGAATTCTATTACCCTGATATCATTTTTAGTTGGTTTATTTTCTGACCTGGAAGAGTGAAATGTATTTACATTTATAAAAAAGCTTTGACTTTTATGACTAATGGATGCTAATTGCTACGACAGTGACATTTGTATCTTACCCATATTTCTGGGTTAACTTTAATAGAAAAATCTTTGAGAACTAAATTATCCAAGCTTTTAGGAAAAAAAAAACTGCTCTCTAAAAAAATAAAAAAACAAAATATTGCTAACATAAAGTTTAATATTAATCACATAATCTTCTAAGACTTTCTTTCATAATTCCTTTAAAATTTTAAAATAATCTTAAATTATTTTTAAAATGTAATTCAGTATCTAAGTGGACAAAATGGGTTATTCTGTTGTGTTTATGGAATTTTTTATTTTATTAATATTCTGGCCTTGTCTTATCCTGATCATCCTAAGTGTAACCCTTAGATAGCAAACAGTGTTGAAAAACCAATGCTTTCCTTCTGATACTATTTTACAAAGTCTGTGGTTATTATAATCCTGTCTAGCTTGTTCTGCTTCACCTACTCTTCTCTGCAGGACATTCCTAATCTCATTATTTTGGTAGAGACTCAGTTTATAGGTTAAGACAGTTAAAGACATATCTGAAATATACCTTGATTTCCACTGAAATGCCTTATTAATCTATTATATCCAACTGTGTCTAGCTCAAATATGTGAGAAATTTTCAATTTCTAGAGTTATAAAGAGAAGGTAATTGTTAGGTTTATCATTAAGTAAGTAATAATTAGTGAAAAGTTGCTAAGGGAAATTCCAAGCTTTTGAATTTTATGTGACCAGATGAACAGATTGTGTTTAACCTTCATTTTTTTTTTCCTTCATTTTTTTTAAATGAAGCCATATAAAGTCTTGGATAACGAGTTAAGATTCCTTTGCCAGTAAAAGTGACTGATACTGACTACAATAGGATTGAGAAGGAATCATAGTTTTATTTACTCAGGAGTATAAACATTTCTCCAAATAATTTATTTTAATTTAGAGCATGACTGACTAGTTGTCAAGATTAAATAGCATGCTTTTATAATATGAAAAAAATGTGATTTTTGGAGAAACTGAAATTTAAGATTTCCAGAAGAGAATGAGGTTATATTTCTTTGTGTTTTTTTCTGAATGTGTAAGATTCATTCTTCAGAGCACTGAAAGGTAAATGGCATCCTTTTTATGATCAGTATAGTAGACTAAAACCTAAATAAGAGTTATAGATCTGGTTATCTGTGAATGGTAGATGATAAATTAGGATCTGATATCACTCCTTTAATGTCATGAATTTCATATTTGATAAAATATTTATTTTTACCTCAGATAGTAATTGATTAAATACTTTCATTTCGTGTAAAGATTCAAATTACTTCATAGCAGTCAGCAAGAGGATATTTATTTGGATTTTCTGGCAATAATCCAACTCTTTAAGCTATAATATTCAACAGAGATGCTATGTACACGGATAAAGGTATTCTATGTTTTACCTAGAAAGGCACTTCATAAAACTCCATATCTACATAGTTTTTGTGTATTCATAAGTTGATGTACCAACTGATGATCAGATGTATCAGAATTAAATCCTTAATTCTTATAATTTAGGCCAATAAATGTTTCCAAAACTGTTTCTTTGTTTCACCAATATCACAAGGACTCTTACATTTAAAATATCCTACTTGTAAATACAAGATAAGAAAGCTTGCAAGCAAACACACAGTGGAAAAATCAAAGTTGAAATGCTGATATAAAGAAAAAAATTCAGTATCTCTTTTATATTATATTTAGATCTTGGAAATGATTAGATACTAGCTGACTCCCAAATAAAGATTAAGAGACTAGTTCAATTAAAAACTCAAGTTCATTTTTTCCCCAAATTCAGCTATATTTTAAAGGAAATGATTATTATTTTTCACAAATAGTATAATATTTTAGCTTGAGTGGTACTGGTGCTATGAAATAAATGCATATGTTCATTCTGATTTAATCAAAGGGTGTTATTTTTTCCCCTTGAAAGTATCCAGCTTTGTACATGATTAATTTTGTACTTACTTTTAGCTTTCCCTGCCAGAAGACAAGGAATTCAGATCAATGACCTTTTCTAATTCTCTGAATGTTCTGTAAAATGGTCCCTTGCCTTTCAAGTTACATTAGAAATGAAAAGTGTCCATGACTTAAAAAAGATTTATTTTTCCTTAAGTCTATTTGTAGATTAATCTTTTTGATACTAATCTTATTTGGGTTTTAACAAGTTAAAGTTGAGCTATGTTTTGAGGAAAATTAAGTATCTAGCCTTTTAATCTCTCTCATGCACTAGCTTTCTCTCTCAATGTGTATATACACGTAGTGCCGCCATATATAAATATGTGTGTATATTGCTCACTCAGAAGATAAAGAAAGAGAAACAAAATTAACTCTCAGGGGATAATTTTTACTCTGTCTATCTCCCCTCTTTCTTCCTTTCTAGTTCCTTGGAATTCCAGAGACTTGTTTTATCCCTTTGAATTCAATAACTAACATTTTCTGCAGCACTGCTCCTCTTCAGCTATTATGAATGAATGGTAAAAGCTTTGTAATAATATTCAAAGCCAGAGTTTTATTCTAGATCATTGTAAAAGTACATTGTTTTGGATCATTACTTGTTTCCATCATAGGGAAAGGGTGAGGAAAGTGTGTGCATATGCGTGTTTCTTTAGAGCTACTAAAATATAATTTGGCAATAAAAACCAAAGTGATCCCATTCCCATTTAGCACCTTTCTCATCTTTATTTCTGAGCACGACATCTTTGTGTGCTAAATCAGGCCAAGGGTATCACTTTACATCTTCACAGCAGTTCTTTTCTGTGTGTGAAGGTGATTATGTTTGTGTGTGTGTGTGTGTGTGTGTCTCCTCTGCATTTTCTGCAGTCTCTTTCACTACTTCTGAGGATCTCTCCTTTAAAAACACTAAAATATGTCAAGACTTTCTTAAAGCAAGTCTGCTTGCCTTTATCTAAGAATATATGTAAAAACAAATACCACATTTTTAGTTTATTTGCACAAAGAAATGATTTGCACAATGATGTAAGCTATTATTTCTTATAACAGACATCAGTGATTCAGAGAATTTATGGTATTCTTCTTGCAAGTCTACTTTTATTAATAATGATATTGTTTAATGTTGTGTAAATATAGATAGTACATAATCTAGACAGCATGTATATCTAACATCTCTATCTTTTATAGAATTTAATTGTGTGCTTAATTGTAATGTACTGAGAGTTGGGTTTGGCCAAAGAAAACAGAGGGAATTTGCATTACGATTATGATTTAGAGAAATCTGCCTTTACACCTTATCATGAATAGGTGAATGAAACTGCATTTGAATGAAGGTTGATTACATTCAAAAATTAAAATATAGCTAAGAATTTTAAATAAAAAAGAATCACAGATTTAATTTCTTTGAATACTGCTCTTTATAACTGATCTTTGCTATTATAATTTTACCATCAAGCAGCTTTTCTAAAACCTGAGTAAATCCTAGCAAATTTTTAAGTATTATAGAAAATGTAATTTTAGTCCTTGTCAATATCCTTTATGAAGAGCTTGTCAATGTGCATTTTTTAAACAGTTGAATTCATACAATTGGAATACTCAAAGATCTTAATATCTATTTAAATAAATTAGACATCTATTCTTCCCTGCTAAACTAGTAGGTGGGGTTAAGTTTAACCCAGGTGTCAATTTAATGTAATATTTGATTTTTAGAGGGAGCAATGAAAAGCATTCTATACACTTGGGGGGTTTCTTTGGAAACATCATTCCACATTGTCACAGCTGAGACTTAATAACTACAGAAAGATATCTATCCATAAGGGACAGTAAAAGTGCAGCTTGATTCTCCCATTTATCATATCTGAAACTTGTCAGTACCTTTCAATTTATATAAATTTAACAGGGCAGCTTTTTTATGTTAAAATTTTGTTAGTAAGTTAACAGAAGACCTAAGATTGAAGGTCAGGATATTGGATTTGTGTCTCCTCCCCACGGTAGTGATTATTTGGCTGCTAATATGTGAATTAGGCTCAAACGGGAGCTGTAACTATAGTTAACTTTGATGCCTCCTATTCCTCAACTCCCCTTATCAGTTTCTTTTTATTAAAGATTTATTTATTTGTGCATACAGAACTGGGATACAGGCCAGAGTTGCAGGGCTGGTGAGAGGCTTCACCAGAGACAGAGCAGGGAGCAGAGTAGGCAGATTGACGAAGTACAATGCTGAGAGGAGCAGTGGGCATTCCAGGAGAGGTCTGCCTCGACTTGTGGGTCACACTGAAGCGGCTGGCACTAGCTTGCAGTGCTTTTGTTCTAACCCACTGAGCCACCAGGGAGAGCCCCTTATCAGTTTTGAATGTCCTAAAGTGTCTTAGAATAAGAAGGTGTTGGGGAAAGACTGGTTTCAGAGCATATTTAAAGGTTAGAATTAAACACCAAAAAAGAAGTCTCATATCACCAAAAAATGGTATTAAAAACTGTTTAGTGGAAATTAGACATGTTTCTCTACAAAATGGCTAGGTCACAGCCTTTAATAGACTAATTCTGAATATTTCACAACATAGTATGATTAAAAAAAAACTAAAACTTTAGAGACTCATTTGTTTTGATATTTTTAAAGATTTATTTATTTATCTTATAGAAACTAGGGTAGAGGCCAGGGGTGTGAGGGATGAGAGGATCCCCCAAAGACAAAGTGGAGATCAGAGCAGGCAGATGGACTGAAACACACTGCTAAGGGAAGCAGCCTGAAGTACAGGAGAAGCGGCTGTGCCATGTGGGTCAGCTTCCTGAATTTGTGCCACAGTGACTGCAGATAGCTTCATAGTGCCGCACGTTAACCCCTTACGCCACCAGAGAGGACTTTGTTTTTAAATAACACCTTACAGGATTCCATGACTTTTTAGAACACCCCTTGGGAAACACTAAAATGCAGACACATGGGAAATTTGAAAATCCATTGTGTCTCAATGAAGAATTCATAGTGGCACCTTTAGGGATGTAAGGGGAAATTTCTCCAAACCCTTTGATTCTTCTCAACTGGACAAACAAATAAATTAACATTGAAAATTAGTAGGAGAAACACCATATTTCCTTACATACTTATTGATAGTTTACAAGATTGTAAATTCTAGAGCAAATGCAACCAAGTGAGGGTTTACACCCTCAGTTTAAATAGAATAGGGATGTTGGCTTTAAGGCAAGAAGAAAGGGGGCAAGTTCATGAGACAAAACAGCCTGTAGGGATTTGCCCTGAATTAGCATAGGTCTTGTCTATAAAAAGATTATTTGTGGAGCTAACCCTAAGTCTACATAACCTTTATTCTTTAAGATAATACTAACAAGTTCTTCTCAAACAGGACCTACATAGACCTTAATTTCACATGTCAAGGTGAAATGCATTGGAAAAAAAACTATAATTTTTTTTGAGGGGGTCATTCCTACACATTAACATTTAAAATATATAGTAAAGTTTATAATTTAGATACTAATTTTAAAAAAAACAAGGAAAATGTTTTAAAAGGTAGATATGCTATAAATGCACATATCAATCATTTCACAGTTTTATTAAATGCAGGGTTAAAGGCTTGAGTGGACAGAGATCTGAACTGAAATAAGGAATAGCACATTTAAGAGCACAAATCCAGGGAAGAGAGAAAAAATAAATAAAAAGCACGCAATGATTTCAGTTTAGCTCCTTTTATTATTTTCCTATTTCCTCCAAAAGAGTGTTTAAAATAAGAAGGAATACTGCCTTAAAATATTTTAAATGAATTTTTTTTGTCCTGTTTGATTTAAAGTTATAATTTGAAGCTCCTGTTTATTTTGCTTTTACTCTGCTGTGCATCTACAAAATAGTGCACTGAAATGTGTGACTCCAATACAGTTATACTTTTATCTCAAATTTTAACTACAAACCCATAATCATGATTCTTAATTTTCCTTTTATAACAAATCAACTTGGGGGGACAAATTTAGGCAAACGCACTTTCAAATGAGTGGTTGTTTGCTTCCTATATTTTTAATGATTACTTCATAAGAAAAAAACTGTTATTTACATATTTTATAATTCATATGTGATTTTGGCAAATGTTACAGATCACATATTAAAAAGAGTCCAAGGAGATATCATGTGTTATTAAAAAAGAAAGATGTCTCCAGTCTCCTCTGTTATATTATTTAAACTTCTTCTTTCATTAAAATTCCCTTGTCTCCGTTATATGTCAGTAGCCAGCAGGGGCTGCTCTCACCATTACAGGAAAACTAATTTTCTCTTAGTTCAATTATTTTTCAGCCCTAATTCTGAATATAACTGAAACATATCTACCTTGGTGAACATTTTACATCAAAACTATTGGCCTTCAATAGTCTCTTTAATTTTTTGCCTTTATGCTTTGAATTTAAGCTTTCAATATGAGGTAGATATAATTCAGTGAAAATAATATCTTTTTGCAAATCTTGGTAATTTTTTATTGTTACAGATATGATAGAAAAAAGAAAATAGGGGATACATGTTCAAAATTAAATTACATTTCTAATAGAAATAGTATGAAGGAAAAGGAAAACTATTTCATTAATACCTTGAATTTCAGTAGTTACTCATTTTCCATAAGGCAGATCAAAACAATCAAGAATGCAATTTAGCTGTAAAAAAGCAAGATTATTCTCTCTAGGTGATTGGGGAAGTTAGAATATAAGACTCGTTTCCTTAAATGGCATTTGAAGGTATACTTGAAAAGATGTGGAAATTACCTGTGTATTAGTGTCTGCACAGAAGTGGTGTTGTTTGTCAAGTTTAATTTCATCATACACATGAGAGCTGCTATACAAAAGGTGGAGCAGAGGGAGGAATGTAGCTCCTTTACAATTCCCAAGCTGCACTGTGATTTTCCCAGTTTCACTGCTCCTTAGTGTTTTATTTATGTTTCAGCTTTCTGGAGAAGCTCCAGATAGTTGAATAAATCACCTGTCTTATGATGTGTAAGTATCATAACTAAGAAAGTCTGATTACTTGTGATATAGCTGCTCGTTTTATTATTTCCAATTAAGAAATGTACTGCTGATCATATGTTAGAAGATGTACTGAGTGCCCAATTTATATTTTTGGATAAGCTTTCCCTTTTAATAATTCACTCATAGACATCTCAAAGTTATTGCTAATAACATGTTTGAGATAGTCAAATTAGAGACTCCATACTAATTAAGAGAGTTAGGTACTTTGTCATTATATAGATATGCATTTAGGTATCAGCTTGTGTGACAGGTGGGAAGGGAGATGACAAAGGTTATTTAGGAATTTTTTTTAATCTCATGAAGAAAATACTGAGTGTAGATATATCTAGTCTGAATTCTGCACAACTAATCATTAAATGGAGAAAAAAGAAAATGCTATTCAAATATTCACACTACATAAAATTTACCTCCAGTGTACACTGTAAACTTTGTCTTTTTTTTTTAAGATTTATTTATTTATGTATACAGAACTGGGATATAGGCCAGAGGTATGGGGTTGGTGAGAGGATTCATCAGAGACAGAGTGAGGAGCAGAACAGGTAGACTGACAAAGTGCATTGCTGAGGGGAGCAGTGGGCGAGACAGGAGAGTTCTGCTGTACCATGTGGGTCACCTGCAGGGTAGGGGATCGAACTCACAATGAAGTGGCTGATGTTTGTTTGTAGTGCTGCATCTTAACCCATTGGGCCACCAGGGAGGGGCTGTAAACTTTTTCTATACCTTGGTAAAACTCACCAATAAGTCACTAAATTAATTCAAGGATTAGCTTGATTTTTTGTCTCTTTGAAATAGTTTGACAATTGGGCTTTTTTCTTTTTATACTCAGGTTATTGATTAAATGAGACTTTCTATAAAATAAACCTCAAAGGAATATAAAATAATTTCTTGGAGGGCCTAGTGTCCATTTCTTTACAGAAAGCTTATTAAGAAGTTTCCATAGAATAGACACTTTTTAGATTTTAAAAATAGTCACTCAAGTTAATCTACTCTTCATCTTTGAAATATTTATCAACCTTTGAATTATTATGGAACCAGTAAGTGCAGTCATACAGGTACCCAGAGAGGGATGAGATTTAGCTAAGAGACAACTACTGCAGAGCCAGAGTCCATAACCTTGGGGACTTTGTGAGCCATGTCATCATTTCATTTTCAGATTTTCTCCAGAAACAATCTCATGTGTGAACATGTGTGTTGAATCAAACTAAGAGAGATATTTATAATAACAAACATATTCAAGAAACTAGACAACTTCCCATCTACTCTTGTCCTAATTCTACTCTCACCTTGTTTATCTCCAAATATTTCCTTTTCATGACCCTACCTCCAATCTGTACCTTCCTTGCAATGGACTCTGTCTTTTTATGACTATAAATGAAGCACTTAGAATAATGACCCTCAACGAGTGACTGGGTAAATCAGTGACTTTGATTTTCCCTTTGCCCACCTGGGTTACTATTTGTACTTTATGGCTATAATATTTATGAGAAAATCAGATTGCCTTTTTGAAAATTCCTGGAAGTAGGTCTTAAATATCTCAGAACTTGTAATATAAAAACTCCCCAATCCCACTTTTGTTCCCTTACTTTGAACCCATCATCATCACAAGGGGAGACCCAACCCATGCAAGTGGTGGTAGTGGTGGTCGGGAGGGCGGGGGGGGGCGCTAAGAAATCTTTGAAACTTCACATCCATGATCTTGCTAATTCTCTTCCATGATTGAGCTATGTGGAATTTATGTGGTCACCAAGGGAAAGTAAAAAGTTTGGTTGCTTCTTCTATTCCCTAAAAGAGGGCTTGGTGGCCCTTATACTGACCTTCTAGGATATACCATAATGTTATGAAGCTCATGCATTTTGACCTTATAAATACAAGCTTTATTGTAGATGAAAGATAGTTCAATTATAGAAAAATAATCTAGCAAGCTGCTTTCTTGATAAAATTTTTTTTCTTAAACAGTTAATAAAAAGAGCTATTCAATTATTGGGAAAAAGAAGAAAAACTTAAATGTAAAAAGTGGTACTGACATGCACTTAAACAAATGAGTTTTTAAATCTCATCCAAAGAGATTGTGGAAGTATGCAGTAAGTCATGGAGAGATTTCATTCTGCAAGGGAGAAAGGCAAAGGGAAGAGCTGGAAATTGAGTTATCAGCATCTCTAGGGAAGTTTTCAACTCTCCTAGTGAAGTTTGAGTAACAAGATTTTCTCAAAAAGACACAATTTGTAAGAAGAACAGAGACCTTCCCTTAAAAAGAAACAAAATTATAAAAAGAGAATTAGAGAAAGGTGGTCTGACACCACACTGACACTTTTATTCTCTCTCCACATTACCCCATCCCCCCATTTACCTTTCCCACCTAATTTGCCTTACTCCATGTCACTTCCCCAGTATCAACATTCACTAAGAAAGTTTCAACTCACACTACCATTCAATTACTAATGAAGCCATGTCTGTCAAACTTAGTTTAATTGTTTTCTATTTATTTATGTCTCTGTAAATTTCCTAGCATTTTGCCTTTTGCCTAAAGGAGACTAATTGGTTAATAGATAATTCTTAGAACAATAAATGCAGACATTTTGTCTTGAGGACAGTGAAGATAGGGACTTAACACACTTCTTAATACAAAAGCAAATAAACAGCTTCTTAAGTCATCTGTATCGAAGGCACCTAAAAATAACATTGACTAAAAAAACCGCAAATTATTTCCTTCAATAGGTCCAAAATCTACATCCTCGTTTTTTTAAAGTTTAATACCACCATATAGCAAGTCATTTTCAAGGTGTCCTATTTAACAAAGATGCTGAGGCTGGGGGGTAGTGGTGGATGGCGTTCAAGTTTAAATAAGATAAAACAAAGCAATTTTCTCATGGTTAAGGGAGTGGGTTGGTAAGATGAGCACACTAGTTCCACTTAGCTACATGGACATCTTATGAGGTCTATAAAAGTAAATTCTCAGATTTGTCCTTGACTAACTTATCTTTCATTCATCTTTACAACTCTTTAAGTAGTGACTATGTAATCTCCTGTGCTGGAAAGCTCAAGTGATATCCTTGATTCTCCAGAAATCCCTTCCAGAAATGCCCTAAGGCACAGAAACTTTACTACCAACTTCTTGAAGATTACAACCAGCTCACACTGTTTAATCATTTGCAATAGTTGTCCTACTCTTCTGTTGGGAAAATGAAATTTCTATGGTCAAAGCTGGATTGAGATAGGTCTTTACCCAATATACTCTCATTTCCACTAGCATTACATTATTATTGTGCATTGATGTCTATTCTATTTTAAAATAAAATGGAGATCACCAAGTAAGAAATTGTGGCGGGCAAGACTCTAAATGCATTTCCTTTTATTCTCTTTAAACTGAATGGAATGTATATATGTATATAAATAATGCACAGTAGTACCCTCTAATCCAGGAGAAGAGACACCTACCAAGACCCCCAGTAGAATCCTGAAACTGTGGATAATATCAAAGCACATCTACTATGTGTTTTCCTATACCTACATACTTATGATTAAGATTAATTTATAGTTAGGTACAGCAGTACCTAACCATGAAACGGAACAATAACCATGAAACGGAAAAATTACAACACATTGTAAATAGCACTTTACATAACTGTAGTCTCTCTCCTCCCTTTATCAGGAAAAACATTGTATGTATTATTTTTAGATTGATGTTGATTATGGATAAACAAAACCCATGGATTACAGTGAGTGGGGGAAACTATACTACATATACATAAATGAATAACACGTATATAAAAATATGTGCCTCTCCTCCCCACCACAAACTTGTAAACCTTACTTTTGCTCCTGCAGTTTGCTATGTGTGTCAAGATCAGAGTATACACTTTGGTTTAGAATGGGTGTCAACATATTTCTTGAGCTATCCTTTGTGTGAGGTAAGTAGTTATGAAATAGATTAGATCTTCAAATTATATTTGTTCTATGAAATCTCACTCATGTTAGTACTAGATGGAATTTTAAGTGATGAGTAAATTCATTTTAATGTATTGTAAATTCATTTTACAAATAAAGGGAAACACACATAGGTCATTTACCAAATCTAGAAAAAATAAAACTAAGAGTCATCCATAATTTTTAGTCCTAAGTTTTTTTTTTTTCCTAATCATGCTTTTCTCCTTAATTCATACCCTTTACTGTGTACAAAATTTGATTAAATGAACAGCTTTTATGATTGGTGACATACTTTGATTAGAATTTAAACAATAAAGAACCAAAGTAATTTTCTACACCAATTTCTGTTTCTTTTCTTACACCTCTGCTTATCTTTTTTTTTTCTTTATAAAGTTTTATTTATTTATGCTTACAGAACTTATGGGAATAGGCCAGAGGAGTGGTGGGTGAGAGGATTCATCAGAGACAGCGTGGGAAGCAGTACACTGCTGAGGTAGCAAAATGGGCAGGTCAGGAGAGGTCTGCCATGCCACGTAGGTCACCTCCCTGACCGGGGATTGAACTGGTACTGCAGTGGCCTTGAAGAGCTTCATAATGAGGTGCTTTAACCCACTGCACCACCAGGAAGAGCCTCCACTGCTTATCTTTTTAACATAGGCTTGCTAGTTATGATCTAAAATATGGGATTATACCTATAAAATTTAGAAGTGCTAGGCTGAAACATGTGTTAATGCATTTTTGAGGTTAGCGTTTTAATAGATATAACTAGTTGGAAAAGTCATCTGTCTAGAACCATAACTTCATAAACGGTAAAATAAGAACCTGGAATCAATAAGATTAATGCAAAGAGAAAGTTCTCCTTACAACACTGATCTCATGCATTCTAATTTTTTTATTTTACAACAAAAGAGATTCTTTTCATAACAAGCCTTCCAGAATTGAAAAGAATTAGTTTTATCTCATCTCCTGCAGTGCTGTGCTGTGGGATTGCCAGAAGAAAGCACCACATCCTAGTTTCAGCTTCTTAGAATGTATATGATCTTAAATTATTCCCCTTTTCTGGACCTCAGAATTCTCATCCATAAAATGGCCAACTTGAACTAAATTATCCTCTAATTTCATTCCAACTCAGACATGTGGAAAAAAGAAAATAAATGAATACAGGTTGGTCCATGAAGTAAAAGAATGAAGAAACCACAGTGAAATAGAGGAACACTAAGTTGGGGGCATCATGCTGAGATATCAGTCCTCTGAAGTGACTTGACATAGGGGATATAATTCTAACAATAAAATAACATTGAAACTATTGTTTCAGGTAAATCATTTCAACATTTTAAAATATTTATGAATATATTAAAATAGAGTCTTTCCAAGTTGTTGAAACTATCCTATTTCTCATTGTAAAGTAGTTTCCTATTACCTGCAGGCAAATTTAGCCTCTGATTTTTATTAAAAAAATAATAATTTACCATGGGCTCACATACATCTCAAGGAACTTATTCCCCTAAACCAGACACAGTGTTATAAATCAAAGTTTTAATAAATAAATAAATAAATAAATAGCACACCAGGGTAAAAAATATGTATCCCCTTTTATAAGGAAAAGTGGTTTTTAAAGAGAGTACAAAAATGCCAAGAATAATCCCATAGCCACCCTCATGCTTTGCCTGCTTCAGGAAATAGCTAGAAGAAAACAGGTGTCACTAATTACCATGCAATCTGGGATCTCCAGTGGAGTTTTACTCTTTATTCCAGTTTAGTTGTTCCATTCTTTTACTTCATTCACCAGCTCCTTGGAACCTGTACTCATTTATTTTCTTTCTTCCACATGTTCAAGTTGGAAGGAATTTAGAAGGCAATATGGAGGTGGAGAGAACCTCAACCAGCTGCTTTTTCTCTGATTAAAAATCCCTTCATATTAAACTTCTAACCTTTCAGCCTTTACTCACTCACACTTTGTACTTTTTGTGCCTGGGCTTGGGGAAATGAACAGATTTGCAGCATCTTAACTCAGAGTCAGTAAGTTAATTAAAGAGTTTGTATATAAAATGGAATCATCAATTATTTAGCTGATAACAAACATGATATAAAATTCCATTTAATGGTTAGTCAATTCAATTTTGTTAGATTTAGAATTATATAAACTAGTTTTATCACAAAGCAAAAATCCTAGTGTCTGTAAATTTATTTATTTATTTATTTATTTATTTATTTACTTTAAAGATTTATTTATTTATTCATACAGAACTGAGGTACAGGCCAGAAGCTCAGGGGCAGTGAGAGGCTTCACCAGAGACAGAGTGGGGAGCAGAATAGGCAGATCAACGAAGTACACTGCTGAGGGGAGCAGTGGGTGGGTCAGGAGAGATCTGCCATGCCATGTGGTCACCTCCAGGGCAGGCGGGAATCGAACTCATGTGGAAGTGGTTTCAGCTTCTTAGTGCAGTGCTTTCACCCGCTGCGCCACCAGGGAGGGCCAGTATCTATAAATTTATTTTTCATGTGCTATGTTTGTTGTTCTGCAACCATAATTTTTTTTGTCTTTTATGAAATGGTTTAAACATCTGGTTGAAAATGCTGAGTTTGAGTCAAGAAAAAAAGTATAAAGTTTCTGAATCAAGACTTTAAAAGATCCCTCCATTTGCCTCCTTTTTTTCCTCTAAAGTGGAAGTCAGTCTCGCTAATATTTTTTTCAAATTTAATTAATTATATTAGATACACAAATAGTATCAAAGAAACTTTCCTGACTTTCATTTGCCATATCTCTTCCAGAAGGCAAAATTCTATAGGGCACATACAGTTACCCAATGCAAGTCTTGAAGGAAAAAAAAAAAAAAACAATAAGAATTCAGGTTAGTGTCAATTCTGTTTGTCTCTTTCAGTAATTTCATTTTATCATACTTTAATTTTCCCTGGGTAGAAAAAGTTAGCCTAGTCACAGCTCACGTGTGCTGTACCAACATCTATTTTGTGATAGTCTCTTGCTATCTCCAAATGTGTTCTGCTTAAAACATGTTTAAATGTTTCCTCTACCTTTGTGCAAAGCCTCTATAACTGTTTCACAAATTGGATCCCCAAGCTAGCTGTAAAATGAGGACATTATCTACAATGTCTATCAAATTTAAATAAAATATGGTATCTTTTTCTCTAAATTAGACTTTACTATATTATTATGTAATAGTTTGTAATAAGATTGTATTATTACTTCTCCTTCCTAATGGAATCTTCTTAAGTTTGCAGACATATAAAGCTCTACCATCTCTGAAATTGCAAATGCTATTTTGTTAAAGTTGTGATTTATTTATTGCATTCACATTCTTCATGGTGTGTTCAGAAAAGAAAATGCTACCAAGTAGATAGCTTGTCTGAGTTGGGACCTTGAGTAAATTTAACTTTTTTAGGCTTGCATTTGCCTTCTGTAATTTGAACATAAAATCTCTAAATTGAATGACTTTAAGAACTGAGTCATTGCTTCAGCATCATGCCGACTGCATAGCTCATGTAGAAAAGATGATAATAATTATAAAAATTATTTTATTGGCCGAGACTATTGTACCCCCATGGCCACAAAGAGTGTAAATGTTTGTTTTTCATCTTTAGAGAAAATTCCTCAAACCATGCAGTTTGGTAGAGATCAATACCAGTTGAACTTCATAATGTGATTTTCTCTATTTGAGACCAGAGATTAGTATCCCGTGAAGATATTTTAAATTATAGATTTTTAATGTTTCACAATTAGAACTAATGATGGAACAGAAAATCTAAATTAAACTTTAATGTGATTTCATGTAATTGCTTTTGCTTAGGATACATTTGAATGAATTTAGAATTGATAATACATTGGAGGAATAATATTGTACTTTATATATTTTTTTTAAGTAAAGATATTTGATTTGTCAGGTCCTCCCCAGTGGCGGTGCAGCGGGTTAAAGCATAGCACTAACAAGCTGAGGTCATTTGCGCATGAGTTCCCCACTCTGTCTCTGATGAGGCCTCTCGCTTCCCCTGTGCTTCTGGCCTGTACCCCAGTTCTGTATGCATAAATAAATAAATATTAAAAAAAAAGATATTTGATTTGTCAAGTTACCAATTTCTGTCCATGGCTATGGTGGGTGGGGAGCCTGAAATATTTTTAAAGAATATTTGTCATTTGATAAAATATATAATCAAATATATCTTTTATGAGTCAAATTGTTGCTTTTGTTCTTTGCCTTCAATGAGAACTCTAGCTTTTACTTGGTCATTTAATGCAAGCAAGCTGTTTTGAAAGGCAAGCTATGTTGAAAATATGTTCCAGATTTACATAGATGGTCAATGCTATCTGCAAAGAACCATCTTTTGGTCAGATCATACACTAGGCAGTTTGTTCCAAATGTGGAATTACAGTGTTGTTCATCATGGAGAAACACTTTTCAATTTCTTATCAAGAAGTACGACTTCAAATCCTGATCCCATCCGCGATTTTGAAAAATTGCTACTTTGCTGGCCTCCAGAATTCCTCATATGCTTAGGAATATGAGGTCACACTCTTGCGTTAAATGTCCAAATAACCTGCACTGAGGAGAGAGAGCTGAAATGGAGCTACAGGTTCCTGGAGTCACCTACAGGGTCCAGTTTTTCTTTTTCTTTTTGCTTTCTTTCTTTATTTCTTTCTTTTTTCATTTCTATCACATGACTGACAAAGTATGGTATGTACCTAATCTGTTTCCCTCATATATTCTACATTTCATTGATTGTGAGGCCTACTTTAAATCCTTGATATAACTAAGAAGGATATATAAATAGGCAAAATAATTAAACCGAGTATATTTACTATTCAAATTTAGTTAACATTTACCTAGCAGTTAAATATCTTAATCTTTCTTAAACAAAGGGAGTAACATGTAAAAATTATTCTCCTTGAAAGACAATGGAAAATGCTATCCTTAATGCATGAATATTTTTAACATCAATCATGCACTAAAAGGTTTTGTCATACCTGTTGATTTTAAGTAATTACAAAGTAGACAAGTTGAAAGCATTTGTCTAATGATGCCAACTACCCATTTTACCTACCTCATGGTGATATTCTGAGTCTCAAATAGAAATAATGTATGCAAAATTACTTTATATGATGAAGTGATGTATGTAAAGCTTATTCATTCAATTAATATTCATATTGAATGTTCACCATGTGCCAACCACTGTCTTAGGCACTTAGTAACTACTTCAAACTGTCCAATATTTAATTCAGTTGTCTCTCCCCATATATATATATATATATAATATATGCATATAAATGTAAATGTATATATTTATATATCTCACTGATAAGTTTCTGCACCTTTACAAAACTTATTAACTAACCTGCTTTTGAAATCCTAAAATTATGACGAATTCCTATTCTTGGTAATTATTGCATCCCTCCACTTTTGAAATTACTTTCATTTGGTCTATAATTTTATGTATTTTTCTCCTTTTTAAAACTTTGCTCATGTGTTTTCAGCCTATGCATGAAAAATGCAAAGGACTACATTACAGTTTTCAAAGTCACCTAAAATTACATTATCCTATATACATTATATGTTTTTCTTGTATTTTATGTCTATAAGATTACCCAGGAGGGGGTCCTCTCCGGTGGCACAGTTGGTTAAAGCACAGCACTAAGAAGCTAAAGCCACCTTAGCATGAGTTTGATTCCCGCCTGCCCCGGAGGTGAACCACATGGCGCGGCAGACCTCTCCTGACCCGCTCCTGACCCAGCCGCTGCTCCCCTCAGCAGTGTACTTTGTCAGTCAGCCTGTTCTACTCCCCACTCTGTCTCTGGTGAATCCTCTCACCGCCCCTGCACCTCTGGCCTATACTCTAGTTCTGCATGCATAAATAAATAAATCTTTAAAAAAGGAATACTCAGGGGTTTGGTTAAAAGTTTGACTTGGTCAGTGGGACCTGAGAGTCTGCATTTCTAATAATTTCCCAATGATGTCCAAGCTTCTGCTTTGCAGAACATGCTTTGTGGTGTTAAGCTCTATGGTATTTAGCCTGTGGATGACAGCACACTTGCTGCTGTTGTATTCTGTTCCTACATCCCATTTATTTTAAAGAGATTTTCTCCCTATAAATAATTAAATCTCTGAGCTGGAAACAACATCCTGCATATTTGTCCTAACTTTAACACTTCCCATCTGCAGAAATTTTTAAACACAAAGGATCTTTGTTTTATACCTGATCTAGGAAACTCTCTCACTTTAATTAACCAGCTTACAAGCAGTAAAATCACAGGAGCCAATTGCTGTGAGTGGCATGTGTTTTATCCCTGGAGAATTAAAATGTAGAATCTGTTCTCCTGGTTGCTTGCTCTGTCTTGATTACCAAATGTAAATGCAAATAATGGACGATTCGAACATAACCCAACACATGCCATGGCAAAGTTAAATTAAGTCAACACCTGATTTCAATCCAGTTTCATTTATGTTTCATATAGGCTTTGTATTAATCATCCATGGCTGATACATGATCTGAATTTTATTGCAACTTGATGCAATGTTGATGACTTAGAAATACTTTAGTTCCAATGTTTCCACTGTTTAAAAGTATTGCCATAGCAATCCTAAAATACTAACTTCTGCTTTTCAATTTTTGAGTTATATCACTCGTTAAAAGACCCTATAGAAAATTATATACAAGAGCCTTACCACATTAGAAAAGACTTCAATTACTGACTCTTAATTTTCCAGACTCAACTTCCTTAACACTCTTATTTATACTTCAAGTCTGTCTACATTGTCACAGATTACATTATGTTGTCCACTTGACATACGCCATCTTATACATATACCACATTTTCTTTATCCATTTATCTCACATGGGGCACTACTTGGGTTATTTTCATATCTTGGCTTAGTGAATAGTGCTTATATAAACATAGGGACCCACATAGCTTTTTTTTTTTTTTTAAGATTTATTTATTTATGAATATAGGAACTGGGGTATAGGCCACAGTTGGGGGGTGGTGAGTGGGGAGCAGAACAGATAGATGTACTGAAATACACTCCCGAGGGGAGCAGTGGGTGGGTCAGGAAAGATCTGTCAGGCCATGTGGGTCAGCTCCCTGGATGGGGATTAAACTTGTGTTGCAGTGGCTTCAGATATCTTTGTAGTGCTCTGCTTTAACCTGCTGTGCCACCCAGAAAGGCCCTGTTTTTATGTTCTTAAGGTAAATACCCAGACATGAAATTACTGGGTCAAATGGTAGTTCAGTTCTTACTATTTAAAAATTGTATATGTTTTTAATTGAAGTAATGTTGGTTTAGCTCTATATTGATTCACACCTCTTCAGATGTATGTTACCAATTTATGCCTGCAACCAAAGTACGTGTAATGCTCCATTCTAGCCCAGTTGGGTCCCTGTTCCCTTTGCTTCTTGCATCTTATCCTCCCTCACTAGTAGCCTCATCTTTGCAGTCCAATTTCTAGAGTTTATTTTGGCTTAGTATTTTTAATTTGTTGAGAAATTTCCAGATAGTTTTCTGTAGTGGCTATACCAACTTACACTCCCGCCCACAAAGCACAAGTGTTCTTTTTCACCATATCTTCTCTACCTCTTGTTTTTCTTGACTTTTGCTAATAACTATTCTTACTATGATGAGGTGAGATCTCATTTTCCTCATGCATCTTTTATGAATTTGTTGTCGGACATTTGTATGTCTTCTTTGGTGAAATGCCTCTTTAGATCATCTGCCCAATTTTAAATTACACGTTCTCTTTCTCTCGTGGTCTCTTTCTTCTATCCCTCTCTCTCTCTCTCTCTCTCCTCTCTCTCTCTCTCTATATATATATACACACACACACACACACACACAAAGTATGTGTACATATGTGTGTTTATAATGTATTTGTATATACACATATGTGTTTATGCACCCATTTCTTTAAGCTTCCATCTATAAAGCCCTTTCATAGCCAATCCTCTGTATGCTGCTGTTAGAGCAGCTTAGCAACATTATTTTCAAATCCATATTTACCTGTTTGCCTTCCATGTTAGAATTGAAAGCAATTTTTTTAACAGTTGTATTTCTAGTATACTTAAGTATGGAAACTCTATAAAACAGTATTCAGTTATATTTTATTGATTTTTAACTGAGTGATATGCAGCTAAATTTTAAATGCATGACATTTTTCTTATTTCCAAACCAAGCATTTTTGCTCTTAAAAACTATATACCTGACTCTCCAGGCAGATATGGAAATCATGACTTTTCATAAAGTTTCTCAGTAGGAATGACAGGATATATAATAAGGTATGCCAGGCTGAACCCAGAGTAGGATTTTCTAAAAATAGTCCCTATATCTTTGACTCCCAGTCATTGAGATGTGAGATTTATGTCACATTCTTAATATTCGGGCAGGTTTGTGAATGCTCTGACCAATTAAACATAGTGGCTGGCTATGTTGCTGCAAGCTGACAAGACTTGTTCATTAAAGGAGATGTAGCTTCTTCCCAATTTTCTTGGCATGCTTACTGTTAAGGAAGCTGTACACCAACACGTAAGGAGTCTAAGTGTCCTGAACTTGGCACATTGGCAAGGCCATGTAAGCACCAGATGAGCCACTAAGAACCAGCGTCACTGCCAACCAAGTTAACAGGCCATCCAATATACTCAATTCAGGTAAAACTTCAGTGTGCCCTAGCTGATGTCTGGTTATAGCTGCCTGAGAAGCTTCAAGTGCAAACTACCCATTCAACGTATTCTCTAACTCCTGACCCATGGAATGGGGAACAAAATGTAATTATCTGATGCCACACAGTTTCGGGATAATTCACTCTGCAGAAATGATGGCTGAAACTAGTCAGAAAAGTAACCAGACTCTGATCCAGACTATCTGTGTTGATTCCAAGAAAGTCATTCTTTCTCTTTAATTGAGAAACTGTACTCTTATAAGCTATCAACAGTAAAAAAGTTTATATTCAAAATACATTTGCTACCATATTTCCAAATCCACAGGTAGGATGATATCTATTTCAATCCCTACTCCTATAGCCTGAAGTTTCAGGGTTGGGTTTTTGATACATACGAATTTGAACCAAAGTCAAATTCTTGTTTACTTCAATTTTACAAGTAAACAAAAGTCTGCTATCTCCTAGATATTTACATACCCTCTTCCCGTTGAGCTATTTCAATTGAGAATTAATGATTTGGTGGATGACTTCTAAATTAAGATATGGCTTTTTATATTTCCAAGATTCTATAATCTTTTAGAAATAAGGTCTTTCCATCTTAACATATGCAGAGGAGGAAATCACAATGTAAGCATGGAAGACAGTTAGCAACTTTTATAAATGGAATATATAGTGTTGTTGTAACATAAGGGGTAGAAAATACCTGACAATATATTTAAGGTGTAATAAATGAAAAGAAAAGTGGTGATTCAGATGGGAATATCACTGGAAAGGTGATTGAGAAAAAGTTGCAGCGTATTTTCCCATTATTTTTATAATGGAAAACATAACACTTATACATTGTTCTACTTTAGACAATGCAATTGCCTACAATCCTAAATGGTTGTGATATTGCTTATGTCCTCAATATATATTTTTCTTAAAAATAAGGCTGGGTTGCAGGTGCAGTAATTTCTAAATAGGCAATATTCTCATTGGAATAAATGGATAATAGAGCAACAGCTAACGTTTACCATAAATCATTGTTAATATTGGCCATTGCTCTCTGGTGGATAATTGAATACTCTAAGGACAAATATAGGAGTAGGGAACTGTAGAGTATGTATCTGGACCCTAGCATCGATTTTCTGAGAGATAATAGGGGAGAACTGAGACTACATAGCTTGAGAAATGGAGAGATTTCTGCAAGGCGACAATATCATCCCTTTTCACATTGTTTATAAAGTTTATAAGGATATTAATAAATCAATACATAGAAAAATGAGTTACCTATAAATGATAAATATAGGGATATTATTATATACTGAATTCAAAACAAAAGTGCTTCTTTAGGCACATACGATAATAGGCTTCATTATTTTTCAGCCTCTCTTATTTGTATTAACTCCTCTCATTCACCAAATATGACAAAAACCTTTTAGTAAGTGATTGAAGTTTAAAATACTCAGCAGTAAGGATATCTTCAATTCTCTTTTCAGAATGTATGACTTTTACACTTTATTGACTGTGTTATTTAAAAACTGGACTACTTAACTCATGTGTAAATACTTATTAGTTTTTAGCTTACTGCGAGTATTCAGACAGGATCAATAAAATAATAAACAAATGAATTATATTACTATACATTTTCTTCTGAGAATGATTTAATGTAGGCAGCATGCATATTGTAATTTACAATACATGAGTGACATTGATTTGTAAAAATGTTAAACTATAATTGAGAAAATAGAAATGTATATACAATTTTGTGTTCAGTGAAACAAGGAATAAGCATTTTCGGTATGTATTTCTCTTCCATGTCTGACTTCAAATCATTTTAAATCAGAACAATCTCCATAAAGAAAAATACACACAAAATTGACTTAAAAAAATACCTTTCAGGCCCTCCCTGATGGCACAGTGGGTTAAAGCACAGCACTGAGAATCTAAAGCCGCTTCCGAATGAGTTCGATTCCCGCCTGTCCCGGAGGTGAACACATGGCGTGGCAGACCTCTCCTGACCTGCCCGCTGCTCCCCTCAGCAGTGTACTTCATCGATCTGCCTGTTCTGTTCCCCACTCTGTCTCTGGTGAAGCCTCTCACCGCCCCTGAGACTCTGGCCTGTACCCCAGTTCTGTATGCACAAATAAAAATCTTTAAAAAAAAAAAATACCTTTCAGGTGTAATACAATAGGTTTGTAAAACTTAATTAAACTTGCCATTGTTTTAGTTTTGAAACAATGTATGTATGTGTGTGTGTAGGTATGTATATGCATGTATATATACCAGCATGTATACACACACACACACACACACACATATGTAAAAGCCATCACATATTTTAACCTTCAGTTGAATATATACCTATGCCTATTCCTATATACAGACTGCCTTGGAAACATTCACATTATCAAATAGTGATTAAATTTTAATTTCCAATCCTTACTTTGTGCACATTAACTTTAGATAACTATGGAATCTACCTTTTGGCATTTTTACCGAAGATATGCAAAGGTGATTTTTTTTTTTAATGTAAAGAAATTTTGGGGGGGTCAACATCATAATATAATATTAAATTTACCACTCTCCTATTTAAAGTTATAAAATAGGCAATGATAACTTCTTAGTGACCTCAAAAGTATTCTATAAAATATCAATATATGTTTTATAATAAACTATAAAAAGGCATGCTAATAAGCTAAGTTTGGAAATGTTGATAGAATAGTCATGTGTATGTTTCTTTTTAACTCAGCAATTTAATGTGCTAATCTTCATTGTGATTCCCTTAGAGTGCCCCCCCAAATTATTTTGTAACATGCACATTTTTCACAGACCTTGGTGAGGTCAATGTTTTGCAAAACACAATTTGGGACAATTGCTCTAGGCAGCAACCGCCTCATCCTAGTCTCCTGTTCCTGACAAATGGATTCTGCTGTCTTTACTTAAAGAGTCTAGCAATTTGCCTTCTTGGTTTCCATTCCTGATGTAAATTGGATTGAAGATGATTTTTAGTCTTTTCTATGTCCTAGAAGAATTTAATAGATGAAAAATAACCTGAAATGGTAGCATGTCTTAATGGTAAATGACAGGAAAATATATTGGAAAACTGTAGAATTATGTAGTTTATATAAGAAGAAAAGTTTTCTAAATCAGTTATTTCCCAAGATTTCATATAATCAAAATTATTTGAAATTAGTAATCACATTAAATTATAGCTAGTTCAGTGAATAGAATAATAGCTTATAAATATAGGTAGCATTTTTAGTATAATAAAATATGATTCTCTTATTTTTTTAAGCTTCTCTAAAATAATTTATGTCAGTATTTAGCAACGCATATACACAGTATTTCTTCATGCCAAAACAAATTCATATGTCTTGACTGGATAAATCAAATTTGCCATATGATAGCCTTTTATATACTTGAATAATGTTTAAAGTAAAACATTCAATTTGTTAATAAAGTGCTGTCTCATTGTTCAAAGTCCTAAGGATTGAATGAAAAAGTATCAACAAAAACATACTCTGATTAAAAGTAAGTCATGAATTTTCCTCCATAAATATGATTCTCTACCCTGAATTTGGATGGTCAGCTACATGGCAAATTCAGCAACCACAACATTTTTTTATTTTTTTTTAATTTTACTTTATTTTTGCATAGAAGAACTGGAGTATAAGTGAGCAATGCAGGGGAAGGAACACTGGTGAGCGATTCAGCAGAGACAGAGTGGGGAGCAGAACAGGCAGATCCACTGAAATCCACTGCTGAGAGGAGCAATGGGGAGATAGCAGGACGGGTCTGCTATGCCATGGCCATCAGCATCCTGGCAGGAGATGGAACTTGGGCCATAGGACCACAAAAGTATAATCACTGACCCAATTATTCTTTTTGGGGGGGACATTAATAAAGTATAACTAAATTTGACCACATGTGGTGAGATGTAAGTGAAAAATGGATGTGTGGCGAATAATACTTCTTATCATTTAAAGCACATTCAAATCATTTGGAAGTCTGTCAAAATTCAGATGCTGACTCAGTGGGTGTGGACTGAGGCCTAACAGCCTGCATTTCTGACTAACGCAATGAAAATGATGGTGCCAGTCCGTGGACCATGTCCTGAGAAGTAAAATCATCAAGGCGTGTTGATTTATTTGTTTCTCCCCACTTTCCATTGCAAACACGTATTCTTTTATTTAACTTCATCTGGCCTTAGAATAGAATTGTTTGACAACTTAACTGTGTTTGTTCACCTCTTCTGTGCTTTGGTGTTTCAAATCCTATCCTTTTTTACTCCTTTTCTGCCATCTTTCTTAAATGTCCATTTTCCGTTCTGTAATAAATACTGGAAACGTCTAAGGAAGAGTATTGCCACTTACAAATAAATATTTTTCACATGTGTCAACTCTCTGTTTCACTTGCTATCAATTCTAATAAAATAATCTCATCTGATATTATTTTTACCAAATGTAGCAAGTTTGTTTTCTGTTTTGTTCTTTGTTTTTTGTTTTTTGTTTTTTTACAGAATGATCACACATTTTACTTTATTCCTTTGGATGGAATATTGTTCAGAAAAATAAATCAGGCATAAGTTTCAACTGATATATTCACTGATTTGATCAGTTCAGAGGGTTTTACTAAGTAGATGTAAAATGTGAATCGTTTGGGATTATAAACTATGATTAAATTGTAAATCCTGGGCAATCCTTGGTGGTGCAGCAGGTTAAAGCACAGCTAAAGCCACTTCCGCAAGAGTTCCATCCCAGCCGGGGAGGTGATCCACATGGCGCTGCAGCCGTCTCCTGACTCACTTGCTGCTCCCCTCAGCAGTGTACCTCGTCAGTTGGCCTGTTCTGCTCCCCACTCTGTCTCTGGTGAATCCTCTCACTGCCCCTCCACCTCTGACCTGAATCCCAGTTCTGTATGCACAAATAAATAAATCTTTAAAAAATATTCAGTAACTCTTTTGAAAAAAATCATAAATCCTTTTGCGTTACACTATCTCCCTCCTGCCTTCTTTTTCCCTTTATTATTTCTTACTTAAAATCCTCTTTTGAATGTACAGATAGAAAATACTGCTCCTCATCATGGTGTTGCCCTCTTTTTCCTAGATGATGATGATTAATCAATTACAAATTTATGAAAAAGAAACACCTGGCACACTTCCATAAACAAATAGGTTTCCTGTGGTTTTAAGAACAGCTGAGGGCATTTCCAAGGGTCAGGGGACTCTGTGAGTAAAGCTCTCTTCACAGTTTGACTTCCCAAATGCCTGCTTCTCATAAATATGCACCCTTACACCCAACATACAAGTATTTATTTATTCATTCAGCAAGCACATGTTGCAAAGGCCACAAAAGAACAAAGAATGTCTAGGAGAGAGAGAGGATTAACTTCCCAACACACGCTTATTGAAAAAGTGTTTTAAAATTATTTTCAAATAACCCTAAGTCGAAACCAAAGAAAATGAACATAGAAGCTGTATGAGTAGGACATGCACAGCTCGGTGCCTCCAACTGAGACTTGATCCTCCAAGGTAATGGCGGCATTCGGAGTCGGATTGAGACGTGCTGGGTAGTTCCTGCAACTGCTCTTCCTAACTACTTTCTTGCCCTTCACAACATTTCTGTGGAAAATTCAATTAGTATGTTTTCACATTCAAGGGGGCAATATTAAATTTATAGTATTGTGCTATTTTCTACCTTTTATTAGCTCCTATATGTTTTTACCTTCTTAGAGGCAGATTTCTTGGAAACGGAAGCATCCATGTTCATTGTGACCCAGTCTTCTCCCAAGGCTGTGTTTTACACATTGGCTACACCTCACACGTCCAAACTGAGATGTGTGTGTAGTTAGTATATAACATAACCAGCTTGGAAGAATTTAGGATGAAAAAAAGTGGGAAATACGCACAGGCAATATTTTTAGATGGGCTAAATGTTGAAATGACAAAATTTTGGATATATTGGTTTAAGATGTGTTATAACTAATGTCACCAGTTTCTTTATGCTCATATTCGTATGGCTACTCGAAAACAAAATGAACATTTGTGGCTTATGTGACATTTCTTGTGCACTGCTATAAGGATTTTATGCTTATTTCTTTTTATTCTATACTGTACAATACATTGTGTGTTTTTTTCTCTTCAATAACTCTATTCCCTATCATTCTGAATCCTAAACTAACTCCTCAGATATTGAACCTTGAAAAAACCTCCAAATAATGGATATTTGTCCCTAATTATATTTTAAGTCAAACTGAATTTGGCATCTACTTTTCTTGCTTTCTTTTTGTAAATACTTAAATATCACAGCGTGTTCGACTTTAGGGAAATAGTTTTCCATTCCGAAATTGACAGTAACCATCGATACAGTGTTGAGTACTGTATGTTTTTAATAATTCTTAAAACTTTGTCTGAAAATAAGTTTAAAATTGACTGGGAAATGCTGGTTTTGAAACCTAATGAATTTTCCTATTTATTTTATAACTAAGTATTTTCTTACTTCTTATAATTAATATAACACTAATTCTCTCTCTTATTTTGAAAAAAATATATTTTAACTCATATTTTAAAGTTGGGTTTATGGAAAGGTCAAAGAAGTTCATACACATTACAAATTGTCACAGCATTTTCGTACATGGCCTAATCATACCAGAATGAAACATTTTTTTTTCTAACATTTATTTAGTAAATAACATAAATTAGCACCAGGCAACTATGTTCTAGGCCCACTCCTGGAGTATTAAGTGTTTTAGACAGGGCAAGTACCTCATATAAGGTGGGCTTTGTTAATGAGGTAAGCTTAATCCATGGTTTTGAGTTACATGTTTAAGTTCTTTGTATTTAACTTAAATACTGCTTGACTCTGTAAAGTGATATGAGTCTTAGCACTTTCTAATCACTTCCATAATTAGTGTAGTTCCCTGTACCTCCCCCCCATTATACCGTCTAATTAAAATTATCTTTGGAGATGCATTTCAGGACAGTAGAGCCTGACTTTCCTATATACTAATTTCTGTTAGAATTTACCCAAAGTTTATTCTACTATCCATGTATTTATTGAGTTAGCAGAGATGTGAATGCAATACAATTTACTGTTTTTTTTTTTAAGTTTTATTTACTTATGCAAACAAAACTGGGGTACAGGCCAGAAGTGCATGGGCAGTGAGGGGTTTCACCAGAGACAGAGACAGAGCCAGAAGCAGAACAGACCGACTAACAAAGTCAAAGCCCACTGCTGAGGGGAGCAGCGGGCAGGTCAGGAGAGGTCTGCCGCGCCATGCGGTCACCACCGGATTGGGGATGGAACTCATGCTGAAGTGGGTTTAGCTTCTTAGCACTGTGCTTTACCCCTGTGCACCACTAAGGAGGACTCAATTACTGCATTTTTAAGGGTGCTATAATGATCATGTCATGAGGTTTTGTCAGAGTGAGTGGACTATCACTGAATCATAGGAGTGATTTATACAATTTCCAGAGGATTCAATTGGTTTCCATTTTCATTAGTGGAAATCTGTATCCTTAACAGTCAATGATTAATGCTTATGTCAACAATTGACACAAGGAAATTTGAATTAATGCAGTGATGGTATTTAAAGCTGATATTTCTATATGTACTTCTATTCCATAATAGTTTTCCTAAAATCTTTGGGATAGGATTAAATGCGAAAGAACTGTGATGATGAAGACTTGTAATTCTGTTAAAAAAAAAGTATACAGTAATTACTACAACTATCAGAAATTAGGGCAAGACGAGATTTTAAAGAAAAATATAACTGAGAAGACACGCATATACTTGATGAATGTGCATTGTTTTCATGTAATGGGAAATGGAATCTGATAAATGAGATGTCGTGATCACATACTTTTAATCAATAATAGAATGCAACATATTCACAAAACAGTTATAACTATTTTAAAGGTTTATTTTACTGTGAGGCAAGCTTCTCCCCTTTTCTTTAAAAATTGTAAGCCTGACTAGGTTGTTAAACTGTTCAATTTATTTTTTTTCTTTGTTAACTTTCTTCTGTTTTTTGTTTTGTTTTGAGAAGTGAAATTGTGATATCAAGCAGGACCTTGTCCTTGAAAAAATTTAAATCTCAGTCAATCAGCCATTTTAGACAGATATGTTTTATTCTTTCTTCACATGCATTAGCTGTAATATGTGCTTAATGATGAAATTTCCATATGTATATGCCTTACCTTTCCACCTTGAATTTTTCTTGCTTTTTAGTAACATCTGTCATTCTTGAGTCATTATTTGAATCTTACTATTTATGAAAGATTTCACAGTTGAGAATTCTTTTGTTCAAGATTAATGGTTTTTTAAGATCGTGTAACTGAGTGAACTTTCATGTGTGGAATACTAAACTGATAAGAACATATACTGCACTTGATTTTAGTCAAAAGGCTGAGAAGGAATTCATGTGTGAAATAAATATTGATATGTACATACACATATCTTTATATATATATGTGTGTATTTAAAGAGTGTTCTTTTATATATATATATATATATATATATATATATATATATATATCTTAGTTAGATATTTTTAGAGTGCCAAGATAGATTTAGACGTGTTTATTAAACAGACCTATTTTAAGAGCATTCATATAATAATGGGATGGGGAAAGCTTGCAAATAACCCTGGGAAGAATGAAGAAATACTTGATATTTTGTCTTATAACAATAAAAAGACAAGAAGCAGAATAACATGTTATAAATTATAAGTGTGTGCATTAAAACTGTGCTATTTTCCCCCACTGGATTTTTTTATGCAAAGTATTCATAAATAATAATCCTTTTAACTCAGCTGCTTCACATGTTCTATTTGGAGACAAATGAGTGGCATACTTGTTCTTCTAGTGCAAATTTAGTTTCAATTTAAGAAAAATGTAAATATGTTCAGATGCTGAAAGAAGAACATAATTCATATTATTATATTTTTATAGCCTATGCTGTAATTCTGTAATTCATGAGTCAACTTTGTATTTCTAAAGTATTTGCGAGTAACCATTTAAGTACTAAGTTAACTTTAACGCTCCAGTTGGCAAACTCTGATTCCCTTGTTTTGACATGACAACCACATTAGTGTTTCTTGAGTTCCACAAAATGATTTTAGACTCAGAAAATCAGAGTTGAGAGAAAAATTTCATCTGATAAACTCCCTTGTGGATTAGAAAAAAAGCCAATCTGTATAGAAATAATTTTATATTGGTTTAATTCATAGTATAATCTTAGTTTAACCCTTCCTATTTCCTGGTTAATAATCTTTATTAAAAGATAAGACTTGGGCCCTCCCTGGTGGCACAGAGGGTTAAAGCACAGCACTAAGAATCTAAAGCCACTTTCTCATGAGTTGGATCCCTGCCTGCCCTGGAGGAGACCACATGGCACTGCAGACCTCTCCTGACCCGCCCGCTGCTCCCCTCAGCAGTGCACTTCATCAGTCTGCCTGTTCTGCTCCCGGTTCTGTCTCTGGTGAATCCTCTCACCACCCCTGTACCTCTGGCCTGTACCCCATTTCTGTATGAATAAATAAATAAAATATTTTTTTAAAAAAATTAAAAAAAAAGATAAGACTTGAGAAAAGCCATGGATTTTTTATTAATTCCTCTAAATAGTTTATGCACCCTAGCACCTCTATCAGGATAGCTATAAAACTACCAAACACCTTCAGTTAGTAAAACTCAGGTGGAGGGGGAGAACATTCAAAAACAGCAGCATATGGAAAGTAGATTTTATTTATGGTTATAAAATAGGATTATAATTGTTTTCACTTAAAAAAAAACTTATATTCTCCAAAAGCAGTATCTTCAGCAGCTACATAAATGTCTTTCAGTGAGAAATAAAAAGGCTTGAAATGAGAATATTTTCCTGACATGTAGTAGTTATAAAATTAGTATTTCTTTTATCATGATTCAACAATTTTATGAAATAATTAAAAGACTTTGAAGCAAAGGCCCTCCCTGGTGGCGCAGTGGGTTAAAGCACAACACTAAGAATCTAAAGCCGCTTCCGCATGAGTTCGATCCCCGCCTGCCCTGGAGGTGACCACATGGTGTGGCAGACCTCTCCTGACCCGCCCGCTGCTCCCCTCAGCAGTGTACTTCATCGATCTGCCTGTTCTGCTCCCCACTGTCTCTGGTGAAGCCTCTCGCCACTGCCCCTGAGCCTCTGGCCTGTACCCCAGTTCTGTATGCACAAATAAATAAATCTTTAAAAAAAAAAAAAAGATTTTGAAGCAAAACTGGCAGAGGGCATACAATATAAGGCAGTATGTGACTTTAAAATTAATTACACTCACTTTGGTATTGTTTCACAATCAAGATCAATTTTATAGAGCGAATGAAATTGACCTAAAACTAATTTGGATAAAACTATAAAAGAATCCAAAGTTTTCTGAAAGGCATTTTTTCTCCAAAATAATAAAAAAAAATCCTCTAATTCTTATTGCATTTATTAGATTAGGAAATTAATTTCCCCATTTACATGTACCTATGTAGGTAATTCTATTTGATACTTTATACTTAACCCTACAGGTATGAAAATAGCATAGGTTTTGTTGTTTTATCCAGATTTGTTAGTGTTCTACATCTGGTAGCTATATAATTGTCTGTTCATAATGACTGCAAGAAAAGAGACACTACTTCCCGTCAAGCTTTTCAAAGGAATGTTCTCTTAATTTGTAGAATATGGTATATAAATTATAAATTAATTGAATTTTTAAGCTTTGAATTTGAAGTGCTATTTAATACTAAATTGATTCTATATAATTGACAAAAAAATATTAGTAGTAAGTAGATAATGAAGTAAAATCTAACATTTAATTTTTATCTACTCAGCCCTTTTTTATTTATTGTGGCAACTTATTATATTTAGCAGTGTGTGGCTTGCAGGCTATACTAAATATAAAATATATTAATATCCTAGATTTTCCCTTTAGAATCAATATGACTTAATTCTTTGCATAGCATTAACATCTTTTCAGAAAGAAGTATTGATGAAAATATTGATTTTTTGAAAATCTATTTCACGAAGTACATTGATGCTATTTAATTGTTCAGTCACATTAACTAGGCCATCAAATTATATTGTGTAGTTTAAAAATCTAAGCCTAAGAGAAATAGAAAATTGGATTTTTTTTAATTTATCACTATAGAATATTAACTAGAAAATAAAAATGTTTATCTCCTAAATACCTAAGAAACAAGAGCATCATATTCACCACCTTTTTATGTCAGTATTTCTAACAATGCAACATTTCTCTACTATCTCAGCCCAGAGTATTACTGAACTTTTGCCTCAAGTCTGTATGATTCTTGTAATTTCTTGAATACATTGTGTAAAGTCTCTATATAAAAGTCTCTTTCTATCCAGAAAAATATATTTTCATTCTTAACAGTGCAAGGTTTTGGGATTGTGACTAAAGCTATAGATCATCTTCTCAAAGGAAAACATGCACACCAGCACATCTGTTCAAATTTTCGGGCCCTCCACAGCTACAAACTATCTTTAGTGAACTCTTCATTAGTTAAATCACAATGGTTTTATACTAGTTTTAACCACAACTACTAATAGAATGTTCTACCTTAGAGTGGGTTTTCAGGAAATGCTTGAGCATGATTGATTAATAAATGAAAAGTAAGTTTATGACAGTAATAGGTAAGTGAAATATTTGTATCAATTTTTTAAAGTTTCAAAAGTGGGAATAAAATTTAGTAGAGATTATAGTTGCAATTATCTTACATAATTTTTGATCATTAAGCAGGTAAAGTTTAGACCAATCACAAAAATAATAAACTAGACAGAGGAAACATTCTTGATAATCACTGGAAAGAGTCCTGGATATTTTATACCCCTTGGGAACAGATGAACATAAGCTACTTTACTTTTCCCAGTTGATTTCCCATGCGAATAAAGTATCTATCAAGTATATGCAGATGCTTTGCACACAGTGGGTACACAATAAGCATGACTCAGCAACCAAAGGAAGGGTTGTAAAATTACACAATGAATTATTAGTGTCCTTAAATGAGCATATACAGAAAAAAATATTAATCTCAAAGAGGATAATATTAAATTGGGCTACATGGCCCCTTCTAACATTCAAATAACCCTAGTGAAACTTTCATTTTCAATGCAGATTATATTACCATAAATTTATAATGCATAGGGCAGACACCTAACTGCCTTTTACCAGCTGCCTCTTCCCAATGGATTTACATATTCTGTTGATGTATTACAAGGTAACTGTTTTGCAGTTAACACATGTCCTGAGTATACTGTTAAACATGAGTAACTTATTCAGTGTTAGAGAATCACAGTCACATTCCTTTAGTTCTGCAATAGAATCCCTAATTTGATATGAAGTTTGATTGTTTTAACTACACAACATAAAGAAGCCTGCACTACATCAAGACCTTTAATGGAACTAATGGAATTTTTGGCATAAAATAGTAGAATTAATTAGATCCAGCAGTGCGCACTGTTTAACTGCTAGCCTGCCATTTTACACTGATTTGAAGTCTTACATACTTAACAAAAGACATTGGGTTGATTGCACAAAGGAGTTGAACACTCTTTTCACATTCACTGTGTAAGTTATTATCCACTGTGAAAAGATTATTGACTTTTTTAAAGGAGATATTATGGAGAGAAATGATTGCTACCAGGATGACTGGTAGAATTATGTATGAGATAAGTAATAACTCTAATTTCTCATCTGCTGAATAAATGGCTTTAATTTTAAAATACTAGTTAGTGCATATGAGATTTCTGCTGAATTGAGCAGAATTATCAAAGCTAGTTTTGAAATGTAATGGACACTAAAAGTGAAGCATAAAACAAAACAGTTTATGTGTAACTTTGCCGGTTCAATAGCTATATATCCTAGATTGTCAGTGATCTTTCTTATATTTTGTTTCTTCCTGATGTTTACCTGAAAAAAAATTATACGTGCCTTCTGCTGTGTTTATAGTAATAGTGTGTAGATTATAACTGTGCCCCTGGTTCTTATGTAAAAATTGATCACATTTACTGATAATTAATGGCAGTTAATTGGTCTGCAAAAAAAAGATCAATTATATCATTGTAAATCTAAGAGTCTGAAAAGATCTTGTATGTTTTCTCTCTAGTATTTATTTACCATTATTGTGATTTATTTTTTAAACCATTTGCCTCAACTTCGCTTGGTCATTGCATATGTCTGAAAAAGCTTTTTATGAAGTACATGCTTTTATAAAACATCAGGTCCCTTTACCCTTTATAGACTTTTGGATCCATGTATATTTTGCATCCTTCATTCCACTATGTATCTGTTTACCTCTAAAGATCTTACTACTTTGAAACTAGGCAGGCTTATATATCCTGTGCTACCAAATAACAAGAAATAGTGACTGTCCTTCTGGGTTGAAGCTGGTACAAGATGATGGGTCTTTACTGCCCTTGTTTCCTCTACTGTGAGGAATTAGAATATTATAAAACTTTATGTTGGAGGAGAACAAAATAAATGTGACTGTCCTTAGTGCTATTTGCCAAGTACGCCCCACTTCTTTATTCTGAGCCCTTTACGTCTCAAAGTCATGTGACTGGTTCTAGTGTCTGATCTGTGCGCAGAGGTTATGATTCAGTTCTGAGTAAGTTCATTCTAAGTGAGAGACTTTTCAGCTCTCTTTCTTGCTATTCCGGATGGCAGGTATCTGCTAGCATGGTTGCTGAGTAATTAAAGAGCAGACTGTGATGAACATGTAACAGGAGTAGGGATAGATTTTTTTTTTTAATATTTATGCATGCATGCATACAGAACTGGGATACAGGCCAGATGTGCAGGCAGGAGTGATGAGAGGATTCACCAGAGACAGAGTGGGGAGCAGAACAGGCAGATCAAGGAAGTATACTGCTGAGAGGAACAGCAGGTGAGACAGGAGAGGTCTGCCATGCCATGTGGATCACCTCAGGGGCCAGGATTGAACTCGCACTAAAGCGGCTGCAGCCAGCTTGCAGTGCTACGTCCTAACCCATTGCGCCAGGGCTGAGATAGATAGTTTTTACATCTCTGCAATTGAGATTATTTGTTATGAGGAGGTAATTCCTTATTTTATTAAGTCATTTAGAATAGGGGCATTTTTCCATAAGGGTTGCTATCCTTAGTTACCCTAATACTACAGAAATAGGCAGATCTCACTATGCACAGTTCTGATGGGCACAGATTTCAGTTACCATAAATAACACCAGCTCCAACATCACTGTTCACTGTGTCTGCTGTCATGAATTGAGAGTAATTGCACAGAGTACAAACTGCTTCTAGCTCTTCAGTCTGCAAATCATTATGCAAATAACAGATATGCATCATGATTAGTGACCAATTGATGATTTCTTTGAAAGCCTATCAGTGACAGGTTACAGCATAACTTGTCCTCAGTACTCACATGGACAGCAATGACACAGTGCATATTTTGTGTGCTGACTCCTCATCCTCCTGTGATAACCTGTGGCATTTGTGAAAATGGACAAAGAAAAGACATTAACAAGATGAAAATGTAGCACAGAAATGAAAAGTGATAACAACTGAGGCAAAACAAATTAAATGTAAGCGGAGTTATAGAAGCTTTAGCTCACCCTGGGAATGAGGACAATGTCACCGTTCAAAACCGTCCAGATATGCAGCTAGGGGAACTTCGAAGGTGAACTTTTCAACATACATTAGGAAACTGGTGGTGACAAAAGTGATGAAGGTATCCCAGAGGACATCTGGTAAAATGCTTGACACTGAAGGAATTCTCAGAGATCTTTCTCGACATTGAAAGTGTGAAGCATAAAATGGTGAAAGGTAATCTAGATTTAGAAAAGAGTGTGACAATTCCCCAAGACATAACAAACTGCCGTTGTAAGTTAGATGATAAGACAGGCCCTGTCCAGACTACTATTGATGATTTCTACAAGAAATAGTACACTTCAATTCTCATTGTTTTTGATATTTTGAACAAATTTTAAAGATCAGAGAACATCATAAGTTTTCCAATGGGTATTTTAAATGTCTTCAGAATTCCTACTGTGATCCCATGCTAACGTGCAGAGCAGGCTGTCTGCATGTGTTTAGGAAGAGAATTGTAAATGCAGTATTATTAAATGCATCTGCATTCATATTAGTCATTGAGTACCATCTACTTCAAGCTCAGTTAGCTTTTTATAAAAGAATGGTTTCCTATTTACCTCGTTGCCTGTATTATATCTCTGTTTTAATCAAAATGACCTCCTTTCATCCCATCATCATCAGCTCTCAGTTCATCTCATGTTCAAGCTTTTAGTTCCTTTCTCTCTTCACCTATTTATGCCTCCTCTCATGCAGATATCAGCAGTCTTCCTCAATGAAGCTTTCTGGGTGTTTCATTGTCAACATCCTCTCTCTTGCAGCCTTCCATGGAATTTTTTCTGGGTGTTTCAATGGCAGCCTCCTCTCTTTTACAAACTTACATGGAATATTTCTGTTTATACTTTTATTTGTGACAGTTAATATATACATTGCATTACATCTTGTAAATTATTATTTCATTGATGTCTATGTTAGTTACTGGTTTGTAAGTTTCTTCATGACAAATTCATGTGCAAAGTAGATGCTCACTAAATAATTGTTGCTTTTATAATGTGAATAAATATGGAATCATTGCTGCCTGCTTTCCCAATATTCATTTTTTATCCTAGGTAATAATTTTAAGAAGCACTTTCTGATTGGAAAGGGTTGGCATGAGTCATACTCGCCAAATATCTACGTTATATAGGAATTATTTCTATCGACTTAATGGTTACTATTTCGGTGTCAGTATTACGGATTTGTTACTAGTCAAGGTTTTTCTTACTATCTCTGTAATGACTGGGTTTAGGTAAATAAAGGGGCATTTGTGGGTGTGAAAGTAAAACTATTCATGAGTAGAAGAAAAGGAACATAAAGAATGCAAAAACTGGGGCCCTCTCTGGTGGCACAATGGGTTAGGACGCAGCACTGCAAGCTGGTAGCAGCCACCTCAGTGCAAGTTTGATCCCTAGCCCCAGAGGTGATAAACATGGTGTGGCAGACCTCTCCTGACCCGCCCTCTGCTCCCCTCAGCAGTGTACCCTATCGATCTGCCTGTTTTGCTCCCCACTCTGTCTGGTGAATCCTTTCACTGCCCCTGCACCTCTGGCCTGTACCCCAGTTCCGTATAAGTAAATAAATAAATCTTTTTTTAAAAAAATGCAAAACTTCACCTTGAAAAGCCAAGAGATCATTTTTTGTTTCTCTTCATTCTCATGAAGTACATTTCAAACTTCCTACGTTATTTCTTTTGCCATTGATTATACAAGACAGGTGTTCTTTTCCAATTTACTTTGGTACAACATAGGATTCAGAGTTTAATTTGTTCAAGGTGATAGAAATACTAGGTGATTTACAAAAGGATTTGGATCCAGGTCTGTGTGGCTTAGGAATCCAGCTAGGTATATCATTTTAGGTTGAACCCCAAAGAGGGATCCCAATGAGCTAAGTGTTAAAACTCAGTATTAGGGAGAAGTTTACCACATATTATTTTCTTTTTCCTGTTTAATCTTGGCTGATTTTATTTTGTCCCTTTTCAAGCTTCTGTCTCTTCCTTTCAATTTTCTATTGATTATTTTCAGCACAACAGGAAATAAAAACTAAGCTTCAAGTTTAGCATGGCATTATAAGTAGCCTGTATTTTAATTGCTTGTGTGCTGGGAGTTCTCAGTATGTGAACAATCAATCATCTGGAAACTTCACTGTATTAGGACTGTCTTGTGGGCTATTAGGAAAGCTTGACCTAGTTCATCTGTGACTATGTCCACCTAAGCACAGAGTTATGCTAACAGCTCATCCAGGGTAAAACAAGCTTATTCATCTGTCAAATCATACCTGTCTGGTGTTTTGGGTATAGTTGGTATGGTAATGGAGAGTCTGCTGGCACTGAATTTTTAAAGAGAAATAATAAAATTAAATTAAATTTAAATCAAAATTTCTTTCATGTTAAATATTGCTCTGGAAATTGCAATAGGCCTACTGTTTGAAAGAAAAGGACGAATTAATGTTCTGGCAATCTAACTACATAAATATACTCTATCAACTCCACTCCTCCCCTTGCCACACAGACATGTCTCAGAGGGCCAACTACACCAACTTGCCTATTGGTCAAGAATGGAGCAACCTGTCTCTTCTTGCTGGATACCCCAAGATCCCAAACACGACACGACACCCTGGACTTCAGACCTAGGTCAAAAAAGTCGGTCATTGTTTCTTGACTCCTTTTTCCTTTAATGATAATTATCCTTTTACCATTCACTTCATATAATTGCTGTGATGATTAATAGAGATAGATGATGCAAATAGAGTTTAACACAGAGCCTGGGACCAGAAATTCTCAGTAAACATTAGTATTAGTCATTAGATCACTTCTTGGAATGTTAGCTATGATCAAGTGTAGCATCTAGTATTATCAGTTATATATGCAGATGATGCTATCTTTATTCTAGGTATTTCCTCCCATATATACTCCACCTCTGTCTAGATGTCTTCTGTTACTCTAAACAATTAGTCTTAATGGAAGCAGCCTGACAAAATGGCTGCTATCAAATGAAAACTGCAGGATGATTCAACCTTGTCATTCTTTTGGTGTCAAGGCACAACTTAGTTAGGTGCAGTTTTTTGGTGATGCACAATTTTATGTTTTAAATGATGACCAACAGGCCGGTGCAACATCTTGATGAAAGTTATATGTAGAGTCACTATACTTTATCTTAAAATGTTATTGTACTTAGTATTCAATTTAATATGAATTTGGAACAAAAAGCTTTATAAATATTTAATTTATGTTCTAAGTTTGTACAATCATTAAAGTCAGGTTTATACAAGGTGCAGAGAAAAAGGAAGCTGCATAATTGAATTTTAATCAGTAAATCCTAATAAAATTCCTGCTATAACATTTTCCTTTTAATCTCATGCTCATATATCTCAATCTATACCAGAATCAGAAAACCAATATACCCTGTCAGTAGAAATTAATTCTGCTCATTTATGTATTCATAGTTTTCCAGAGAAGAAAAAAAAAACTTTTTATGAGGTTTCCTATATTCTCATATTTAATGTACATTTTTTATTTAAAATTATTTGTTTGTTTTTCTGATCAACATATGCATGCTATTGAGATATATTCTGCCATTATTTGATATAGGAGAGCAAAAATTGTCTTAAAGTTTTAAATGATGCTTTAGGCCAGAAGTAGTCAAACTTTTTTTGTTAAATGCCAGATTGTAATTATTTAGATTTTGTGGGCCATATGGTCTCTGTCATAACTATTCAACTCTACCATTGTCATATGCAAACAGCCACAGATAACATGCAAATAAACATAAATTTTTATTTATGCACACTGAACTTTAATTTTAACATAATTTTTCATATTATCAGATAGCTATTGTTGTTTGAATTTTTGCAACCTTTTTAAAGTTAAAAATACTTTTATAAGCTTGTATAATGTGGCCAGATGGCTGGCTGGGTTAGTCCCATAGGTGATACCTGATAAATCTTACCATTATAGTTATTTTCACTGGGTTGTAAGGCATAAGTTTAATACATGAACTACCAAAACTCTCATGTGGAAAGAGATACTCCATAACCCCAAATGACAGCGCATATGTAACATCCAGCAATAGAGTTGGAAATTGTTTTTTTAGAGCCACAAATACTTTAAAGGCATTTTTTCAACATATATTCAAAAATGATGTACACTTTTTTAAAAAAAAAAGATTTATTTATGCATACAGAACTGGAGTACAGGCCAGAGGTGCAGGGGTGGTGAGAGGATTCACCAGAGACATAGCTGGGAGCAGAACAGGCCGACTGACAAAGTATACTGCTGAGGAGAGCAACGGGCGAGTCAGGAAAGGTCTGTAGTGTATACATACATACATGCACACATACACACACACACTCACATATATGTATATGTAAAAGAAATGTATTTTGAGGGCCCTCCCTGGTGGTGCAGTGGATTGACACTTCAGCATGAGTTCGATCCCCGCCTGCCCCAGAGGTCACCACATGGCATGGCAGACCTCTCCTGACCCACCCACTGTTCCCCTCAGCAGTGTACTTCGTCGATCTGCCTGTTCTGAACCCCACTCTTTCTCTTGTGAATCCTCTCACCCTCCGCATCTCTGGCCTTTATCCCAGTTCTGTATGAATAAATAAATAAATCTTAAAAAAAAAAAGAAAGAAATGTATTTTGAAAATCCAAATGTATTTTAAAAGTACAAACTTATTCATAACTAAGTATACAGATAGCAAATTTCAGTTACAATAATTGCCACTTTCAAAAATATGAGAAGTGAATGATCAGGCTCTGTTTCAAATCAGTCCAAATAAAGGACAGAATTAAAAAAAAAAAGATAACTCATCATACTAATCCTCTTCTTCATTTTCAATAGATTCCAATTCTATCCATTGTGCAGCAGGAAAAGAATGAAAATAAGGAATGAAAATAACAGAAGGAACTTATAGCTCCTTATTTCCTAGAGCATGTTAAGCATATAATAATATCAATAATAATAAGCAGACCGAGGACCAAATATGTGGCAGAATGGGAAAATATAATTTTCAGTTTTCTTGAAATATAGGGTCTTGACCCAATAGCTGCTCAACTCCACCCTTCGCTATTCCTACCTGAAACGACACAGCCTAACCGACACTGGTCTCCTTAGACCTTTCCATCCAGATATACACTGTTTACATTATTTTATCTCTGCCTTATTACCAGTTCTCAGGTAGAGGGAGCTGAAGCTTAGAGAAGTTAACTTAGCTTGCTATTCATGCACTGAAAGAAAAAGATAGAGAAAGGATTCAGATTAGATCAGACTCCACTGTCTCCTAACACAGATATTGCCAAATTAGTATTAATTTTATGACAAGAAGTTAGAGTACAAAATTACTCTTTAGCAATAGGACATGAAATCTCTTTTTATTATAATCACTTTATGTGTGATATTATAATAACCATATAAATGATATAGCGTATCTATACAGATTTTTTTTTCCCAGCACATTCTTCAGAGCTTCTTAAGGAGAAAAAAAAAAAATCTATTATTGGAGATTCAAAAAGTCCACTAATAATTCAAAAGTAGGACCTTTGATATAATACAGTGCAGTACGTCCTTTTCCTCTAGCAAGCTAGGGGATCTAAGGGAAAGTTTAAGGGTGATAATCAAAAGAACCTTCGCGTCGAACACTGATCCTATTATAGCAAATGATTAGTACAGGTGGACCTGTCTCCATTTTAAGTGGCTCTTGGTAATCCTTAAATAATCAGACAGCTGCTAGATAGCAAGAAAATGTCAAGTCGAGCACCTGGGTGTTAAACATTTATACATGCTTGTAGGCCACTTTTGATCTAGCTGCCCAACATGGCAAATGTCAGTGGATTCACATAGGCTGAGAGGAAAGTGCCTCATTAAGGCCTGGCTAGAGTTTGCTTCGAGTCAAAGGCACAACGAATCCCATACCCTGAGATGCAAGGTAGTTATTTCCCTGCACACTGAGCTGGCCAGTGTTTTTGAGTAGCCCCAGTCCTCCATTGTCTATCTGTCTATAAATTACTCTTTCCCTTTCTCCTTTAAAAGAGCATTGCCATGGCTTTGTTTTTCCAAGCAGAACAATACAAATTACTGTTTAATGGCCTAGGATGTCATTATAGGGAGGAGCAGGCTGTGCAGGCAACTCCAAATTACACTTGGAGTTCTTCAAGGAGTTAATGACTGGTGGCTACATGCTATATACAGGAGTAATCAGCAAAGATAAGGCAGCATCCTGGCTCACACAGGATGTTGGGCAGACAGAAGCATGCTGTCTGATTGCCTTCCTTAACCTTCTGTTCAGTTCTATTCCCTCTTGCTATTGTACTGCAGATGCAGTAATTAGTTTGCAAAGGGCTTGGGGGAAAATGGGCTCAAAGGCGAACTTATTTTCCTTTTTTCAAAGAAGCTGCCCAAGTTCATAAGCTGTGGTGAGTGACTTACTAAAATCAATGTAGAGTTTATAAGTGAAAAAGGACAAAAGAGCATAACACAAAATGAAACTTGATTTTTCCATCCAATTTAGAGGACAACAAATTTGATTTAAGAAATAGAATGTCAGGAAAAAGGAATGTCATGTATTAAGTGAAGGCCTGACCAAAAAAAAAAAAAAAGCAAGTCAACAAGGAACCTTTTGATTCTATCCTACGCCTTGTGTTGTTCAATTCTCCTGGCTACACAAATTGAAACATGTCAGAGCAGTCTAAAGCCTGAAGGGTTTCTCCTTTTGCCACGTATAAACAAGTGCTATGTCTATCTTTCATTTGATGATGATAAAGTTCAAACTGGAATCATTATTTTAGCAACTGCTTATAATCTATAGTTTTAAAAATTTGTCAATGTATATTTCAATGAAAACATGGGATTGGCCTCAGACTGCCATATCAAAATATCCACCCATTCTGAAGATGAACAGAACTTGTTCAGTCAAAGTTGAAGATGATTTCTAAAGAGATAGTTTTCCTAATCCTCATTAGCATTCTGGGGCTGTTTTTGGTAACTAAGACTTCAAGTGAGATAGTTTGATATTGAAGCTAATCTTTAGCCTTGAGGACAATTACCGGAATTTGCCCCCCAGCCAAAGAAACAGGGGAGGGTGTTGTAACATACATTTTTTGAAGCTTCATGATGGGCTGCACCATTCCAAACACTCCTGCCCTATCTTCTTTCTAGTGGTGCTAATTTGACTTTATTTATTACTAATTTGTGAATGTGATGTTTCTAAAAACCATCATAAAATCAACCTCACTAGCTATCTGTCCTACCACTTACTTGTTTCTATTCTGAATCTCTGACTATTCTGATTGCCTGTTTTGTTCCTTCTCTGAACCTGTTGTCCCAACTCCACTTGGAATAATGGTATTGATGGCATCATCTCTGAGCAGAACATGGATTAAGACACATGGAGTCTTCAAAAGTGACCTGTATATTTTCTATATTTAGAACAGTCTCCTTACTCAACCTTTTCTCTAGTCAGTTTGATTATTCCCTCTATGTAAACTAAAATCTCATCATTGACTCGCTTCTAAGCGGAAGTTATGGAGATAGTTGGGTTACTGCACCTCACTCCTGTGAACAGTTGTGTGTTCTAATTAGTTAACTCACAGGAATGAAAGATGATACCCAGCCATTGTTCTAAAACAAACCAGAACTTGCATAATAAGCTATGATTTACTATAAAATAAGCTTTTCATGCTGGGAACCAGATTTAGTGACATCAGCAAAAAATAAAAATGAATAATGTCAGGTAGAAGTATGTTTTCCATGGTGTTATTTTCTGTAAAGCGAGGAAGCTACAGCAGGGAATATATTTTGTCAAAGCTACTGTTCTAAATAAGAACAGAGAAAAGATACCCTTATTTTATTTATTTTGTTTAATAAGGGTTATTTCATTTTACATAAACATCTGTTGGAAATATATATTATTTTTCAATGGTTCCCTAATTTGTGATCCCACACAAGCATACACATTTTTTACCAGTTCAAAAACATAACATCATTTAAAAAATATCAAGTTTATCTTGTTAAATTTACAAAGTCCATTGTATTTTTCTTTAAAAATACCTTTTCTTCATAAGTACTGAGAAATTGAGGAAGAATAAGAGATGCAGAAATAGTTTTGGAATGTTAGGCGAGTCTGGTCCTATGTGAGCTTTAACCTTTTGCTCCTGGGGCTGACGCAAGTTTGGGGCCAAATGTCCTCATCAAGGACCCCGGCTTATGGAACAAACAAGATATCGGTGGGTAACCATCGGTCAAGGGAGGGACTGAAATATGTAAGGACAGTTACTCTGTGTAACCAAGATAAGGGCAGGACATTCTACGGCCGCCCACGAGATACGCACATGTTCAGCCTGGCCTCATTCAAATCAACCAATGAAAATCCCCTATAACCTGGCATCTCGCTTCTGTGAGTAGCTTCAGCAACCCCAGGAAGGTATAAAAGGAAAGGCCTAGGGTGAGGGGGGCGCGCTGGTTCAGCCCAATGGCCGTGCGCCCTTCGGTACCGAAGCTCTTCTAATAAAGCCTCCTGTGATTGCATCTGCACGAGCGTCTTCTGGTCGTCTTCTTCCTCGTGGCTGGAGGTCTCCCACCCTGGATTGAGGGGAGAAATCTTTCAGTACCATTAAGATTTTCAAGCTAGGCTTTATTTACAATTGGAAAAACATGGAAGCAGCCCAAATGCCCAAAAGTAGATGACTGGATAAAAAAGATGTG
>NW_004567104.1:59883704-59926336 GCF_000260355.1 Condylura cristata | reverse complement strand
GACGGGTCAGGAGAGGTCTGCCACGCCATGTGGATCTCCTCCGGGGCTGGTGGGGATCGAACTCATGCAGAATTGGCTTAAGCTTCTTAGTATAGTGCTTTAACCCGCTGTGATACCAGGGAGGGCCCAGTTAATATATTTTTAAAGATTTATTTATGTATACAAGAATTGGGGAACTGGCCAGAGGTACAGGGGATGAGGGAAATTACCAGAGAGAAATTGGAGAGCAGAACAGGCAGATTGACTGAAACTCACTGCTGAGGAGAGCAGTGGATGGGAAAGAAGAGTTCTGCTGTTCTATGTGGGCTCCTTCCCTGGCTGGGAATAGAACTCACACTGTAGGGAACTGTAGATTGCTTCTTAGTGCTGTGCTTACCCCATTGTGCCACCATTGAGCGCCCTATTATTTATTTATTTTTATAAGATTTATTTATTCATACAGAACTGGGGTACAGGCAACAGGTTCAGAGGCAGTGAAAAGATTCACCAGAGACAGAGTGGGGAGTCGACAGGCCGACTGACCGACTGACGAAATACACGGCTGAGGAGAGCAGTGGGTGGGTCAGGAGAGGTCTGCGGTGCCTTGTGGGTCACCTCTGGGGCGGCAGTTGAACTCATGCTGAAGTGGCTTTAGCTTCTTAGTGCTGTGATTTAACCTGCTGAGCCACCAGGGAGAGTCCTATTATTTAATTTTTATATAATTTTTTGACTGACCTTTTAGCAGTCAATCAGAACTCCCTCAAATTTTTATCTTTTGTCAAGCAGAACTCCCTCAAAATTGAGGGAAATAGAAGGAAAAAAATATTGAAAAGCATTATGGAACCTCAAGAACACACATTTTACCTTATATATGTTCTAGAAACTTTCACCTTCAATTTTAGCATTAATACCATTGAGTCTAGAGTGGACTTGAACGTTACAGTTTTAAAACAAAACTCAAGTTTATTCTAGTTTTAGAAACTCTTGCATTTCATATTTGGTTATAATGACCCTCCAGTTAGTTTTGTAAGTAGGAATAATAAAGGCTGTGAACTTTCATTGGATTCCTAACTTTAAGGGGAAATCCTATAAATATACTATATCTGAAGGTAATATATCAAGTGCTTTGAAATTTGGGATAAAGCTGTAGATGGCTTATTATCATTAAAATGGTTTTCTATATTTGAACAATCTATATTATTCATTTCTATATATCATGTACTGATTGTGTTTTAAGCCATTTTTTGACCCTACGGCAAATGGGTTTCATTAAAATTTATTACAGCTTTATTAAATACGGGTGGCAATATAAAATATATCCAGACTAAATCACTTGGAGCAGTTCCTGTGCCAATGTATTTAAAATAAAAGTAACACCTTACACTAATTTACTAAACCTTTGTGAAAGTATGTTCTCTAGTATTTCTATTCCAAGTCAGTCTTGGTAAAGCTAATCATGCTTTCCAAGATAACATTTTCTTATTTGTATGATAGAAATAACAGCTATCTCACAGTTACATTTGTAAGAAGTTTTCTAATGATTCAGTAGAAATGTATTGTAGGCCATGGTGATTCTAAGTATACAGTTTTTTAATTATCTTTTAACTCTTATTAAATCAACCATCTTTATTATTTTGGTCTCCAGCACCTTCGAGTTCATGGTGTCTACACATGGGGTTTAAAGTGGTTGTAAGCCATTATCCTTGGCCTTAATTTTTCTTGGCCTTAAAGATGCTTCTTTGGGGGCCCTCCCTGGTGGCGCAGCTGGTTAAAGCACAGCTCTAAGAAGCTAAAGCCACTTCAGCACAAGTTCAATCCCCAGCCTGGAGGTGATCCATATAACGCAGCAGACCTCTCCTGATGCACCTGCTGCTCCCCTCAGCAGTGTACCTCGTCAGTCTGCCTGTTCTGCTCCCCACTCTGTCTCTGGTGAGTCCTCTCACCGCCCCTGAGCCTCTGGCCTGTACCCCAGTTCTGTATGCATAAATCAATCTTTTAAAAAATGTTTCTTTGGGGTGATGAGTGTTAATGGTAAAATAAATCCCCCTAATAATAATGTGAAGACTATTTACTTCACATTATGAGTGAAGGATAAATGACTGTAAAATATGCCTTCTTCCCTTTCTTTCTGACTGACCAAAAAGATGGAAGGGGGTAGGAAAAAGGAAGAAGAGGAGGTAGGTTAAAAAGAAGAGGTGCAAGAGGATGGAAAAAATAGGAAGGGAAGAGAGACAAAAATAAAGAAAGAAGGGAGTCTGTGAGTGTGAAGGAAGAAAATACACAGAAACAAAAGAACTTATTTTTCTATTGTGTGTGTTTTTTTTTTTTTCAGTGAGGTAAAGTTTGTTTACATCAGTGTATTGTCTTAGGGGTTACCGGTTCGAGTCTATAAATGTTGGTTTACATCACTGTATTGTCATAGGGGTTATAGGTTCGAATCACACCCTGCCCACCACTAAAGTCCCTATAACCCTCCACCATGTTGCATTAGGGCCTCTCCCTCCCCTTCTCCCACCTTCTATACCACCAATCTCCCTTCTGGTAGTTTCAGTCTTGCAGTCAAAGGTTTGTTATTGGTTTGGTTTTGTCTCAGCATTTGTTTTATTTCTCTCTATTCTACATAAAAATGGAACCACCAATTAGATATTTTTGTCCTGCTGGATGGTTTTGCTTAGAATGATCATCTCTAGTTCCATCCTTTTTGTTGCAAATGGCAAGAGTTTATCATTTGAAAAAATATATATATACACACACACATATATGTGTATATATATATATTTTATATGTGTATACATATATTTACATATGTGTGTGTGTATGTGTATATATATATATATATATATATATATATATATAGTAGGACTCTCACTTACTTTATTGTTCACTAATTTTTTTTATGTGTTCCCAAATAAATTACATACTTGTGCGGGTCCGTGTCTTACAGTGTCCCGTGTACATGTTTCACAGGCTCAGCTCCAGTCTGGACACCTAAAGCTCAACTTATAAGTGATTTTAACAATTATCAAAAAAAAAATGATTAAATAACTAGAGGTACTGTGGTAAGCAAAGATTCCTTTTAGCTAAGTCATATCAGAGTGTGGTCCTTGATTTTAAGAAATGGCTTTTTTTTTAAGACTTATTTGTTTATGCAAATGGAGCTGGGGCACAGGCCAGAGGTGCAGGGTATGGGGTGGGGGGTGGTGGTGAAAGGATTGACCAGAGCCAGAGTGCAGAGCGGAACAGGCTGAATGCCAAAGTACACTGCTGAGGGGAATAGCGAGCAGGTCAGGAAAAATCTGCCACGCCATGTGGGACAGCTTCCTGGCTGGGAATTGAATTCATGCTGAAGTTGCTTTAGCTTGGTATTGCTATGCTTTAACCTATGGTACCATCAGGGAGGGCCCAGAAATGGCCTTTTTTTTTTTTTTTTTTAAAGATTTATTTATTTGTACATACAGAACTGGGATACAGGCTAGAGGCTCAGGGGCGGTGAGAGGCTTCACCAGAGACAGAGTGGGGAGCAGAACAGGCAGATGGACGAAGTACACTGCTGAGGGGAGCAGCGGGCGGGTCAGGAGAGGTCTGCCACGCCATGTGGTCACCTCCGGGGCAGGCGGGAATCGAACTCATGCGGAAGTGGCTTTAGCTTCTCAGTGCAGTACTTTAACCCGCTGCGCCAACAGGGAGGGCCGAAATGGCCTTTTTAAGGGAACTAAGACATGAAGTCTTAAGTATATATTTTCTTGAAATGCAGATTTCCTGTTCAGAATTATGTAAGTTGGCAAGTAGAGTGGTGAGCTAACATTTTGGTAGCAGCATATTCTAAGGATAAGAAATTGGCCTTGTCTATTCATTCAACAAATATTTATAGAGCTCCTTTCTTTTATGGATCCAGAGGTGAATGGGAGTGTGTCCACATTTCCTTAGAGAGATGGTAAAAGTAAACAAATGGCAGCGTGATGACAGCTGAATTATGCTGGCTCCTGAGATAGAGGACTATTGAGAGGTGGGCCCTTGTGACAGCAGATGGGGCACCCAAGAGAAGCTTCCCTGAGAGTGTTACAGGGTAGCCCACAGTGAACTGGGCCGCCTGTCTGTAGGGCCTCACCCGCACACTCACAATTCTGTTACACTGCAGGGACACACAAAAGGGTCAATAATGGGTTTATTTACAAAAAGGGGAAAGGAATAGGAAACAACACAGGAAAAAGAGCGGGACACAACGTAACTGCAATACCTTACAGCTAGGCTGACTGTACGCACCATGAAACGAGGTCAGGAGAGAGAGAGAGAGATAGAATCGTCCCAGAATTCCTTCCTGCTAGCTCCGCCCTTGGGTCTTTGCAATTCTCTCCCTGGTACTGCTGGGATGCTGGGAGTTGTATTTCCAATCACTGGGGTAGGGTGTAGGGTCCAGAAAGTTGGAGTAGGGGCTGGAGTCCATAAGACTCTGCAGAGTTCCTTTAGGACATCCTTCCCCTTAACAAGAGGACATTTTGAGCTTTTGACTCAAGTCTAAGGAAAGATTCACTCATGCGAAGTTCTAAAAGGAGAAAACATTCATAACAGAGGGATTTGCAAAAACAAAGCCTTTTAGGTAGACTGAAGCATGATATGTTTATAGAACAGAAAACAAGCTGCTGATTTATTGCAGTCTGTGTCTCCCAAGAGAGTTGCACAGAGAAGTGACATCACAGAAAACAAATACTTGTATCAACAGTAGTAAAAGCTCATATTTATTTGGGGCTACTTCATGCCTCCAGGGCTTTGCATAACTATACTGAAAGACAACTACAGTGGGCTGGTCAAGTTCAGAGTTTGAGGACTGAAAGGACTTAGATTTGAATCGTGACTCAGCCAGTTATTAGGTTTGCAATTGCTGTTAAATTTCTTAATCTCTCTTTATTGTTTCTTCTTGTTTTTAAGGATAGAGATAATAGTAGTACTGACTTCCTATGATTGTACTGAGAATTAAATAACACAATGATAACTAACATTTACTAAGTATTTGCTATGAGCTGGTGCTTTAATATGAATTCATTGTGGCCCTGCCAGGCTGAAATTTTGTTAGTCTAATGTCAGTCTAAGTTCTTTGTAATGAGCATACTATAAAGCACTCATATTATTTTTTAAATTTGTGTTCACCAGTAAAATGCTGTAGAGAAAAGCATTATAAGACTCCAATGACTCATTCCAATGAAGATCCCTGAGGGTAAATATTGCATTATACTTACTGTCTTTTTTGGGGTAATCCCAAAATATCATGAGCATTTTGAGAGTGTGATTGTGAACTATTCCATTTCAAAACTCCATATAAAAATCTGACACTTACTAAGCTCATTATAAATGTTTGCTGCATGTGTAAATAAACTTTAGAATTTCTGTGAGTAGAACCTTTAGCTAACTTCGTATTTTTCTTCTCTTGATTCTGTCAACATAGATGTCTTTCCTTTGCACTTTCATTTCTGCTGTTTCTGCTCTACTTCACCTTTGATTATATTTTTTCCAACTACATGTTCCACTGAACAATTCTACAGCTGGGAATACCTAGTTTTCTTTTTAAAGCCTTTGATTTTACTCCTTCCCTTGAGTGCTTTCTTTATATCATTTTAAATGTGCCCTGCCACCAATATGTCTTGAAAAAGGGGCATCTTTCCTTGTGAGGATTGCTTTAACCTGTATTTGTGTGTGTGTATGTGTGTGTCCTATAAATGTATATACATTTGCTAGCTCTTAAGAGATTAACAAGAATCACAAAATGATATTACATATATATTTATTTATTGCTCATGAAGATTCTTAATTCTATTTTTATGTAGTTCAAGTGTGTAGTGTATTTCAGACAGTTAGAATTTATGTCTAAATAAGCATCCTTCAGATCTTACAGGTTGAATCTAAATATTTGTCCAGTGGGCCATTTTTATGTGCAGGGTTTTTTTGTTTGTTTGTTTTTGGTTTGTTTGTTTGTTTCCTGAGACACAGTAAAAATTCTACCCTAATGAGCCCACCTTTTGGTACACTGGAGTGCTGAATGAAGGGTAAATTTTATATCCCCATCTTATTTCTTCACAGGCATTATTACACATTTAAAAGTCTAATCTTTTCTCTCTTCTCTTCTTGGCCAAACATCTTCAAACTCTGATCATGCACATCTCCAAACATAGTCATTGGGTCCTAAATTAAAGCCCCTCTCTATTTCTTTTCCATTTACAGACCAAAGAAAGAGACCCGGTCCCTCCCTTGATGTGAAATCAATTTCCTTCTTTGTATTGAGGCTTGTTTCTCTTGTACTAAGATTACATCTAGTCTTCTTCCTCTAGCTGTCTGTGTTCTTAATGCATTACATGGTTCTGCTTGAGGTCTGCTTTCTCTATACTGGGTGATTTTAATTAGTCTTTTGAAGTTTCTTTTGAAATCCTCTTCTCTTTCCCTCTTGATTATTTACTGTCTACAATTTTCCTTATCTCCATCTCTATGTTAAATTCTCTTCTGTATTATTATTTCTTCTGGAATTTTAATTCCACTTATCAGGATATTGGTCAGCTTCTTTTCTGTGTGTGAATGCACGAATGTGTGGGTACACTCATGCATACACAAATGCATTTTATCCCTTTTAAAGTTCTTTGCCACCATCTGCATAGAGTAAAAATGTGTCCTAATGCTTACACTAGGGTTCTAGTGGATATCTAGATGAGTAAACAAATGTTCTCCAGATAATCTGATGAATTCTGTGATGTAGAATTCTATAAAATAAGCTCTTTCTAGCCAAGATTTTGAAATAAAAGTTTCTTGGATTTTTCCAAGAAACATGAATAAAAATGAAACATTTTAAAACTAGCCACCTCATCATTTGAGAGAGAGCACTCAGGTTCCCAGAAATGCCAGCCATTATGGTAGGTACCACTACCATTGAAACCTGCACAATAGGAGGAAAAATAAATACATTGTATAGTAAGTTACCTCACAGCAGGTTAATGGAGAAGAAATTTATAATACAAAAAGTTGTGGTTAAGGTACCACATCTGGTAGTCACATGATTAATATCTGGTATGTAAATGATAAACTTTGTCATTTAGCTCTGTAAGTGTGTGTGTGTGTGTAAAACCATTTGCCCCATCCACCATGTTTATCACATATTCACATTATCACTTTATATATTAATATTATGAATATATACATTTATATTTTTGAATTTATATATGTCAAAATAGGATAGATGCAATATATAAGATTAGATAACATAAATTTGCCCTACCTAATGCATATGTTAAATTTGTTATTTGTGCATATTATGAGGAAACATCATTAGCTATTGGGTCTCATTGTCACATTTTGGACTCAAATTGGGAGCTGCACAGTCATATTTAAAATAGAATATCTAAAAATCACTGACTTTTGATTTTTGAAAAAGTTTTTTGAAATATTTATGCTAATTAGAATCAGTATGACACTGCTTTGCTATACATTAAGAATTATAGAAGAAAAATTTTGAAATTCTGATTACAAAGGAATTAGACTGACTTATCTCCATACTTAATGTTAGTTTTGTTACGATATATATGAAGTAGATGCATGTTTACTGTAGAATGACATATCTAAATTCTTTGTAAATGATTATTAGTTTATTATTTTTTTCCTCAAAATTCCAGGAAGCATATAGGAAGCTTAAGTTGGCAGATTGGTTTGCTAGTAATTGAAGTTGCAGTTGAGGTTCTTGCGACAAATTAGTTTTAAGCTTCAGTATTTTTAGATCCTACTGTGTTCATCCCTGAGAATAACCCATATAAATATCCATTTTAAATGCCTATTTTCTACTTAATGAAAACTTTCAGCTTTCTTCATCTTTGACAGGCCAGGACATGGAAGACTCCCTGCAGATATGATCACTGATAAGAACACCTACTAATGGAGTTTATTAGCCACCTACATAGAAACTTATTAACTAATTAAAAATTGAATATTTCTTCCTCATCTTTTGGGTTCTTACTATTTATTTTTGCCCTGGGTATTAATTTATTAGGCAAGTAGAGTGAACTGTGTGTCTGTTTACATTATTTTAAATAACATCAAGTGAATTATGTTAAGACAGATAGTAAAATTTCAGTATTATTATAAAGATGTGGGCATGGTATTTTCAATCCTTCTCATATGGCTTAGAATAAATCACAAATGAACACCAAAAAATGTTGTTGAAGAAATGCTGCCCATTTTAAAACAATTTAACATGTTGAAAATAACTGGTCATATAAAATTGTGGTTTTATCACTAAAATATTCAAAGCTGCTGACCAATGGATTCAATTAATATTTTTCTTATCATTAAATTACCTGATACCCTCACACACATACACAAATGCAGGTGGTTAAGCAGCCGAAGTTAAAACATTTAAGCAGGGCCCACCCTTGTGGCACAGCATGTTAAAGCACGGAACTAACAAGCTAAAGCCACTTCATGAGTTTGATCCCAGCCCAGGAGGTGATCCACATGAGCAGCAGACCTGTCCTGACCCACTTGCTGCTCCCCTCAGGAGTGTACTTTGTCAATCAGCCTGTTCTGCTCCCCACTCTGTCTCTGGGTGAATCTTCTCACCACCCTGCACCCCTGGCCTGTATCCCATTCTGTATGCATAAATAAATCTTTAAAGAAAAAATTGAAAGCAATTTTTAAAAAATATTAAAAGCCCATAGAAAATCAACAAAATATAGAAAAAGTATAATTAAAATATAATTTATTTAAATGAAACTTTAGAATGTCTGGTGCATACATAATGGTATTTACAATTATAACACAAAAGTATAATATTCATATTTTTTCTATTTGTTCAAAAGTTATATGCAATATTACTTGTGTGCCATTGGCCTCATTTGGAGACACAGGGCAATTAGCACAGAACCCTTGTCCTCATGTTGAGGATAATATGTGTGCATCCAGAGATAAAATTATAATAAATATAATATGATAACATGAGGTTTATTGCATAAACATAGCTTTATGCAATAAATTCAATGGTAAATTAGTAATGTGCATAATAGTGTTATTAATTTATTCAGAAAAAATTCTTTGATTGCTTTCTGAGTCAGGCACTATTTTAGGTACTAGATATGGTCTAGTACAGTAAGTATAAATATACCAGTCTGCCATGTCTTACAAAGAGAAGACAAACCATTAAAAAGATAAATATATAAAACACATAATATGTGTGGTGGTTGTTAACCTTGCTGGCTCCTTGGTAGGAAAAGATCACTAAGCTTTAAACTATTTTCAAGCACGATTTGGATTATAATGAATGGGAGACTCATTCTAATAAGATTAAGGGGGACAACGAGAGTTGATGGGTGTGGGTATTAGAGTGGTATATGCACAGAACAGTGAATTAGTGACTACAATGGGAGATATGTGTATTAAAAAAAAAAAGGAATGGGTAATATGACTCTATATGGAAGACAGAGCCAGAGTAGCCAGTTATGGTGATTATATTGTCAATGATTACAAAATAAGAAATTAGTAGAGCAGTGTGGTAAGAGGAATAATTTGTTAGTGAATTACTTATTCTCCTCTAAAGGGAGGCACTTATGTTTTGGGAAAAATGAGTTAAATTCAAAATAAATGTATTTCCCAGATGGGGTTCTGACTCCCCCAATGATCATGTTATAGGAGTGGAAACAATAACCCTCTAAAGAACAAGTTGTTCACAGATAGTCAAGCATTTGTTCAATGAGTTAATGAATGAAGGTTTCATTATTTCTCAGGGTTCTTTATAAATTATTGCTCTCTCAAATTTCATTTGTGTCATCCTTTTGTGATGACTTTGCTTTCATTCTTCCCTTTTTAAAAAAAGAGGGGAAGAAGTGTTCTTTTTGACTTACCTTAGATCATTTTGGTGACAAAGAAAAGATAAGAGGGAAGAATCAAGGAAAAAAGAGAAATGTCAGTTTAGGATAGGAGAGGAGAATAATAAAAAAAAAAGAGAGAGAGAGAGAGACCAGTGAATAGTTTATGTTAGTTTATATTAGAGGGAAAGGATTACAACTAAGATGATAAAATGCAGAAAATGAAGAATTATGTAAAAATATATATAAATAAATACATTTAATTAAAAAAAAAACTAGATTACAGAGAACACTTTGGAAGCATGAAGGAAAGAAGTGGTGTGCTAAGGGATGCTCTAATGTGAAAATCAAAATTAAGTGTGATTCACCTATTAATTTTTACTGACAGGTTTTAGAATGTTAAACACCAGAGTTTTAAGATGATTCCAAGAACCCAGGCCATGGGAAGAAAAAAAAAAAGGTTATAAATCATAGAAACTAAGAGTCATGCATAGCAAAAAGAGTAAAGGAAGAGAAGACTTCAGCTTTATTCATAAAATGATCGTGTTTGAGAGTAAAGTAATATACAAAGTTCTTTTCTAATATCCACATTTTAGAAATCAGAAAGGTATTCAGTGTCCCTGATGATGTCATGAAATATTGTTCTCATGACTCCAATGCACCACTTTTGATTGTAGTCTAATATACCTTTGTATCAGACTACAATTATTTTCCAATATAGAGCTTGAAGTGCAAGAAGAATATCTAGTAGATATTACAAATAAAGATTTAGAGATAACACAGATGATATTTGAGAAGATAACTGCACCATAGGAAAAAATTGGGGAGTCATTAGAGAATATCTTCTGAAAGTTTAGCTCTACTAAGGAAAATAGTGAAAGATAACCAACTGAAAGAAACACTTTATATATTAGAAATAGAAGGAAGAATGAATGTTTATCACAGATGTAATTTAAAGAGATTGAAGACTTGATTATTATCATCTAGTTGAGTGTTTAACATGCAATATTTAGGTGTAATGTTTTATGCAACTTTACCCAGAAATGGTATAATATTCACCTTAAGACAAAGGTAATCTAATTTAGCTTTTAAAATTCCATTTTGTAGGTATACTGAGACTAGAATTCTAAAATTAAGAAAGATGTTAAGAAATAAAACATTACTATTTGAATGACAGAAATTTCTTCAAAGTCTAAACTATTTAATGACAGTTTTTGAGATGAAGATAATTTGGTTGTTTATTAATAAGATGCAAGTTACTTCCCTAATGAACCATTTTAATCAGTGATCTATCAGTTAATCAGTGTTAATCAGCGTTTCATTACTAAATAAGGACTTCATGATGAGGTGGACAACCTCACAGTGTTGCATAACTAATAAGTAGACATATTTATTTCAAAATGATTTTCATTATTTAAGTCTATAGTACTTAAATTTTGGAAAAGACCATCTTTAAGTCAGCAGAACCCAGTGGCTTTCCTAGAGAAGTCCAGCATTTATAATCAGTTGCTTCTAAGATGTTACTGGTAATCATGCCTGGTAATCATGCCTGCTAAGATATTACTGGTAATCATGCCTGCTTCTCCAAGTTAAAGAACCTGGAATAAATGGTGGTATTGCTTATTGGAGATAACAAGACAAAACTGGTTTTGGGGAAAATTTTTTCTTACATTTGTTCGTGTGCTTTTAGTTGCCAATAAAATAATATTGCTTAAGTAAGATCTGAAAAACTACCAGATTCTGGGATTTTTTTAACTGGAAATTTTCTGTTTCTTCAAAGATTGATTGAAGAAAACTTTCAATTGTTCATTATTGAATCAACATGGGTATGTATTACTTAAAGGTTACCACTAAAAGTCCAAATCTATTCTTCATTATATTGAGATAAAATGAAACACTTCTTGGAAAGTGGTCATTCATTCCTTCTCTTTGTCTGTCTGAGCATGTCTGGAACATGGATTTAGTGTTCAGCTTTGAGTTGTAATGCAGAGTAGGTTGTATGTCCAGTCTGATGAATTGTCCTATGGACACTTTTAGTTCCAGCTCTGGACTTTTGGAACCCGGAAAACCAAGTATCAATCTCCATCACATCAGGAACTTTTTAGAGGCTGTTTCACAACTTGAAGACAAGTTACCATATCTGTTCTTCCTTGCTTGACTGACTTTCCTCTTGGTTATTTGTTTTACATTTATTTTTTCTCAGGGATCTGACAGTCTTCAAGGACTTTTCCTATATTTTCCAGTGTATTTTATGTTATATGATTTGCAGCATTATTTTTCATACTTAAATTAATATATTATGTGCTAAAATTAAACAAAAATTGTATTAATTTAGTGATAAAAGATCTTCTAAAAAAATAACGTGTTTTCTGTAGGTTTTTTTCACACCAAAAGGTCATGGACATTTGATCTTTTTCACCCTTCATGTTCAAAGATATTTTGAAAAGGATTTTGGGGGGCTGGGAGTAATGGAGAAATTTTGTCCTGAATTTTGAAAAGAAAATGTTGAAGTAAAATAAGAACAACAGAAAAGAACTAACTACCTATGAATTTCTACTAACTTTCTATAACAAGGCATCAATTATGTATGAAGACTGTTTTCCATTCTGACAGAAAATAATCAATTCCCCACAGAAACAAAATACTAGTTCTCAAATGAAGATAGTTATAAGTAAGACAGTGGATTATTCCAATAAAATGAATTCATAAAATATCAGTAGATACCAGTCAACACGTTTAAACATGTGAATGGAAAACAGGACAAAATAAGAAGGAGGAAATTTACACAAGTAGTTTTAGTGGTATAATGAACATCAGAAATACAATTAATTATAACTTGTTCTTCCCTGTGAAAATGCCTAGCACAGCAGTATACCTTTTTCCTTAGTAAATACCACATATTACACAAATCAAAGAGACACTTGCTTAGCACACTCCTCAAAAAGCAGAATAAATAAGTAGACCTCAGTGTTTGTACTGGCAACCTTACCGGGCAAACTTTAGACCTTGGAAGAATATTAAAACAATTCCTATCAGGAAATTTGAATTAGGGCTGCACACAGACGCTTTTGAGCATCGTCATAGCTCATTAAGAAAACTGTGCCTGGAGCTCTTCTCTCCAAGTACATATACATATGCAAGACTAAAATAATTATATTTTAAGATATTTTCCATGTTTAAATAACATTACTTTTTGAAATTTTGACTGATTGATCTTTAGCCAAAAGGACCTGAAATTAAAATACCACAAAAATTTACAAACCTAAAGATAATATAAACCTGAGACTTAGAACTTACTTCTTTAAGTTTGCATGCATCGGGGCCCTGACATTTACTCATTAGATAGTTTTATATACAAATTTATTCATTTTTGTCAAAACACTTTTAAAACTTCCTTTAACAATAATTTTGCATACAGATGAGTACAATTCCGTTCCTAGTTTCATTGTTAGAAGATGTTATCTTTATATGTTAAGAAAATGTAAAAATTCCAGGTAGTGATAGTGATGCTGTGATTTATAACTTGTACTTGTTAGGAGATGTTATGGAGCAGTCATTAGGAACTTCTGAAATTAATTTGATGAAACAAAACATTTAAATATTCTAATTAATTCCTTACTCAATGCTGTAGAAAAATAGCCCAATATTTATGTTCATTTTGATGAATATTATAGTAATCTGGGAAAATTCACCACTATACATATAATATTTTTGGTATTTTCTTAGTATTATATTATCATAGAGATAAAACCATCTTTAATGGAAATAATTGAAGATGAAAATTAAGTAATGTATTCTGGTCTTGAAAAATCTGTAGTAACATAAAAACAGTGAAATATAACACAAACTTACTTAACTGCTCTATGAGAAACTATAAAATTGTAATGCCTTTTCAATAACAATGTGGTCAAAGGATGAGAAAGCCATTCCCCAAAGAAATATGAATGTCTGGGAAACAAAAGCATTAAATCTCATTAGTGATCAGAAAGACAAACATTCACTGAGATATTTTCCAAACTATTACAGCAAAATAAAAATAATTAGTGCAGTTACTATATGAGAAAATAAATATTTCTTGCAATGTTTACACAGTATGTATTCATTTAAGTAAAAAAGTATTGACACTTCCAGATTTAGGCCACACACATATTAATGCAAAGACTGAACAAACATGGTCATTGCTCAAGTTAGCAATGCTTTTGTCAGAGAAGGTGCATAGAGTGAGCTAGAGGTAAATGAAGAGAAGATTTAAATGAAACTAAGAATTTAAAGGATCTGTTCCTTTTTAATTATTTTCAGCCTTCACCATTAAAAAACAAAGAAAGAAAGAAAAGAAATGCAGCAGCTGCGATCATGTTAAGTAAATATAGCACATGTCAATCTGTTCCTTGTATTGGGAATAACCATATCTGTGATAAGTTGATAAATTAAAATGAATGTCTCTGACTAATAGGAAACAACTATGGTTTGCACAACATCAATGATTATTTAGTTAAATAAAGTGGAGCAATAGAATAAATAAAACAGAAAAACTAGTTTTCCCCATCAATCAAATATTTAACTTGTAAAATATGAGCTCTGTATGTCTTCATATATTTCAGAATTTCCATTAAGAAACAGCTTGAAAAACAACTTCATTCAAAAAAATTAAGAAGGAACTTAGTATTTTTATGTGGTAGCTATCTTCACAATTTCACACTGTGCCAAATGAGATGATAGATAGAACAAAGAAAATTTTCTGAAAAAAAAATATACATATAAGAACTTTTCAATAAAGTAGTTTACTAGTTTCTCAACTAGACAACTAATCAAAATTGGAAAAAAAAAAATCTCACTTGTTGGGAATCTGATAGTACTAGAAATTCAGAGAGGAAAACAAGCCTTGCCTACACTTGTGGAGTTTATCATCAAACTTTCTCTTCACTTATAAATTGCAATCATGAGTTGTGGGGGTGTCTCCAGAGTTAGATACAGAAAACTATTCTGCTTATTAAGTTCTACACATTTGACAGTATAGCCAAGCTAATGATTCTGTTACCTGAATATACTGTGATTACTGAAGGATTTGTGCACTAAAAAAACCCCAGTATATAATGTGTTTGTTTATAAAAGAGCCAACAGGGTATTTTTTAATATCAAAATTTTCTAGTATTCAAGAAATAATAGGATTGCTAATATCACCTCTTCTCTACAAGACATTTTGAAAATCATCAACTTTTACCTCCGTGGAATGTATGCATGTTATGATAAAGGTTTTTGAGTTCATTAGGTAGAACTGTTTTAGACTTTAATTTGGAAAAAAAAAAAATCTTGCAACCCGTCCTCAATCAGTAGAATTACATGATGTCCAATAAATTGTTTGAGATGTTTGAAATGATTCATGAGAATCCCAGACGAATATTGTTTCCTTAACTATATTCTGGAAACATCGGAAATTGTAGATACCATATCCTTTTCTTATCCTTCTTTGTTTTCTATTTCAAGCAGAATCATCCTGTAAGGGCTAGAGTGAAAAAAATGGCCTATCTTCTGGGTAGTTAAATTACATGTCAAACACTTCAGAGTTTAGCAGCAGCTAATGAGGGTGTGATATTAAAATGTCAAACATGTGCATACCGTTTCTTCTTCTTCCTGACTCAGAAACCCTCTGATAACAACTATAATGGTCTGTTTAGGCCTCCGCCCTTTGTTTCCTTTCCTCAGTCGTATTTGGTAATTACTTTCTCCTCAAGGCTGCACTTTTCTTGAGGAAGCTAAATTTCCAAAGCAGTGTTAAGTTTGAATTAAATCCTGCTTATATTACAGCAAGGATACATTAACAGAGTGAATCTGACAGCTTGTAGCTTTTTCCATTTATTTCCATCTCTACAAAGGGCTTTACAAAATATTCAAGTATATTTCCTGTTTTCAGGAGGGCTTTTCCTTAGAATGCTTTCTGACTGCCTTTGCATAACACCAGAGATGATTTCAACTGCCTGACATGTGTTATACTTTTTGTTACACAAATAGGAGTGAGAGGGAAGAAGAAAAGACTGTATGAGCCAGTGCTGAGTAATTGAAAGCAAAGTCCCTAGTGCAGTGATAGAACATGGAGATTTGAAGACCAAATGTGATTTGGCAATTTTGTTATCAGTGACACTCCAAAGAAAAATGTAGTATGATGTAATGTTTATAAAAAACACATTCTTTCCAAGTCTAGTTTATGTTCAAAGTAAATTTACATAACTAATTTTGCTGCCATCCAGTATTCAATAGATTTCATACAGATTCATCATCAGAAAATGTTCCCTGAATAAGTGTAAGGACTGAATGAGTCAACGTACATTATTCAGACCATAATTGCTTTTCTATTGTTTTTAAGTGCAAGGTCACTGTACTTATATGAGATATTTATGATATTAACAACACTTTTGATAGGATGCATGTCGTCCTCACATATATGTGGGTCATTCTAAGGTCAATCATTATCCTCATGAAGAATAATTTGAAATTACTGTCAATATGTGGAGTTTCTAAAGGAAGAATGAGAATAAGAGTCAAATGGCTAGCGTATGGTCCATTCATTTTGTCAGTGGAATTGTAGCATTGTCAAATGTGTAGTGTAATGTTCAGTATGTTTGAAGAGACCTTCCTGTGGCACGGGAGTTAAGTGCAGTATTATGAAGCTATCAGCAGCCACAGGAGCATGAGTTCAATTCCTGGCCAGGGAGCTAATCCACATGGCACTGCAGACCTCTACTGTCTCAACCAATGCTCCCCTCAGCAGTGTATTTCAGTAATCTGCCTATTGTGTTCCCCACTCGGTCTCTGGTGCATCCTCAAACCCACCAGTACTCCTTGGCCTGTCCCCAGTTCTTGTATACATACCTAGACAATTCTTTAAAAAATAAAGTTAAGTATGTTTGTATTTCCCACTGGGATAACAGTACTATTTTTTTTTAAGATTTATTTAATTATGCATACAAGAGCTGGGGTGCAGGCCAGAGGTTCAGGGGGCAGGTGACAGGATTCAACACAGACAAATCTGGGAAAAGAACAAACAAATCCACCAAAACACACTGCTAATGGGTGCAGCTGTGAGACAGGAGAGGTCTGACTCATTATGTGGGTCACCTCCCTGGCCAGGGACCAAACCCATGCCTCTGTGGCTGCTGACAGGCTCATATCTCTGAGACTTAACCCCTTGTGCCATCAGGGAGGCCCTGGGAATATTAATTTTATACTCCAATGAAGAAAGTTGTGACTCCAAACCAATGAAAGTAAATTCTTAAGGAATGATAGAGAACTGTTGTCAAGTATCAACTCTTAACCTGACCATCTTATATTTTCTCTCTTAAACCCCAATATAATATGTATTGGCTTTCACTGATGTCAGCTATTCATTCATTCCTTTAAAAAATGTTTTGAGAGAATCTTATGAGTAAAGGGACTGGATATTTATATCAAAATATCAGCATAGCTCTAACAATTAACAATGAATTATACAAAAGAGAAGTGGCGAGTACTCTGAATAGATCAGGGAGTTATTTAACTTAGAGGGTCAAGGAAAACATCTCTGTCTAAATTATATTTAACTTGAGAGATGAACAATGAGTAACATTTAGTTAAGAGAAATGGAGAGTGGGGATTAAGTCGATTAGGCCACGTGTGAATCTGTTGTCTCCTTGGATACCTTCTTCTAGACAAATATTGTCTCTCTGATCCCTTGTTAAACTAAATCTTCTTTTATGCTACTGGGTTCTATTTGGATTTTGTGCTTCTTCATTCCAGTTAATACCTTACTCCTATAAAGTATCAGACTCTCTGGAAACCACTGTCCTCACTCTAAGATTCTTCAACATCACTAAGAATCAGTGTCTTGAGGGAAGGAGTGGAGAGGAAACTAACCAGAGGAAAACATGACAGTGTTCTCCTGAAAGTCATCTGTTGGAATTTAGAAGATTATCTTCAAACTATTTAGGCTAGTATGTCCAGTTCTGCAATAGAGAAAATGATAATACACTCATTGGTCATTAATTTTATGAATAACTGCATTATACAAAAGAGAAGCCAGAAAAGGAAATAACCCAGTGAAAATGGATATGCCTGTAATCTATATAGTGTTATAAACCAGTATTACTTTAAAAAATTATATATATGGTGAAAGTTATAACTAGACTTTAGTGGTGAACTTAATGCAGTGTGTATATATGTATATAAACACACATGTATAATTATCAACCTAAGAACATCTATATATGTATATAGAGTTGTTGATTTATGAGGATGCACACTTAACACATATAATGCAATATGTTTCAAAAATATTTTTATAAATATATTTAGAACAGCAAAGGGTCTGCTATTTTTATTTCACAGCATCTTCAACTGATACCTATGTGATATATACCTATATTGGGAGGATGAGGGTAGATACTGGCTTTGATTCAATAGGAGTTGTTTTTTGGTTTTTTTGTTTGTTTGTTTGTTTTTAACAAGTCAATCCCTGTTCTGTGTGCCTGATGACTCTATTTTTCCTGGATGCTCTAATCAAAGACATAACTCACTTTCACTCTAACAAAATGTTCCACCAGGTAATCATGAGTGACAGCTTGACTTGAGTTCAATCCTGGTTCAATATTGTTCCACTAACATGTCAGTTATTAGAGAAGTCCTGTTGATCAATTTGTTTCATGTACACATTATTTTGATTCACCATGATTTGAAGCATCAGAATTTCAAGTGCAATTAAATTCTGCCTAAGTCAACAATTCTAGTATTCTCAGTCACCCACTGTTTCTCCATTGCCTAACACAAGAACATGCATATTCTTTATCAAAATGAGATTTTACTGATAAAACTTTCCCTGATGTGATATGAGTTTCAATAAAAGATAATTTATCCACTTGAATCAATATGAAAATTGTCCTCTTATACAAAATTCATTACATATTCATCTGTGATAGTCTCTTTTTCACATAATTCTAATTAAATAATTAAAATATAGCATATAATTTAAACTTCTTATGATTAATTTTATGTATGATCATCAAGGTAGGACTGCATTTATGAGGAAGAATTGTGTTGTTATATATTCAGTTTCCCCTTAAAACTCTAAAAATGGAAAACTTTAGCCATAGCGAAATGAATTATACAAAATGATAGTAATTGCTTTGTCTGACTTAACTGATATCAAAAATTCCATTATTTAGTGGACAAAATTCCCTCTATGCCTGTGTTCTGAAAGTAGTATTTCTTGAAGTGGGCTGAATAATAAAAGCCTGGAAATGTGCAGTTTTTTTTTTATAGTATTTGATGCAGTGTGGATCATTGTGTATAAGTTTCATTATGAGTAATTATCACCAACCAGAGCTATTAAAAATTATGCCATAAATGTTCCCAATACCCAACACTATTTTTAATTAAATTATGACAAAATGTGTTAATGGAAATATGTAAAGAGCAAATAATTTTTGACTTATAAGAATGAACACCTGGATGCTAGTGAAAATTCTAAGTTTTTAAGCACACTGATATCATTCAATTATTTGTTTGAACTTATAATCATGTTAACATAATCTGTTATAATTTTTTAAATTCAGAAAATGTTCCCCTGTGTATTATCAAAACAGCCCAATTAACAAACACTTATATGTAGTTAAGGTTAATGTGCTTTCTATATATTGTTTTTATTATGTTCTTATATTTGAGCAGAAGAAAAGTGACTATTACTTTTTAATGATTTAGTTAAACAAATGTCTTTTATCATTTTATCAAGACCATGGATTTTATATTTCCTTTACATAGCTCAACAATGCAAATATTGAGTTTGTAGATAAGAACTCAATTAGCATTTCAAAGAGGTCAAATTAATTCTGTCTCAGACAGCTGCTTCTATTTCAGTCTACAAAGTAAAACTCAGTTCCAAAGTACAAAACAATATTAAAGTCTCACCAGTCAGTCTTATCATAGTAAAACTGATCTGCTCTTTTAAGCTGATTGGTTTTTGAACTAAACTACTTAATTTTTAATAATTCTGCCTGCTTTTAAAAGTTGTTATGAGGTAGCAGGAGTATAGAGGACCAGGGGAGAAAATAATAATAACAATGAACAACTATATACCAGAGACATTTTACGAGGGTGGAGTGGGGAATGGGATCAAAAGTGGGGGAGGAGGTGGAAGTGCACTGGACTATGGTGATGGCACACTGGTGATTTGGTGATCGATCACCCCATGGGGATTACAACTGAGATGGAAAAAGGCACAAATGATGTAAAAATAAACTATTTTATGATAATAATAGTAAGTATTATATTATCAATATTATGGATGTTATATATTAATTATATATTAATACATTATTAATTTTTAATAAAGAAACTTATATAAATTGACAAATTACCAGGAAAAAAAAAGTTGTTATGAGGGATTTTGGAGTAGTTGACACCATGCCTGAATAAACGATCAGTACTGTATAAATAAAATAGGAATGAAAAAACACCCACCTTTTATTGAATCATTGTGATTATACATGATTGCAAAATCATTGTGGAGAAACAGTGGGCTTGTAGTGGGGAAAGAATAGGTGTGATCTTTCTCAAGTAATTTCAATATCTGATGCTTTTTCAGTGGTCAGTTTTAAAACTGTTTAACTAAATCATTCAAGAGTAAATCAACTTTTTAACAATGCATGACTCTTCTAAGTAATAATTTATAAAATATATGGGCTGATGTGGTAGGATAAGATATTCCTCTCTGCCTTGTTCAACCATTCTCACAATATTACCCCCTTAGCTATCTATGTTCAAAAATAATAATGGAAACATTATTTTTTGAATTCTTAAAGGATGAAACTATTTTCCTTTAAGTGCCAATTTTCCTTTAAATGTAAGTCAGTTTGATGGCATTTATGAGATAAATCATTCCCCAGATATAGTTAAAGAATATATACCAAACAGAATAAAGCTAGTTACCTGTAAAGTATATGATAACTCAGAATAATTAGACCCCTGGGTATTCTTTTTTGAAATAACTCTTCTAATTGCTTATACAATATTTTTCCCTTTAAACTGTAAGTTTCATGAGGGCAGTGGTCTGCCTCGTTTAATGAAATTCTAGTTCCTTGCAGATGATAAATACCAAAATAAATTTTTCTTGAATGTCAAAGTTATTTATGAGGCTTAGAAATTTCTTCTTTCTTCAAATATATAGACTTTATTGTCTTAGTGAAATAAAATTATTTTCTTAATATAATAGGAAAAGTACTTTCCTTTTTTTGTGCATGTGCTATTGACATGTGGAATTCAGTGGATTTAAGAGCAATAACAATAATAACTAACATTTGTTGAGTTCTTACTATTCCTAGGCAGTATTCCATGCACTTTACATGTCTAAACTTATTTAATCACAGCTGTTAACCCCAATATAGCAAAAAAAGAGGATCTTTCTTATGAATTATCAATGTTTTTGTTGATGAAATATTATAAATAATACAGTAGGAGAATATAAAAGTGAGTGATGCAGGGGTAAAACGTGTAGAAAATTTATTTAAGATAAAAAATGAATATTAAGTGAAAAGAAGAAACCTCTATTAATAGTCAAGGACACTTAGTGAGTAAAAAGATAAGCTGAAGTTATCCTGTCTTTTATTTCTATTTTTAAAGGCAAGTTTTGTTTTATTTTATTATTTATTTATTTATTTATGCATACAGAGCTGGGGTACAGGCCAGAGGTGCAGGGGTGGTGAGAAGATTCACCAGAGATAAGAGTGGGGAGCAGAATAGGCCGATCAAGGAAGTACACTACTCAGGGGAGCAGCGGGCAGGTCAGGAGAGGTCTGCTGTGCCATGTGGAGGTCTGCTGTGCCATGTGGGTTACCTCCCTCACCAGGGATCAAACTTGGGCAGATGTGGCTGTGGCTAGCTTTAACCCATTGCACTACCAGGGAGACCCTATCCAGTCTTTTTAAATTCAGTATTCTTTTGCTAATATTTTCCCTTGTCTTTTTCTTCTAGTTCCCAAAAGACAGCATCCATGCTATTCTGAATCCATTATTTCTTAAGCCATTTAATTTTTAGGATAATACAGAAAAAAGACTCTTCTAACGGCTCTACACTGATCTTATAAAACTGTACACTGGGGTTTAAGTTAAAGGTTACAATCTACAAGATCTTGGACAAGCTACTTTCTTTGTAGTACATATCTATTTTTTTTTTTAATGTATAAACTAGGGAGAAAAATAAATGTATAATTTGTATGTATCAATTCATTGCAAATCATCCTTATCAACCATCTTTGATTAGTCGGATCCTCTTCAAGTTAGTTTCTTTTGACATATTGCTAGTAATATTTGATGGCTTCCTTCCTTGCTTTCTGCTATGACAAGTTCCAGGCTGGTCATTTATATTTCTTGACTTACAAATGAATCTTTTATATGTCTTTACTCACACAATGAACCATAGAATTCTGTTTCCTTCTATTGGAGAATAAATGTCGAACCAGCAAGCTTTTATTATTTCCTGTGTTTAAGACATTTAGTTAGAATTTATAAATATTACAAAGCTTCTTTATTTGCCAAGAATTTATAATTATTTGATGAGATTAAAATTAAATATTACAAAGATTATGTTATAAGAGAAATGCATAACTTGAGTGTTCTAGACAGGAAGGATTTCATTTGGGAATGATACTTCTGACATGTTCAAATAAATCATTGCTGCTATTGTTAGGAAACATGGAAGTTACTTTAAATTAGGCTGGTCAAAAAAAATCTTATGGATGAGGAGAGATAATTCTTGAAGGATGAAAGGTATTTAAAATGTAAGCAATAGGAAGACTAAGTATATGCTAGGCATATAAAAATAACTTGGTGGGATGAAGGAATAGATTGTACAGATATTTGGATACAGGAATAGAGGAATGATGGTTTAATATATATGATCACACACAGCTCGATAGTGATATTTAAGTTTAGTAGTGGCATTAAAAATAAAGGATAATAGTGACTGACCATTACATTGATTAGGACAGTTTGCTTCTTTCTCTGAAAAAGATTTTTTTTGAATTGTCCAGGTTTGTGGTTACTCCTGTTCCTCCAGGTCATTCAGGAACTATTTTCTTCTAAATAATTGTTCCGCCATCGTTAGGCCATTGTTGTCATGTTCCTGGTAAAAGCTGAGTCAGTCCACACTTAAGTGACAACCAGCAGAAGTCAAAGAATATGGGGAAGACATTCATGACCTCTCAGTTCCCAAAGATGTGACTGGAATTTCTCCCACTCTTACTCTGTTGGTGAGAATTTGGCAATAATGCCATCCATGACAATAAGGAAAAATTCTGCATAGACATACGAGGTTATCATGTACCTGGTAATTATTTTTATTAATATCAAAGAGTTGAGGGGAAGAATTTAGTGGAGAGCCAATCCCTACCATGCTTCTTCCCTGTCTTTCATACCACCCTATGTTTTACATTTTCATATGTCCCCAAACTTTATTACTTTCAGCTGCATCATTCATTTCCTTAATCGAAATGTCTCATTATCCTTCCTGCCCTGAATATTTTAACTGAGTATATCAGTCAGAGGTCAGAAGCTATATCAGTAGTTTGGACATGGAAATTTTAGTATAATGAATTACTAGTAGCAGGATATTAACCACTCAGACATAAAGAGAACTTCAAAGCATTTAAAAATGCCAAGCACAAAAAACAGCTAGTACTTCCAGAGTTGACACAGAGTACCCAGGGAAGAAAAGCATTTGAAAGAATCCTTATTACCTATGCCTTATACTGTCTTCCAAAACTAGATTCAGAATTTGTTGGGTAGTTTGGCAATGATCCTTGGATGGTTGGTTATATTGATGTGAGTCAAAGCAGGAATAGCTAACATGAAACACATGCCTGGCTCCCACGGAAATTTACTATACCCAGAAACCTACAAAATTCACTAGGATACTTATCTTGGATATGCTAGTGAAAACTGTTGAAAATTGGGTACCATTGAAAGATCTTCATTTCTTTAGTGGTCTTACTCTAGAGAATGTTCAGTCACACTAGAAGCAGACAAGAATCCTTCCTCCTATAGTGTCTCTCTAAGACCTTCTATCACAAAGTCTTAACATCTTGCTAGGAGGCAAAGGAGATGTGTCTATCGACTAGAGCCCCAGTGTCATAAACTAGGATAAAGAAAGGATTTGAAGATGGAAAGCTCTATGTTCATGACTGGTGCAATATGTGTGCCATGAAATCATACAGTGTGCTTCTGACATTAAGAGCCTTCATTTTAGTAATGAATGAAATGAAAGTTGTCATAGTTTCCCTTTCCATGTAACCAAATAACACCCCATCAAAAGCAGAGTGGCCTTTACTCATTGATAATCTTCCAGGAGCTAATTTCTTCTCCCATTTAGTTCACTGTTGTAATGACCTTCAACACATTCCTCCCCACTACATCAATACACATGAATGAAGATTTGTCAATTGACCAAACAATAATGGAAGACTTCAAGTCTTAGGGAAAAAAAAAATAATTAATTTCCCCCCATTTTCAAGCAAGGCAGAGTCTGTTTCACGGGATTGTGTGTGACCATCTCCTCAATGACCCTGCCATTATCAGTGTGAAAGCTGCAGATGTGCTCCCACAGCCATCTGGCTCCTTTGGAAGGTAATTTATTTGCCTAAAAATATCACGTGCATATGGCCTCCCTCCTCCCTTACCGAAACATACCCCTAAAACTGTCACATTCGTTCCATTGAGTTTACTAAAAAAAAAAAAAAAATTCTCCTGTGCATACTGTTCTTTTGTTACTATTCATATGTGATATCTGAGGAAAAGAAGCAACACTCACACATCCAAAGAAGCAGGAAAAATCTATTGATGAGATTTTTTTCTTTTTAAATCAAAAGTGTTCTTTTGGGAACATTCAATCAGCGAGTTTGTGTTTTTGCTTTTAAGTAACTATAATAGTGTCATATTTTCAGTAGCAATTTAGATTTTGATTCCAAACTAATTTCTCCATATGCAGAGTTCTGCAAGGGAGATATCCAATAGGTTATGATCATCTTGGAAATTTTCTGCCAGGGCATAGCCCTGCAGCACTGGAAATTTGAATTTTTCAAGCCTGGCATTACCACCCACCACTTAGAGAATAATACAAGGCGCATACTATTCTTTTTTGTTTGCCTGAATAGCAGTGAAGGCATTTTAAGGATGTGAGCATGAGGTGGTCCACCTTAATGATAAAGTTGGAGAAGTCGTATCATTCCAGAATTTCCCACCAAAAATCAGAAGACAAGTTAATTTATGAACATAATCTAACGTTTTAATACTTTGAAATGACAATGGTGAACATGGAGGTAACTCCTGTGCACATTAACTGATGATCTTCAGGTAATGGAGAGCTTGAGTGTTCTTTCCCAAAAATAGGAGCATGCTTCATCATGTGCAGTACCACCTTGGAGACAGGTTCTTTTCTTAGACAGGTTATTTCTCTTCACCCTTCTCGTAAGGGTGAAGATGTCTGACATTAAATACCTAACACATCACCTGTTTTCTAAATATAAGCTAGTTCTCTGTTAGTAAAATTGGTTTATAAAAGAAACTATTGATTTTACGCTAGTCTTCATAATTTTGCCTGACTTCCTCATACCCTAAATTATAAAGATGATGCTCTTTTTACATTTTTAACTTGTCAAAGTGGTTTCAAATAGCCTAGAAGTAAGAGCAAAGTGGAGAAACAGCTGTCCCTTGTTATTTTGTTTCCTGAATACAAATAGTCTTAAATTGCTGTAAATGGAAAGGCTGGAATGAATTCAAACAGAGCTTGTTTAAATACGCTCAGTCTGATGTTTGTGTGTTGGAACCTTTGTAAAGGGCAGACCTAGAAAATGCTACACATTAACTTGTCGCACATGACAATATACGATTATGGCTTTCCTTTTGTTTGCTTGGTAGAGTTGCTTTGGTATCATTCAGAAATTTCTGTGACAGTAAATCACAAGAGATTTGAACTGAGATAGCTGAACAGGAGCATTAACTCCTTGGGCATTTAGTGTGAATTTTCTTTAACTCCTCTAAGGGAAACATAAATCTTTTTGGACTTCCACTGTGAACTGAATTCAGACATGTATTTCCGATTTTTATAATATGTCAAGAAAGGAATGAATGAATACATGGAGTCTTTGTTCTTGGCTTTTGAACTCTTGCAATTTGAGTAGTGAGTCTATATAGAAAGGCCAAAAGAAGGTGATTCGTTTGTTTTCCTTCCTAAGCCATTAACTTAAGGTAAAACTCTACTCCCAAAATGTCCCTAATTGAAGTTTACTACACACCTTCAATAACTAAACTTGGTCGAGGTCACAAAGTTCATGTTTAGTTGCACACTCATGAAAAAAACCCTTGGTGTACAGAGTAGTTTTATCATAAAACCACTTTCACAATTATTTTAAGGATTTTCTTTAGCAATAGTGTTTTAGTCCTCAGAGTATGAAGAGTGTATCGACTCTGTGCACTAAGCCATTCATCAACTTCCTCCAAATTCCTTACTGCGCTACATCACATGGCAGAAGATTTCCCACAAGCTCACTGCCTAGATTATAATGTAGGAACTCAGTAAAAAAAAAAAAAGTGTGATGCTCAGCCTTTTGAAGTTAAAGCTGCTGTGATTTTACTACCTCACATATTACTGCAAGATTATGAAGTGACAGTGCCTGTTAAGCAGAAAGGAGCTAAAAGACTTAGGACTATTAAGAAGTTAAACTTATTTATTGGAGAAAGTGGTAATAAACTGTGATTTTAAAGGTCTTATAGAATTGTAGACAGTAGATAAGAATCGACTGTTCTCTACCTACTACACAGCACTGGATTGGGAGATAAAGTAAAATTATGTTATTAGAAGTAGTAAAGGGCTCTATTGAAAGCACAAGCTGAATTGACTAACCTGACCTCATTGTCTTAGCCTAGCTTTGCTTGGGTGAATGGGTGAATCTCTATATGTCTCAGTTTCCATTCCACTATGTGGCTATCAGTGAAAGACTGCCCTATAGTACTCAATAAATTATTTTTATTTGATTTTATTAACATGTATTATCACATGTTAAAGCATCATAATATGTAAGTAATGAATCGATTTAATTATTTAATTATTTAAGTGAATTAATTTAAATGACACATTTCATTATGCTCTCTCAACTAGAATATGTATGAAATATATGCATATATGATTTGTATTTACAGACTATATATTATATTAAAGTATAATTATAATACAGAGTTATATATAATTCTATAAATTATATGTAACATATAATTTATATATTAGCACAAATTAATGGTTATTGCATACTATTGTGAAGGAAAGAAACACTGAATGCAATGAGTCCGAAGGTATAAATCATAAGGTGTGTATTAGTGAAATGTAAGAAACATGTTTAAAAATTCATTTATAAATATTAGTTCAGTAGTAATTTTCTAGAAACTTTAAAGCATCATAAATCACTCACTTTTAAAGTAGTCTATATTAAAGGACATCTGTTCCCATATAACTGTTATAAAACATATTAAATATATCCAGTCACCTTGACATTCTTATCTTCCCTTGTCCAAGGTTGTCAATGATCCCTATATTATTCAGGTGTTTCCTGATAAAACTCATATTATCATTTGTGTCAAAATATAGATCTACTTGTATCGTTTTGTCCAAAAGTATTCAGAACTTATTTTGTAGAGAGAAAAATAACACTCCTTTTTCAACTTTGACATTCCCCTAGAGATTGTCCCCTTGTCCTACATTTTTTTTATACATTCCATTTTACTTTTCTTCCCTAAGTGCATTTCATACACCCTTTCTCTGTCCTCTGAGTCCAAAAAAACTTGAGTTATTTTCTTCCCAATAAAAAACTCACCTTAATCCTACCCATCCTAAATCACCTGTTTTGCTTTCTCCCCCAACCCCACAAACTTATATAATCTATATTTTCAGTTTCTTCTTCTTTACCTTTAACAGGAACCCTGATACGATCTTCTTTTCCCATAGTACGGTCCAAGACATATCCTCTCAAAAATAGCTACGTTGCTGAACTGAATTGTGTATTTTCAGGTTTTATTTTACGTCGATGTCCCTGCAGTATGTAATGGCACTTCTTCCTTCCTTCTACAACATCGTCCTAAATAGAAATTACTCAGCAGAAATTACTCAAAATATTTTCCCTCATTCTCCTACTATCTCAAATTCCTCTAAGTTCCTAGATTCTTTCCCCTTCACCATTCTTGGGCATCATCATTTTCATGCATAACAAGCAACTTTGACAGACACAGTTACTTCTCCAGTCCTGGCTTATCATTCCACAAGTCCCATCTAGATTTTCCAACAGTTTGTAGGACAATCTGTCCCCTTCTGTATGCTCTTTCTTAATGCATTTGCTTTCTTGAGTATTTCAAGAAATATCTGTGTATTTGAGGACGTGGGTCATTATAACTTTTATTTTTCTCTCATCTAGATTAGCCTCTATTAGTTTTATCATTAAAACTAATGTTATATGTTACATGTTATATGTATTCCCTAGTTTCCAAGTTTGCCAGAATGATTCTGATGTCTTTGCAGAGGCTTTCCCATATCTATTTGCATTTTTTTTTCTATTCAAATCTAGCTTTCAAAAGTCCAACAGAAGATACTCTTTAAAGAAAAATCTAATAGCATCTCCCACTCAAAAAGTTTGCTCCATACTGCTTACATAATAAAATATAATGTTTAGCATTTTCCACAATCTGGGATTTAGTAAAATCCAAAATCCTGCAAGCAGTCCAAGAATTTTCAAAAATCGTCTCTCCTCCATGTCTTTTCTATGCTATATCCTTTTTCCTCTTATGAATTCTGCTCATACTTCACAGTATATAAAGGCCACTCTTTAATTAGATTTACTTTCATTCTCTTAAAGCCATTCTTCTTCCTAGTATTCATCAGAGTATATCTGGGTCATTGTCTTAGTATGGAATCCAATTGTTATAAAGTGTGTACAAAATAACACCTAGAGATAATAGTATCTATCTGTGCATATCAAATCATCACACTATATTTGAATTAAATTTACAACTTTGTCAATTTAAAAAAATAAAATTTAACTTGTCAACTTAACCTTAATAAAATCAATATTAAAATGAAATAATATCCTGGCCCTCCATGGTGGCGCAGCGGGTTAAAGCACTGCACTAAGAAGCTTAAGCCACTTCCGCATGAGTTTGATCCCCGCCTGCCCTGGAGGAGATCCACATGGCGTGGCAGACCTCTCCTGACCCGCCCGCTGCTCCCCTCAGCAGTGTACTTCATTGATCTGCCTGTTCTGCTCCCCTCTGTCTCTGGGGAATCCTCTCACCCTTGGCATCTCTGGCCTGTACCCCAGCTCTGTAGGAATAAATAAATAAATATTAAAAAAAAAAAAAGAAATAATATCCTAACAGGTCAACAAGAATTTAGGTGTGCTTTTTAATCATGGAGCTTTTACTTCCTACTATAGGGCATAAAATAAAATGAGTGTTTTCAAATAAATAATAGAATGTTGTAATCCTATATGTCCAATTATCTATTTAAAGAACGGTGGGAACACATTTACTGATTTAACAAATCTACAAGCCAGGCTTAGCACATAAACAATATGGATTATTGTGAAAACTCTACTAGAATATCTAAAGGTGTGAATTTGTACAGGATTGTATTTTTAGGCATAACATTACATAAAGTGTTTCTTTTAAAGTGAGAAAAGAGACCTACTTTTAAGTTCCTATAAATTATCTGTGATATTAAATGCATCAGGTTATCACCAATACTCAATTTGTAGGAAACCACTAAGATGTTTGTCTTGTTTCACATTTATAAATTTGTGTGATCTTTATTCAGTCTCTTTCTTTTTTTAAGCATGCATTTATCTTTGAGGTAAAACTGATTAATGCATTTTCAAATAATTCTCTTAATAATAGTGTTTCTTATTTGAAAATTATTCTTGGTGTTATATTTAATAGAAATTCCACTATAAAATGCCTTAAAATTTTAGTGTACTTATTAGATCAGATTGGCAAAATTAACTAAACTGTGTGCTTAACTCAGCACCAGCTTTGCATCTAGGAGAATATCATGTGCTGTCTGACAGGTCAGGAATACAGAAATTTAGCAGAATAGAAAATACACTTATTTGTTCAGCAGTCAAAGCGATCTATGAAACAGAGGAAGAAAGGAAAAATCAATCCCTTCCAACTTGCATAATTACTATATGTGGGGGGAGAGTAAAATGGATAAAATGAATGTTGGGAAGACGAGCACAATGGCCACCAGGAAGATTAATTAATAACTTTGACTTCGTTTAATGCTTTCACTCTGAAATGTTCTACATAAGACCATAAAGATATTTAAAACAAATCAATGAATTAATTAAAGTACTTCCATGTTCTGTCCAAAGAAAGTAAAGGCTTATTGAACTCGTTTTCAATTTAATACATCTCTAAATAAGCATAGATTTTGAGGATTGTTGGATATTATGCCAGACTCTTTCCTGCTCTCTGAGAAAATCAATATGAAGTTAGAGAACAGTCATTAATGAAAAGGATTACAGATTTTATATAAGCCCTGGCCTATGCCCCTAAAAAAAGAGCAAAATTGGTTGTGGAAATACCACCTAGACACATGAAACAACTGAAGGATGACATCTAATGCACTACAAGCGGCTCTAGAGAACTATGATACCAGACAAGTGCTACCTCAAAAAAGGCAAGTTTCTGACCAATGGTAATGAAGATGCTACTAGAAACAGTTGGGAAGTGAGAGGACCCTAAAAGAGTTATACTCTTTGAATAGTTAGAAAAAGGCAGAATAACCCATTCATGTGAATCAATTCTTAAGCATGATGTAGGTATGTCTCAAAAATCAAGAAAATGGGATGACATTGTTCAGTGGTGTGATTTTTTAGTTGAAGTGAAGATATATCTAAAATTCTTTCAAGGGAATGGCTTTTAAAAGTGAAAAATTGAATCTTCGTATGATCATTCAGTTGTCTTTTTAAAATGTATTTTATATTCATACAAATTTAGACACAGTAAAAACAAATAGGTTAAGGTTCAATTCTCAGGAAAAAGTACACATATCTTAGTTCCAGGGTAAGTGCAAGGTCTTAGACAAAATCTGTTTCAGGGGAGCCTCCGTGGCTTAAGTCTCAGCACTTGTACCATAACACCAACACTGCCTTAGTTCAATCCCCTGCCAGAGAGCTAACCCACAGGACATAGTAAACTTCTTCTGTGTGACCCCCTATTCTGGTTAGCAGTGTATTTCAGTAGATCTGCCTGATCTGCTCCCCTCTCTGTCTCTGATGAATCCTCTCACCCTCCCTACACCTTTGACCTCCACCCCAGTTCATGTATGCATAAATAAATACATCTTTAAAAACATTAAAAAATATTACATTATTCTTTATTTATTTAAATATTTATTTATTTATTCATGCAGAACTGGGGTACAGGCCAGAGATGCGGAGGGTGAAAGGATTCACCAGGGACACAGTGGGGAGCAGAACAGGCAGTTCAATGAAGTACACTGCTGAGGGGAGCAGCGGGCGGGTCAGGAGAGGTCTGCCACGCCATGTGGATCACCTCCAGGGCAGGCGGGGATCAAACTCATGCAGAAGTGGCTTAAGCTTCTTAGTGCAGTGCTTTAACCTGCTGCACCATGAGGGAGGGCCTACATTACTCTTTATCAGCTGGGTATACTGGAAAAAAAAAAAACTGCATTAATATCAGTTTTTTCATGTGTAAAATATGGCAGATAAATTCTTCCCAATTGGAGCTTTGTGAATATTTCAACCTAATTCATATGAAAGAGGTAGCATTATCACTTGGTATAAACCCAATGACCCTGAGCTGTTACCAGTTCATTAAAAACACCAAGGTATGAATATTTCTTAAATCTTGAATATTCTGCTTTACCACCACTGGAAGCCACCATATATGCAATCTACATATCCCTTAAAATAGAATCCTTTACAAAGACATATGACATCATTAATACACAGAAATTGCAGAGCACAGGAAAGTAACTGTTCAAATTAATACTTTCTAAACTAGAAAAATGGGGTAAAAGCTCATAATAAGAATTCTTCAAAAGCAAAAAGGATTTAAATATGGAGAATTAAAATGCAAATTGCACAATAAAATTTTTTTTATGAGACAATATAGTAAGCACTGTAGAAAATCAGAGAGATATAGGCCTTGAACCCATCCAGGAGAGAGTTTCAAGTCTAGGTGAAATAAGACCCACAAGAGGAGAAAACTAAACATTCATTGTGTTAACAGCACATGGTAATTTTACTGATTACCAGCACTAGACATCAATAACTTTTATAAAATTTGAACAGAGGCAATGCCACCATAGGTTGAATATAGTAAAAGGATACTGAAGAGAGTCTGAAGAATTAATTTGGGTTTCAAAATAGGGATTCCAGTAATAGGGGAAAGGAGGTCATGAAGAAGAGATGGGTACAGATATTCCGCCCAGGAGAGAGAAGATAAGGAAACCTAAACATGACCATATCCTGGGAACCTATTGCCCTAAATCATATATCAGTGTTGTAAAGCAATGTCAGTTCAAAAAAAATACAGAAACAAGTGCTACCGACAATTGAAAAAAATATCTGTACTCTTGAAACACACATCCAACAAACAAGAATAAGGGTGTCTAGATGGAGGAAAACATTTGTAGGAGGCAATGCAAGAGAGTGGCACTGATCCAAATTTTAAGGGATTGTTACTTTGTTCTGTAGACCAGATTTTAAGGGATCCTTACTTTGTTCTGTAGACAATCACACTAATTAGCTTAATGCAATATATACACATGTTGATGGTTAAAGATGCACACCTGAATCTTGAAAATGCTATAATACAGTTACTTCCATAAAAAAAATAACTTTTGAAGTAGGGAAAAGCCATCTTGCACCGTCCCTGAGTTACAAGCATGCAACATTCTTGATTAATGTCTTAACTGCAATAAGCAAAAGAAAAGAGAGAAGTTTAGTTAGAGCTCACATATTTCAAGGGAAGTTAGTAAATGAGGGGCAGGATTTTGTCTGCCCCAGGAAAAGGAGTGCTAGGACTCATAATGAAATTGCTTGTTGCAACCTTCCATTGGTTTGGGGGCTCTCTAATTAAGAAAACAAAATCCAAATTTTTTTTTTTTTTTACCTATATGCTACTTCCTCAAGATTCTAAGTCCCTAAAAAGAATATAATGTCTGATGGACCAATCACAAGCTCCAAGTCCCCTTCTTGGTAAGCAGAGGCACTGAACCTTTCTGTTACAACAGTGAAAGATTCCTCACAATACCAAGACTGCCCCAGTGGGGCAGACCTTATCCTCCAAAGAGAAGTGTATAATTAGTAACAGCACAGAGGTGATATAGGTCTGATAGTGAAACAAAGAAAATATCTACAGAGTCTGCCTGGTGGCACAGAAATTAAGTTTCAGCGCTCTCAAACTATCCCCAGCCTTCACGGCTTGAGTTCAATCCCCAGCCAGGGAGGTGACCCACGTATGGCACAGCACACATCTCCTATCTTGCCCACCGCTCCCCTCAGCAGTGTACTTCCTCAATCTGCCTGTTCTGCTTCCTACTCTGTCTCTAGTGAATCCTCTCACCACCTCTGGCCGAGACCTTTGTTCTTACATGCACAAATAAAATAAATCTTTGAAAAAGAAATGTCTACAACATAATAGAAATGATAAGTTAGAGAACATCCTTTAGCTGATCCAAGAACCATGGAATCAGAGAAGAGCCAGGTAGGTGTAATTCCAGACAGGCAGGGCTAGATATGTGCTTAGAACTTTCTGGACCCAGTTGACCAACACAGCATCTGATTCCTCACACAGCTGCCTAGCATTCTGCTGTGCACCTGAAAATAGCTCTCTGCATTTTTATTGTTCCTAAATATGAACTTTGTGTATAAGCTAAAGCCACAACTATAAAAGAGGGAGCAAGATGGAAGATATGGAATGTGGAGTTGTTGAAAAACTGCTCAGCAAACTGGACAGCATTTGTGAAATTTGTTTGGGTGAGGGCTAGCAAGTTTTTTTGAAGCGAGAGTATATTTAACAATTCTGTCACTCCTGTCTTTTCTTTTTACTGTCCATGCAATAAATCCAATTTCATCATTCATAAAAGTGCTAATAAAAGATAAACCGGTGTTTTATAAAAGGCACCACTATTACTAACAAATGACAGAAAGGACCACTGGTATTTTTCTTTGTTTTTTTTTTTTTTTTCACGCCACCTATTCAGTATATATATCAGCAAAGGGAGGATTTGTAAGACATTTCTAAATACTGAGAAGGAAGAACATCATACATAGACCTAAAAATATTTTCTTAAGGAAGATTAAAAGTACAATTCGAAACATATTTGTGTCTGGCAGCTAGCTGAAGCAGAAGTTGTCTTCCTGCTGCAGCTGATGCCTCTCAGACTCCAAGGCGCAGGCTGTACCAGCTGAAGTCTGTCAACAGGGAGACCAGCATAAGGGCAACATGATAGTCAAAACAGGATGAAACCACAGTCTAAACAAGATGACATGAGCATTTGTGCAATTAACAGCATCAGCAAAAGGAGAGCTGTGTTTGGAATAGTCTGCCAGGAATCCAAAAAAGGCAGAATGCTTATTTTGCCACAATAATATGTTATATCTGGTTAAATAGAATCAATGGCATGACAGAAAGCACTGGGGATGGAACAGTAAGGAGTAGAAACTGAGGACAAAGAGAAGACTGCAAAGCTTGCAGTGGCTGCTGCTGTTGTGAGCGGAGCTGACCTGAGACCTGCCATTCAGCCTGTGACTTATCTGTGGCCATGCGGAGAGACTGCCTTTTAATTGTTTACTGTGTCAGACATCATAATGGCTTTTCAGTACTCATTATTTGGTTTACTTTTTAAAATATGCCTATGCTCCACGTTCTCAATCCCATTTTACGATGACAAAACTATATGGAATAGTTGTGAACATATGGGGAATAGTTTTGAATCTCACATTGGTGAAAGAGCAAGAACTGTGAGCTTATATAAACCTAAGCTAAAATACAATTTCTGCTGTCCATAAGTTCTAAGAACTTGCTTTTGGAAGACTACTTCATTTCGTCTATATTTGATTATCCTGATACATAAACTTGGACTATCTCTGAGGAGTACATGGGAATTTTTACTGTTTTTCCACAATACTTTGATGTAAAGTAGGTACTCAGTGGTAAAATCAATATTATTGTTACTAATAGTAACAACAAAAGTTGCCTTATAATATTTTATCATTCATATAATTTTTACAGAATCTCATATTTTTAAGATTGCTAATACTTCCAAGTAGTAAATGTAGGTAGCTAATGACAGGCAAAAATGCTAAAAATCTTCTTTGTGTTACCTGATTTCATTGTTCCAGCTTATATGAGTGAGTTATTATCCCACTTAACTACTCAATGGAGAAGCTGGTGGCAGACTTAATCACACACATTATAAGTTTACCTCAGAGCTTCTCATTCTTCAATAAAATGCTCACTCCATTACTTCATCCTTTCCAAAGATTTACAGGTAACAAAAGTAAGTGGGATTGTTCACTTTTAAACAGCTAAATGTGACTCAATCTTTATGGCATTTTCATGGGAATCATTTAGAAGTAGCTTACACTTATTACATTTGTGTTTAAATGTCATAAATCACAAACTTTGCATACAGTTCTGTCCTACTGATGATTTACTAAGTTACACATTTTTAAGAAAAGTATTTTTATTATAGGAGATATTCAAAATTTCCAGAAGAAACTTTGAGAAGAGTTATATTACTCAAAATAGAGCACTAGAGCTAGTATTGCTCAATATCTTGCTAGTGTAGCAAATAACTCCATGAGTAGTAACAGGAAATCTACAGCATGACTACCTCCTAACAGAATTCAAGGCCAGTGACCTCTGTAATTAGTGCCTCTTCCCTTAGCTCATTTTCCTTAACTACTTCTTGAAAATACAGTCCTAGTTCCTGCCACGTGATACTTGCAATACTTTTACTTTAAACTTTTGTGATAGTTTAAAGGTTGGGTGAAATATCATTCTTCTGTGTGTTCCTAAATCTTGTTGCTACTCTACAGTGCACATCATTTTGGTGGCTTATTTGAAATGCAGAGTCTGGGGCCCCACCCCACACCCACTGAGTTAAAATCTGCATTTTAATCCAAGATCACCAGGTGATTTTTCTGCACATGAATGTTTCAGAAGAATTGTTTTAAAGCCACCAGAATAAAAGGTTCTGATTTTGCTGAATATACATTTCATATGGTGAAATTGGAAGATGCTATCTTAATTTTGTAACAAGAAGACGGTCTGATTGCAGGAGAAAAAAGAACTAGTATCCTTTTAGGTACAGAAAATAAGGCAGATTGTTTAGTTATAGTATCATGAAATATTAGTATTCTAAATTTAGTGACTTGGTGATGTTAATCTCCTTAGAAGCATTTGTTTCCTTGTTGCTAAGGGACTGTGACATCAGGTTTTTTGTTTGTTTGTTTGTTTTCCCCAGCAGTTGCATTATTTAAATAAATAGCATGTTTATTTGGGGTTAAATGCTTCCTGCAACATTGTTACAATTGAGTAAATATGACACAACTTGAATGATAGTATAATCTTTTGGGAATAGGATATGCTTTTCTAATCTTCCTGAACAGTTTTCACATTACTGAGCAATCTTAATATACATTCTTCTGAATCAGTGAGAGTTTCACACCAATGAATTAGAATATATAGAAAAATCTATGTATGTAGTAAGCCACACATGCAAATTGAACAATTTAATCAGAAACAATGCTTTCTCACATCAAGCTATGGGTTTTAGATCATGGAGCAGTAGTAAGTGAAAACCATGAATAGCTGTATTTTTTTTTTCAATAAAAATGTTTAAATAATGTATTTTAACATTATATAATAATCTCCTGCCTTTTCTTCAATGATTTTCTCTAATCTTCTAACCTTACCATACTGAAATTTAGTATCTTGAGTGTGTGTTCAAAACACTTGTTTTTTTTTCCATTGTTAACTAATTTCTAAGTCTAAAGGAGAAATAATGATCTAACTCTTTATAAACTACAAAGATTTACTTACTGTGTCAGAAAAATAAACACAGTAGTGACTTCAAGCTAGTGAAAACAATTAATAGGGGAAAGCAGGTAATAAAAAGTGGAAGTGATCTACTACTCAACCAGGAATGCACTTGCAAATATCTTTTAGGAAATATCCTAATCATTTTCAAATATCCTAATCATTTTCAAATTGATAAAAATGTAGTACTTTCCATTCAGTTTACAAAATCAAAAATTTCATAACCTGCTACAACCCACCAGAGAGTGGAGAGAGGAGCAGAACAGACAGAAGTACTGAAATACACTATTGTGTGGAGCATCTGGCAGGCCAGGAGAGATCTGCTGCACCATGTAGGTCACCTTCCTGGTTGGGAATCAAACTCGTGCTGCCGAGGCTGCAGATAGCTTCTTAGTGCTGCACCTTAACACGTTGTGCCACCAGCAAGGGCCCCATATTTGACTTTTTAATTGCTTTCTGTAAGGTCTTCAGACAATCTTTAATAACATCTATATATACACAGTATTCCCTCACTTGTAATTCTTTTGATCAACATGATAAATTTTACTTGTTATCTTAAATGTCACCATAGTCTAAAAACTTGTGGACTTTCCTAAAGTTCTTTAATATTCTCATTCTTTTGGAGTACTAGAAATGTCACTCTCCCCAACATATCTGCAAAATTAATGATTGTATTCACAATTCAGTGTACAAAGTCACTGATTAAAGTGCTCAACAAATGGTCTAGAACCAGCTACTGAGCAGCATTACGTATGTCACCTGCACCTGGCAAAAAATGCAAATCACTGACTCCACTCCTTTAGCACAGTGCTATAACCTAATGGAGGTTGAAACAAGGCAATTTATCTGAATTCATTGATGACTTTTGCATGTGACACAAAACCAAATCCTCTGTGAAATAAACTGTACTAGAGCTATTGCTTTCCCTTAACTGACCACATCTGTCATTCTATAATATATATAATGGATCATAAAGGTATATACTAACTAGAGATCAACAAAGTAGTCATTCTTCCACACTAGTGATTAACAGAATATAGTAATTTTTCTACAAATATAATCATCCCTCAAAAAAATAATTTTCATAAATTTTTCAAAGGTTCTTGAAATAAAATGATATTCTGTCCACCAAATTTCACTATACAGAAATTTTTACCATTTGTACTAGTTAATATGTTCATAATTTGTATACTTCAAAACTAAAAATCTGAACAATGAATTTTTTTAAATTTCATTCTTGTAACTCGATAGTGTGAATAGTCATACCTCAATTTGCTACTAAAGCTTTTATCTTGTCCATACTTAGTATTCATTACTGCTATCTGGGTCAGATGTGTTTTCAGAAAAAATCTTCTTTATGTTTTTAACCTATTTACTGGCTCTCTAACATTCACATAAATTAAAATAGCCTACATACTTAAACCCATAAACTACTGTAGTTCTTTATTTCTTTAATCATTTTAATTCAAAAGTTCAAAATTAGTTTTCTTCACTTTCTCTTGTCAATACTCAAAATGACAAAGAGAATTAATCTATATCATCCTCTAGGTGTTCTTTGCAGTGGGCTTTTTGACCGATACTGTTCAGTTTCTATAATTCAGTTCAGTTTCTGGCTGACCTAGTGATTCACATCTTTCCTGGCACTTAATTAGATAATTGAACAACAATCAACTTATTCACTCTCACTGACCCCGTGAGCTGGAAATGTCAATAATAATTCTCCTTTACAGAAGCAAATTCAGGGTTCATTTAGAGCTACTGGTCTGCTTTGTTAAATATGCCAAATGCACACTTGGGTGAGCCTACTGGGCCACTAGGCTGCTATGCAAGAGTTTGTTTATTTTCCCATGTATCAACCTTTTGATTAGAAGAAGAGTTGACATACACATGCACTGCTCCAGTTACAATAACATTTGTGTATATCACCCTTAGCAATAATGTCTAGACATAACTATATAAGGAATAATAGCACCTAATCTCACTTGAAAATAAGTGGACACTTTTCAAATAAGTTGAAATGATATTAAACATAGTTTGGAGGGCATGAGGCAGTGTTGATTTCAGGGTATAAAGGGATCAGCTACTAAAACATGTTGACAACACCAACTTTCTAGTAGTTTGCCTTGTGTCTTGGTAAGGTCCTCATTTTGCACACAACCACCAAGGAATTATTAGGCAATTTCTGATTGTTAACATCTAGGAAGTATTAGACTCAGTGAAATGTGCAAGAGCTAAATGGAAAAAAATCAGAGATAATTAATATTCATTTTACTGAGGGAGCACAGATAAGGAGCCCACACACTTGTGTTTGGATGGACATGGACACATTTTCTCTATAGAAAAGTTAAGATGAAAAATAATTTCTCATAAGAAATTCACTTGAATCAATATAGAGAAGGAAACCAGGAATTGAGATAATCTGAAAAGTTATCTCAGCCAAAAGTGTTATTGACACTCTGATAATACCAAATATTATCTGGCAACTCTCCCAAGAATGATGAAGCTGGATATTCTATTTTTTTAGAATATTTAACTTACTATCATCATATTATGACACTTTCAAGAAAAAATATAATTATCTGTATAGGCACTCAAAAGTTCCTGCTGAATTGTGACAAAACTCTTATTAATATGTAATAAAATGGTAGCAGGCTATACTTAGGTGTCAAGTACAGTGATGTAGCCATTGTGAACCTTAAAAAAATATACAAATACCTCAAATAAGAAAATACCCAATTTATAAACTTTTGCAATTACATTTTGATGGTATGTGGAAGTTAACCTTAAACTTAAAACAGTAATTAAGGGGAAAAAATGTGATCACTTAGTTATAACAGCCCATAGTTAAAGCATATCTACAAATAACTTTATGTCAGATTGTACTCATTGTGATCAAAGATACCTGCTCATCTTTGCTTGGCTGAGACATGCTGGTACATGATGCTGCTAAATGTTTAAGGACAGGATGGGAAAAGCGATGACTCAAGTTATAGCATTTACAATTTATGTAGCGTTGCAATGATCTCATGTAGGATTTCGAGCAACCAGCAATGAAGTTTCTGCTTAACATGGAATGAGACAAATGTGCACAGTTAACTGAATGAACTGAGTTGGTATAGACTTCAACAGAATACTGGCTTTATATATCTATTTCACTTGTCAGAAGAATGTCAACATATTAAATTTTCCATTTGGAATATCATTGATTTATAGTGGAAAGAGAATAATCTAATGTAAATGACATGAAAAAAATTGTCAAACACTTATTTTGTTACATTTTGGTCCAAGTTTCAACCCATCTGTTTCCTAAATAGCTAAGACAGTAGAATTTAACCAAGATATCTATTTACCATTTTATTTTTTTTCTAGTTAGTAAAATTACACTATAATACAGACATTAGATATGCTCTACAGACCTTAATTTCCCAGCAGTGATTTAGAAATGTGTAATGTTAAAGACTTGTCTTAGGAGTCACGTCTAATATACCAAGTGGGTGTTCAGTATTTATTGCCGGTGGTTAGTGCAAGTGTCGTGGACTCTCTTATTTAGGTAAAGAAATTTATAGGGAGAATTGGCTAAGTTCCTTTCCAGATCTATGTGTTCTCTAAACTTTCATGATCATGAAAAAACACCAATCATTTTGCTACTAATTTTAAACACAGATCTTCATAAAGGATGCAAAGTCCTTAGTTTTTTATCTCCAGATTTCAAAATCAGTATAAAGAATTTCCCAAATAAATAATAATAATAACAAGAAGAGAAAGAATAGAGAATACCAGGGTTTATACTTTTTTTCTAAAGAAAACTATAAGAGAACATAGATGACAACTGAAAAAATATATATTGTCTCCATATTTAAATTTTCACTAGTTCAGATAGTTGAGCAATATGGAAATAGCTTGCCTTTGTAAGAAGTGTCTTTAAGTTTCATTTGTTTACCATCTGCATATTTCTTATTTATACCCAACATAATACTATATGGTAAATAATAAAGACCTATTGGCTGGATTTAAGGACAGTCATCACCCTTCTTTTCCTCTGAAGTTAAAAAAAAAATGAAGTTATTCAAAACATCTATTGACATTCAGTGTACTTTATTCAAGTGTTTAAATATGCAATTTCCCCCTCAGACTTATGACCTTGAGCACTGAAAGAAAATGACTTCACCTCAATTTCCTTATCTGTAAATGGGTAAATAATATCACCTGCCATAAGATAGCTCTGGGGAGGAGTAAATACATAAAGGGAGAAACTGAAAACCAATTAGGATGGTGCTAAACACAGTAAATACTGTGTGGGTTTGTGAACATTGTCATTGTTAGTACAGTGTTCAAGTACTCAATAGATACCCCAGTATTTGTTAAAAATAAAACCCTCAGGTTTCCAGCTGCACAAACAGATCAGCCAGTAAAACCATCATTGATAAAGTAAATCCACACACCCCCATACCCCCCCCCACACACACCCTCAATGGGACACTTAGCAAGCTCTTTCTTTTGCCTATAAATGACTTTCTATGCTTTAAAGAACTTGGGAAAAAAGGTATCTTGGGGAGTGTGTTGAAATCCAAAATGAAATATTCCTGCCATTATACCATATGCACATTGATTTTATAGTTTCATTTTTCTGTGTTTATTAAAGGAAACCATATTTGTTACCTAGATAGTAAATAGTGTACTGCATCTCAGATCTGTATCTATAGATACCTAAATCCTGAACCCTATTGTTATAGAGACTCCACTACTATCTTTTCTCTGAAGAAGCTCTACAGACTCTAAATGTGTGGTAATTATGTGGATTTGCCTAAAGGAATATTGTTGAGATCTTGATGTCATCTCAAGGGTAAATGGATGCTTGAGGGTACTTGAATATTTAATTTGTAAGAAGAGGTCAAAGAAAAAAGATGTTGTGCTACTTTTCGAGTATCTTAAGACAGAGAATCTGAGAAACTCCAGCAAACCCATAAAAATAAATGGTATTTACTATCTTACACATGAATAATTTCAAAGAAATAAGAATGTTATGTTCAAAATAACATATATATGGGTTCGTTAAGAACTTTTCGTTATTTTTTGGTAATTAGAAAATTTACATCAGTTAATAGATCTTCCATGTGTTCTGCCTATGTCTTCAGCAGTTGAATTGACATTCAATTTGATTTTAAAGTGAAATAACTTCATGATTGTTGTAAATATATAGTAAAATACAACCTATATGCATGTATATAAAAGCATTGGCATATATCTCCCAGGGAAATATACATAGGTTCTATTTACCTGAGAACAGCTATTGAGAAACTGCATATTCTTAGTAATCTTAGAAAATGTTGTTTATTTTTATTTGTTATAGATTGAAACTTTAATGTTACAATAGCATAAGAGCTCATCAGATCCTTAAAACTAATATTAAGTTTTATTTTACATATAGAACCTCCATGCGACTACTATATTTCTTAGACTATAATAAAATATTTTAATGTTTAGTTCAATTTTCCCCTGAAACTAGTATTTTTTTTAAAATCAGTAATTATGGAGGTTATGCCAAAATTCAAATGACTGAAAGGAGTTGGTGAATTGGCCATTCCATACTCTACATATATTGCTTTTTTTAAAAAAAAAAAAAGATTTATTTATTTATTCGTACAGAACTGGGGTACAGGCCAGAGATGCGGAGGGTAAGAGGATTCACCAG
>NW_004567104.1:59859707-59883604 GCF_000260355.1 Condylura cristata | reverse complement strand
GAAGTACACTGCTGAGGGGAGCAGTGGGCGGGTCAGGAGAGGTCTGACATGCCATGTGGATCTCCTCCAGGGCAGGCAGTGATCTAACTCATGAAGAAGTGGCTTCAGCTTTTTTGTGCTGTGCTTTAACCCACTGCACCACCAGGGAGTGCCCATATATTGCTTTTAAAGAATTACTTGGTCTTAGATTATACAAATTTTAATCTAGCATCTTCTTCTGTTTAAGAGTATGGTGCAAGTTGATTACTAGACAATTCTTTGTACAAGATTTAATTTCTTTTACAAATTTAATGAACAGTATTTAATTTCTACCTTTATGACATTATTCCAAAATAAAATGGTTACTTTCTGTTGATTCATGGAGCTTTAGGGATCACGGATGACCATGAAGTGAATACAGTAAATAAAGGCAGATTTATTGCAAATTTGTGGGTGTGTGCATGTTGGAAACTTGGGGAGTAAAGGTCCTTTATCATCAATGAAATATTAAAAAGTATAGCACTGATAGCAAGAATTAAGGTTATAGACAAGATGTAGATGATTAAATAAAAGCCCCAATAATCAACAGTCACTGGAAGAATATTTCTAACTATTCATAACACTCTGTCTTCCTTTAGGAAGTGGTCATGTATTCTATGTAAACATTAACCCATATTTTTCATATTACAGCATATTTTAGATATGAATTATTTGCAATTAAAATTGTATTTCTTGAATGTAACTGCTTGATACATTCACATAAAAAATCTTTTTAAAATGCCAAAGATTTCCAAGAAAACTTTGTATGCTCCCTCCTCAGTCACCTAGCAGTTGTAATCATTGATTTGAGTTTTGTTTGAATCCTTCTAAATAGAAACATAAATGGATAGCCATTAGTAGGATTCTCTCACTCCCCCTCATTCTCTCTTATAAAATTATAGCATATGATAAACAAATTTTTACAATAATTTAACAATATACTTCAAAGATCAGTCCACCTCAATACATTCAGAACTAATTCATTCTTTGGAACATCTACATTCTTTGAAACCACTGTGTGGTTGAACTATGCTTTACTTTACCTGTCTCCTATGACAGACCTTGATATCACTTTGAATTACTTATTTCTACAAATGATGATGCAACTGTTGGCAAACTTTTGTAGGAGGTGCAATTCCTAGAAATGGAATTGCTAGTAAAAAAAAAAAATGGTACATACAAAGTTAATTTTCACATGTGAGATAAATTATCCTCTAGCAGATGTTAGTAAATTATCCCCCATAGACAACCTCCATTTACACTTCACCAATAGTGAATGAGTGTGATCCAAACTTCTAAGAACTCAGCACCATTTCTCTTGGTTTTATCAGTAAAACACAATGGATTGGGGATTCATTTAGATGAGTCTTTGAGCTTAACTTGTTGGTATAGTTCAACAACAGTAAGAGAGCTGTGTCATATTTCTGCAGGCCTTGTCAAATGTTTCATCATGTAGGAAAAAAAAGACACAAAGTTATAACTTTGTCAAATATTAATTGAAAACTAAGGTTTGTTGGGTAAAATACTATGTATTTATTTTGAAATCATAGTTCTAATTTTATTCAGCATATTAACAGAAATATCCATTAGTATTAAATTTAAATCATAAACTAAAAGAGAGAAAGCCCTGCTACTTAAAAGGGTCAAAGATAATAGACATTTTAGAGTCTAAAAGGTAGTATCTAAACCAAGCAAACGTAATTGTACATAAAAGAATAATCGAATATTCAAATTGTTTTTATTGTTTCTGTTTGTCCTTGCTTTGACTATAAATTAAAATCCTAAATTGCCCGAGGAAATGTTATGTTTTTCGAACATTCCAACCCTAGTAGTAACAGGAGGTACTAAAAATGCTCATGAAAATTGTATTCCACGAATTAAATGAATTCACACATGGTTAAGTAAGTAACCTAACGTGTCTAAGCAAACATTTTATATGGTTTCTCATTACTAGGCCTTCAAAATAAATCCATAGAAGTAGTTAGTTATCATCCATGTAAATTATACCCTCAAATCCAGTCAACATCTTTTTTCTTTACGGCAGCACAGTCCACTGATATAAATGATGCTGAATTCAAAACTGAGGGAGACATTTTACATACAACTTAAATTGTTAATGAGTGTCTTCACACAGGCTTTTACCAAGACAAATTAAAAAACCTTTGGGTTCACTGTCCCCCGTAAACACATGAGAGGGTCCTGCTAATGGATACTGAGTTCAAAACTCAGACCCTTGCAGTCTGCATGTATAAAGCAAATGTTGTCACAATATAGAAGAAATAGGTCTCTTCTGATAAGATTGCATAATTCCAGGATCAGCATCCATCTGTGTATATATTTTTTTTCTTTTAGCTTATGTTAATAGCTTTATTTGGCAACTTAATGTTTTCCTTTTTGCTCCTAACAGCAGGTGAAAGAATTCATAAATCTGCCATGAACAGTTGCCAATGAATATTCATATCTGGGATGTCTGATTGCAGCAGTTTGACATTTTTATTTGATTTCCATCAAGAAATAGAAATGCTTTGTTTCTCAATTCATAATGCATTCTAATCGGTGTCTGCACATTATACCACTGGTTAAGTTATTGTAATTGTCAGTATCATACAATTAATTTATAAAATAGGAATATTTGGTATGATCCAGAAAAAAAAATGACTTGAGAATTAATCTCACAAATTCATTGAAAACAGTGTATCTTAGTGTTTTATTAGGTAATTTCTGAAAAAAATATATTCGCAGTAAGCACCTTCAGACCCTGTCCTGCATGTATGGGCTATGATATGGTCTCTGTCCTCACTGGAGACACTGATCAGGTCACCATTAATGTAGGGATAGCAGAAGTAACTAACATCAGCTTACTAGATAGAGAGTCTGTTGTTATTTGAAAAAGAAGGCATACCTGGCTCAACTAGAGCCAACATGGACTTGATAGCTGTTCTTTTTTTTTTTAATTGTATTTATTTTTACATAGAAGAACTGGGGTAAGGCCAGAGGTTCGGGGGTAAGCAGATTCACCAAAGACAGAGTGGGGAGCAGAAAAGGCAGATTGACTGAAATATACTGTACTGCTGAGGGGAGCAGCAGGTAAGACAGGAGAGGTCTGCTGTGCCATGTGGGTCTTCTCCCTGGCCAGGGATGGAACTATTGCTGTAGCGGCTGCCTATAGCTTCATAGTATTGTATTTAACCCTTGTGCTACCAGGAAGGCTCAACTTGTTACTATTCTAAAGGATATTTGTGGCTGTCTTCCTAAAGTCAAAATATTCACAGCAATAAAATTAATTTCTTAATTAAAATCTGTCTTTACTTGGTTCTGCCTTTTGATTGACCCTTTATCACAAACCTTCTTAAAATAAGTGTCTATAAGAATCATCTGGAAAGTTTGATATAATAAATGTCTCTAGAAATCCTTATTCAATTATAGGATGTAGAGCCCAATGATTTTATTTCTAGCAATTAACTAGGTAGTGATGGTGCTGGTCTGCCATACTACATTTTAAATATTTTATAGTACTGACTACTATTATTCTTCAATAGGACAGACATAAGTCTTCTAGGTAAAAACCGGATGTCGTGAAAGATTTATAAGCTTGTATCTGCAGGCAGATTGCAAGAATTATTTGGGGGGCAGGGGGTACAGAACAGCATACACATTTAATAGCCCAGTACCGCAAGTGTTTCCTCTAATCCTGGTGGTGAATAGTGTGATAGCAAATGGTATATATTATATGCAAGGAGTTAAAAGCTAATCAAGAGGTTAATTTTTTAATCCTTTTATCAACCTTCATTCTTTAGTTTCATTTTTTTAATTGAAAAGCTAAAAATAATGTGACAGTAAATTAAAGCACTCTAGTCTTAATTATATAGAAATAAAATACTGGAGAAAAATATCTAACAGATGAGAAGAGCAAACCATTTGAGCTTATTTCCTAGTCTTCTATTGAATACAAAGGATTTATTTCTAATTGTAGTTTATGAAATACTGATCTCTGTTTTGCAAAGAGAGCACATCTTTTCTTGAAATATTTTTTATTCTAATATATCGTCATTACCCACATCAATTTCCTTGACTCATCAGATTTTGTCACTGTCAGATAACAAAAGTTATTTTCTATGTGCAGTGGGGTCAGAGTGGTTCTTTCTTAAAGGACTAGATGTTTTCTCAAGACTTTGAGAAAGACCCAACTTTCCTAACTTGTTTTCCCTACTTCATTCATATTTGCTTCCAAGCATTTTCAGCTTTGCTGCCAGCCATCTTTCTAGCACAAAAATATGGCCATGCAACTCATTATCTTAATGAAAATCTCTTGTCAGCTTCCCATTGCTTTCAACATGAAATGAACATTTTGTTTACAAGACCCTCCATATCTGCCCCAACCCAATGTATTAGTAAGAACAATTTGCCCAGACATGAAAATAAATTTAGAATTCCCTAAAATATCATGTGTTCTTAAGCAGCTGATCTCTGTATCTACGACATTCTCATTCTTTATCTTTTCCACTTAATTTTTTTATTTCTCTTAAGAATAAACTCATTCATCCACTTATTTTTGAAATTTCCCTTTTTGACCCAGTCTCTATTCTCTAGACCCATTCTATTCCTTATGTTCTTCTAATACAGCACTAGCTGTACCAGTCATTTGCTTCCACAGTAAATCTTTAGCTTATGGAGATTATGACATTTCCATTTCCATTTATGTTTATCAGAGAGCCAGTATGTAATGCCGAATCAATAAATAGTCTTACAAGTTTATTTACTAGCCATATCATGAGTAATAAGAAAGAGTTGATATCTAATGTCAAAGAGTACCAGACTGGCTGGGCCAAAGAATCAGAAAAGCTTGCCTTTTAACACATTGGTTACTATGGAACTACTATGATGTTGTAGAATGGGAAAGAGAACAATGCAAACAATAAATGAAGAAAATTCAGTGAGCACATTTAAGCTGTTACAATAGCTCAGATGTGGAATAAGGATGGTCCACATTTGTGTGGTGTTAATGTTTATGAAGATGTGAGAGATGTTGAATATTGGACTTGATAGTGCTGAGATTTCTGTCCTGAAAAATAAAATGCATGATGTCGGGACTGTTGGAAATACAGTGATGAGGACAGTCATGTGTTACCTGGAGGATGATGGGATTTTTAAAAATATGTTTAGGTAGAGGTTAGTGGAAAGTCTGCAAGGACATAAAGTGAAAGTCAGCATTGTAAATGGGGTTCTGAGGTCCAAATTTTTTAATGTGACATTAGTTGCATAAAATTAGGGGACTGAATCCATGAACACTTGTTGGAGACCAGCTCCAACTATTGAGGTGTCTGGAGGCAAGACAGGCAGGACCCTAAGGTGGGCAGGTGTCTGTTAGCGGAGATTCCTAAAAAGGGGAGAAGGAGAAAAAGGGGAAAGGGGGCCGAGGAAGACACAGGAGTTGGAGTTGGGTTCAAGTCTTCCTGCTCAGCCTTCAGCAGAGGTTTATTTTATACATTAGGAGCAAGCAGTGGGATGACATCAGCACAGGAACTGGGCTGAGAGATTACAATCATCTTTTTTTTTTTTTTTTTAAGAACAGTTGAGGGTCATATTGCCCTTTAGTTGAGATATAGCATTCTAAAGTCAATTAAGGTTAAAAACAGGTACATAGGTGCACAAAGTTTATGACTAATATTACTATAGTGGAGATCAACTAAGATAGAAGCCCCTTAAACCTTATCTACTACTTAATGGGTTTTTGTTTTTCTGCATGAGTCATCATGGGAGACAGAAGAGGAAATTCCTTGCTAATCAAATCTCTGAATAGGAGACATAGGTGAATTTCTTTATCTAAAAACTACATAGTAGAATCCTGAAAGGCTAGTGGAAGACTTTTGTGGATTCCTTTAAGGTGTAGCAGGTAGAAAACTTGACTAGTTTAAAAATAGGCAACCTGGATGAATTTCCACATCTAAAGACCAAACAATAGGAAGTTTGAGTAATTCTTCAGAAGCTGAATAGAAGGCTAGGTGAGATGATAGAATGATAAGATTTGGGTTTTCCTCCATCCAGCAGTGAGAGAGACTTTGCAAAAACAGCCCTTTTGCTTTTATTTATCAGTCAGTAGTCAAGTCACTTGACTTCAGGGGAATTTTTCACCCTGGTGCAGTGCTTGCTTGTCAGGGCAGGCAGGCCTTATGCGGCTGAGGCAGTCCAACTGTAAGCTGAAAGTTGCTCAGAATATTTTGCTATTATGATTATACAAAAAAGGGAAGTCTGATTTTTCAGAACAATTCCCCTCCATCCGGACCGTGTCTGACGACAGAGGTTGCATAGCTTGTGTCAAACACTGAACATCCACTTTTTTCAGATAGAGACCAAAATAAGAGTACAGGACTGAGTGTGAGAGAGAAAAGAGCTCATGACCAAAGGATGTAGACTTTCAAGAGAAAAAAGGCCAGTGTTACTGAGAATATCCAAACCACAGCAGCTTTGCATACAATGTTTTGCAATGGCATCTGTTATACACTGGGATTTTAGATATATGCAAAAATTAAATATGATTGTAAGTAGCCCATTGGGTCATGTTGGAGATGGGGGGCTGCAATCTTCTATTGTTCTACTTTAGGTTTGCCCCCAGGCATCCCGATCCAAGTGGAGTACACACAATAGCACATTCTAATGATTCGTGTTTTCCTAGATAACTGCCTCTCTCCTCTTATCTTGATCTCATCCACTCTTCCTCCCATCTTCCTAGTTCTGTCTTCCTGGCCCTGCCTACTATGTCAGATCTCTCCAGAATGTCTCACTGTGGGGATCTATGAGGATGTGGTGAGACCACATGGAGAAAGCTGAGCAATTTCCCATAGCTAAACTGAAGCACCCTCAGTCACAACTTCCAGCACCCCCTTCTCCCACCCTCCCCTGCCCTTTCTTATGTGGTGACCACACACCTTCTTGTTATTCTACTGGATAGCTATGGCATTTAACCTTTCTCTGTCCAGCAAAGTCATGAAACCCCTAGACCACTTCCTTCCAGTACTGCTGTGCTGTTTCAAATTAAGTGTGACTCATTTGAACATTAAGGAAACTAGATGTGACATCTGTAGCAAGACTGCCTTTCACAACTCTGAGATATTTGGACATGAATACTGTTTGTCATTTCTTGTTGCTGTTAATTCTATTACAGTGATAGATGGTATCTCATGATTTCCCAAAGAATTGTTTGTCCTTGTGTGATGATTTGTGTTACAAACTGACTTGATGTAAGTTCTATGTCGTGTTCCTTAAACAAGTTTTTGATCATTTTAAAAGACTATTTATGCACACAAAAACTGGGGTGTAGGCCAGGTACAGGGGGTGAGAAGATTCACTAGAGACAGAATGGGGAGCAGAACAGGCAGATTTAGTGAAATATACTGCTCACGGGAGCAGCGGGTGAGATAGCAGAGATCTGCTGGGCTATGTGGGTCTGCTCTCTGCCCAGGGATCGAACTTGTACTGCAGTGACTTTATCTCTTCATAGAGCTGTGTCTTCACTCATTGCACCACCAAGGAAGGCACCGTCTTTCATAGTTTTCATTATCATTTTACAATGGAAGTAATGATGAGACAGAGTGACTGAGTGGTTTTCCCAGTATCTCACTGCATAGATCTGGCACAACTATGGCCAGTATCATGTACAACATGATCATTATCCATGTATTTGTTTCTCCTGATAACAAGTTCATGGAATACATTCTTTCCTCAAAGCATTCTTGTTTCAATTTTTCAGAAAAGAATATTGTTCCAGTAGGGCTGCTTTGCAAATATAAAATGCAAATTGTGTGATCAAAATTCTTAGGAAGATGAGTTCTATCAGCAAGTGTGTGGCAGTGCTAAAACTAGGAGCCAAACAGCCTTTGTGGTAATTATCCCCATGCTATTTTATGATGGATAACGTCCTCTGAGTGTCTTTTGGTTTTGCTACTTTTCTTCATTCTCAGAAGATACTTAAGAGTGCATTACTTTCACTTTTCTTTATTTTGTACTAACTTCTGCTAAAACATAAGGAAATTTCCATTCATCTGCTCCAGGCTAATCCTGTCACATGATCTATTAATGGCATCGCCTGCCATTTCTCTTGCAACTTGGTTCATTAGTTTTCCATCTTCTTCCTGCATTTTCATACCTGTGATAAATCACACTGAAGTCTCTATGATCTAACAAGAACAAATCAAAAACTTTTTTGGCTCTAGTTGCTTTTCGCCTTTAATTCACAGATGAATGGTACACCATTTCTCTCCATTTCCTTATCAACCCTTTCCTATTTTAAAACTGAACGTATTTGAGGGAGGAGAGGCACAGGTGTTTTCTTTAGCCTATCTCTCCCACATCAAATTTTGATCCACTTTTTCAAAGGGAAGCTCAGCTAGATTACTGGTGACCTTAAAGTTTCTGATGAAATCACTTTACATGATCCTCTTCCACTGAATTCTCTGCAATATTAGTAATAGCCAACAATCTCATCCTTTGAACCCTCAGCCTTTCTCTAAGTTTTTAATCACTCTTGTACTTCATCTGTTTTGAACACTAGCCCTTGATATAAGCTGTAGTACATCACCACTGACTGTAATAGTTGGCAACTTCTTTGTGCCTATGTCTTTAAAATGGGAATAATAACTATAGCTACCTTATGAGTTAGGAATATTTTGAGGATTGAAAGGGATATTTGAGGGTTACAAGTCTTAATATAGCTGAAGTTTTGATGTAATGCCCCTCATATAACAACTGTTTATCAAATTACTCTATTCCTGCTACCACCACTACACTATAAATTTCCTTCCTCTTGCCCCTCCTATCTTCTTCCCCCACCCCCACAGCCTAGATATTGTTGCACTCTACACTTCTGTGCTCAGATCTCTTCACTCTGAGTGCTCTTCAAGGGCCATCACGACCACATCTCCACACACATTTTTAAGCCACTCAACTCTTCACATCCAACTGCTCAGTCAAATTCCAGGCTAGTATATTTAATCACCAACTGGACAACTCCTTCCTGATGTTATTATGGTACTTCAGATTCAAAATTTCTAAATCTAATATCAGTATATTTCCCATAACATGATTTTAAATTCACTACTTAATAAAGTCAGTAATCATTTAAGTCAGAAGTCAGAAGTCTCAGCTTGCTTTTCCCCCTTGCATCCATGTCTAATTGACTGCTGTATCATAAGAAATAGATTTTACTATAAGTAGCAGAGTCCTTGAGTAGAAATGGCTTAAACATGATCATTTATTTTGGTTTTTTGGTATCCTCAGAGACTCAGAGTCCTGTAGTTAATTTTCTTTTTTTTCTAAAATGGAGATATCCAGAGAGCATATAGACCTCTGGTAACTATTTTTATAATTCTGGCAACAGTTAAAAGGAAGATATTTAAAAGAGAGAGAGAGAGGTTTTTTTGTTTGTTTTTGTTTTTTAAGATTTATTTAGCTATGCATACAGAACTGGGGTACAGGCCAGACGTGCAGGGGCAATGAGAGGCTTCACCAGAGACAGAGCGGCAGCAAGCAGAACAGGCAGATCGACGAAGTACACTGTTGAGGGGAGCAGCGGGCGGTTCAGGAGAGGTCTGAGGCGCCATGTGGTCTGCCGCACCAGGTGGGAATCGAACTCATGAGGAAGTGGCTTTAGCTTCTTAGTGCTGTGCTTTAACCTGCTGTGCCACCAGGGAGGGCCAGAGAGAGAGATTTTTTTTAAGGAGCACACCATCCATGTGGAGGTAGGAATTGATCACTAATGTTTCTACTTTATTTTTCATCCCATGACCCTGAAGTTACCATTTCCTATAACTACATAAAAGACTGGGAAATTACAACTTTATCTAGATGGTCTTGTTCTCATCCAAAAATCGATACAGAAGAAGAGAACAATATTATATTTTTAAATTTTAGATTTAATGAAATATAATTGGCATATAAAATAGGTGATATTTAAATGCTGCATCATTCTGATTTGATATATGTATACATTGTCAAAGGATCTCCATCTGGTTTAATTAACACATCCATTATCTCACATATTAACTTTTTGGTGGTTTAATGAAAGGTCTCTAATATCTTTTATCTTATAAATTATGATTTTAGTAATTTCATATCATTTTCCTCTTATACATTGCTATCATTCCTTTTCCACTGCTCAGTCATCATCCCAAAATAGCTAAGCCACATATTCTTCACATTACTGAGAAAGTCAACTTTCTTTAACACAATCCTGATGATTTAACCTCTTATCTCAAAGTCTTTCCTTCACTGATCCATATTATAGCATCTGCATTTTTGGGTTAGAAAGAGCAAGACTACTATTCTGTAATAGAGAACAATCTAAATACATAATTTCACTCCAAATAATTTTTGTACTTACCTTCTTGTCATTTCAAATTAGTTGCAAACTTTTGGGGTTACTGTTCTTTCATTTCTGTTTCTAGATTTGTACATGCTGTATTTTTTTATATGATATATTTTCCTGATCAATCTGATGAATGTTTATATATCCAAGTTCCACTTTAGACATTGCACTTCTAATGATTGTTTTTTATAGCAGGTTGAATTGCTAACTTTCATCATCATACTCCCCTAAAGCATTACATCTTATATACATCATCCAATAAGGGTTAGGACACAATCTGTTGTCTTACACACAGAATTTCAAATGTCTGTCTTTTCTCTTAGACAGTGAATGCTATAGTTTGCTGTTGGATTTATGGGCCACTAGAGATACAATGTAGTATTTTTCTCAACAAAAGTTTCTCAAATTGCTATTTATATAAAACTTAAATATATACTGGAATATAATGGCCATAACTCCCCTCAAAAATCAAAATCTCAGGCAATGAAAATAGTAAACATGGGTAGACTTTAATTCAAACTTGAAGGATATGAATTATCTTTTATCAAATACCTACCTTTTTTATGTTAAACAAGATTTTTATTTGTTAAGTGAAGACAATCCTGATGAGACTTAAGGAATTCCATTTCCTTGAATTGTAAGCCTTTCTGGCACAGCAGAGGACAGTATGTGATGACCAGTGAACTTTTCAAGACCCCAAGTACTTTTCCAGAACAGCCCTCCCATACCTGCCATCTATTGAACTGAGGAAGGCTCTTTAGAACTGACCCTCTAATTAATATGATCTGGGACATAGGTTAAAATTATAAAGTGTAATATATGTTTGGGAACTCTGCATTCACAATGTCTTTGATGACTATGTATCTGTCATGTCTTCAATTGACAAGAATTTTATAATATTGTAAATATATTCGTTGATTCATTTATTCAGTAAAACATTACTATAAAGGGCCCTCCCTGGTGGTTCAGTAAGTTAAAGCACAGCACTCTGAAGCTGTCTACAGCCACTGCAGCACCAATTTGATCTCCCTGCTGGCCAGGACCTAATCCAAATGGTGTGGCAGACCTCTCCTGACCCACCCACTGCTCCTCTCAGCAGTGTATTTCAGTAGACCTGCCTGTCCCACGTCCCACTCCCCACTCTGTCTCTGGTGAATCATCTCACCCCTGCATCTCAGGGCTGTCCCCCAGTTCTTGTATGCATAAATAAATAAATCTTTAAAAAAAGAAACAAACAAAATCATTGCTATATAGCTTGAAAAATGTCTCTCACCAGAATCTCAGTATCTCAGGTAAGGTACAAATTTCTTTCACCTTATGGTGCTGAACAAGAAAGTTATTTATTCCACAGACATCACAGAACTAATCAGGATATTCTCTTAGTCTCTGAATTTCATATTCCATATTCAGTTTTTTCTTATCCATTATGACTCTAAGGTAGAATTGCCGGAAACTCAACTCAACATCATAGAATTTCTTACTCCCAAAATAAACTTTTATTTGTAATTTATCACAAAGCTTCATCACTGTCTGCAGGTACATCAGGACTTTACTATGAGTATCAGTTTGCCATAAACAAAGAAAAAAATGACCCATCTATCCCTTCAGAACAATTTGTATTTAATCTTTACACCTGAAGTTACCCCCAAATAAAGTATTATTGATTAACAGTTAGAAAAAGAACTTATCAAATTGTATATATGTGTCATACACACACACATATGATAGTATAAGCTGAAACCAGTCTTTATATAATTATTTAAATTTCAGAAAAAAATAACTATTTTCCATATGAATTGTTAACAGGATTTAAGAATAGATTCCGACTAAAATGACTAAAAATTACAAATACAATGTGGATCTTTGCATTTTTTTGAAGTTGAAGGCAAATTTTAATAAGGCGCAATATAGTATTTAACAGATTTTAGCATGATGAATTTGAAAGAAATGTTACAATGGTAAAATCAACTTTAAATAATTGTGCAGTGGAACTGAAATTAAAAATGTTAAGGACAAAGCTTATTTTTCCTAGGGGCATATCACAGAATATTCAGGTTCTTCCCTTTTATTTTCATTTAAAAAAAATATCCAAAAATATAGAAAACATATCATCCACAATATTGTGATTTTTTTTGTTTGTTTGTTGTCAGCACTCTGTTTGGGCCCAATTATTTTGTATGATACAAACAAAACAAATTACTAGAAAAAGAAGATACAGATTAAAATGGGCAATTATTAAAATTATTGTTAGAAACAGTGGCACTAAATAGCTGTCAATTGTTATCAATGCTTATTTTCCTTTTAGATTTATTTATTTATGCATACAGAACTGGGATACAGGCCAGAGGTGCAGTGGTGGTGATAGAATTCACCAGAGACAGAGTGGGGAGCAGAACAGGCAGATTGATGAAGTACACTGCTGAGGAGAGCAGTGAGCGAGATAGATGGGAGAGGTCTGCTGTGCAATGTGGATCACCTCAGTCTCTGGCAGGGATCAACTCGCCCTGAGGTGACTGTGGCTAGCTTGCAGTGTTGCACCTTAACCCCATCCCTCACCAGGGAGGGACCATCAATGCTTATTTTCAAATGCTAGGGACTGTAACAAACAATTTGGGGCCCAGCACTCCACCATAAACCACACCTTGAACAGCACTGTTTTATAATATCACAAGCGCAAAACACATCGTCTCTGGACATACATATTCTGATTTAATCTTGTATGTTCCACCATATTCAAAGTTGGCTTAAGTGTATAGAGCAGCTCACTAAGGTTCAAGGTTCTATATGGATTTATTACATTGAACTCACTATACTATTCCAGATGACCAAATATGTGTCCTTGGTACTTTGTCACTGATACTGCCTGGTCTGGCCCATGGGAGATAAATGGTTTTTGTTGTTGTTGTTGTTGTTGTTGTTGTTGTTTAATTACAGGTATTTAATGAAATTTTAAATGCTATAAGGAATATCCTACAATACATACCAAGATTCTCTTTAACAGTGATCTAATTTATTCCTTGTTCAAATGCTACATTACATTTTAAATTAAGAGGCATCTTATTCCTGCAGGTAGAATTTTAGGATCAATTATAGCTACCTTGTATTTTAGAAGGTACTTCAGTATGATTATATTAATTTAAACATAAAAATCGGGCTACTTATGCAGAAGTTGAAGTATGAAAGAGCTTCTCAATAGGCTCCTTATTTTAAGCCTTCCCAGCCAAATTACAGTGTAATTGCTTTTATTTGATCTTTTCCTATCTAAAAACTGCCTTGAGGGTGCATGTTTCACTCCATTTAATTTGATCAAAGAAGAGAAGTCCAGGAGTTTTTCAAAGAACTTCCAGATTCAAAGTGGTAAAGAATATCCTATGTATATTTACTACTCCATATGGACAAGTAATTTACACTGCTTTTTAAAACAGAATGAAAGGAAAGAAAATAAAGAATAGAAAAAGATGCATTTAGTGTTTAGCTTTGCAATAAGGTGACTTCACTTCATATTGGGAAGACAGAATATGGTATTTGAAGACTACTATTATATTCATCATGATTCTATTATCATGATTTTATCACATAAAATCTTTGCCTTTAGTTTTAGTCTAACTGTTTAAATGTTACTTTGTACTTATTCTATGCTGACAATGATGATTTTAAAATATTATTATTGTCAAAATATAAGTTACCAAAACCTGACTTTACGAATTTACATTAAAACAAAAATTAACCCATGTGAAAACTACATTGATACTTTTAGCACTATCCAGGAATCTAGGTTTGAGAATGTGTATGAGTATATTTCATAGTTAATCATTCTGAGTATATCATTTTATTTTGTTGTTACATTTAATTCTCAGGTAGTATTTTAAGTGTTTAGTACTGCAGACTGGTTTATGAGCTAAAATGCTAAATTTTTCTGCAATAAATTTGGCAGTTATTGTATTTTATTTTAGTATCTTATTTTAGTTTTGGCAAATAAGAAACAAATGAAAAGTGAGGGTGACTGTTTACACATAATCAGGTCGAATAAGGGAAGAGTAGGATAATTTTCCTAATCCTCACTAGCTGTAAGTAGACACACCTGCACATCTCCACTCATAGTTTGCAGTGCCCTGGGATTTTCTCAAGGATCTGATTTTTCTCATTTAATGAACTGTATGTTAATTGTTCAGCCATTTCTAGTTACTTACCAGGGTAAGTCACTAAGTGACTCAGAATTTATAATGAACTGCTCAGAACCAGAGACTAGCTATATATTTATTTATTTATTTATTTATTTTAAAGATTTATTTATTTATTCATACAGGACTGGGGCACATGTTAGAGGGTTGGGGGGGGTGAGAGACTTCACCAGAGACAGAGTGGGGAGCAGAACAGGCAGATGGACGAAGTATACTGCTGAGGGGAGCAGCGGGTGGGTCAGGAGAGGTCTGCCACACCATGTGGTCACCTCCGGGGCAGGCGGGAATTGAACTCATGCAAAAGTGGCTTAAGCTTCTTAGTACTGTGCTTTAACCCACTGTGCCACCAGGGAGGGCCTGATTAGCTATATTTTAACAGAAAATCATGACCTCCAATTATTTTCACGCATAGAAAGGGGGAGGGTACTAGTTCAATCCAAAATACATTTATTAAGTATTTATATGTTTGAGAGTATTAACTCTAGCCCAGATTATTGTAGTTTTGTAAGACAAGAGGAAACAGCACATAAAGAACTATCTGCTTGACCTTTGTCCTTCAGGCAAGTCTTGTTCAATGTAGAAGCTTGTCATTTAAAGTGTCATCAAGCATCCATTTCTTATGTTAGTAGGAAATGTGGGTTAATCCACCATGTATACATTGCACAGGTACCAGTTTCACGCTAATGCTTGAGGTAGATATGGGACCATCTTCAACATGAGGTCATTTTAGAAGACGTTTAGACGTATCCACTGTCTATACATTAACTTTGTATTACTTTTAGGCTCAGTCCTGCTTCTTTGCTTTTATACACACACACACACACACACACTTTTTTTAAAGCTTTATTTATTCATACAGAACTGGAGTACAAGCCAGAGGTGCAGGGGTGATGAGAGGATTCACCAGAGACAGAGTGGGGAAGCAGAACAGGGCATTTGACAAAGTACACTTCTTAGGGAGCAGCAGGCGAGCCAGGAGAGGTCTTCTGTGCCATGTGGGTCACCTTTGGGGCCAGAGATGGAACTCATGCTGAAGTGGCTTTAGCTTCTTAGTGCTGTGCTTTCACCCTCTGTGCCACGAGGGAGGGCCCTGTTTATATTTTTAAATAGCTTGATTTTATTTTTTAGCATTTTTAGTGTTGTTTTTTATAATTGGACACTCATTTACACCCTGAATATGATTCATAATTATAAGACCACACCCTTACAGACAGAAGTATGCTCCACTACATACACACACCACCAAGACACCTGAGTCGTCCGCCAATAGTCCCATGGATTTATGCCCCATATACCTGTGTCTGTACCTCTCTGTCCCACTCAGATGCCACCAATTTTATAGTCAGAACCTAGGTTTTGTTTTTTTTTAATTTCTTATTGTTTCTTTATTTGTTTAATGTTAGCCTGAATTTGAGGGAACAAAAAAAAAAATGTGACCTATAGAAATTTAAACTTTAAACTGCCACTGTTACTGCAGCTCAATTTTGAGTTTGCTTTATTTAATGCTGCTCAATAGGACAGAAAGGCATTCATAATTAACTTGAGTAACCATTTTCATTCTTTTAATAGAAAATGTTAACATCAATTTTCAGTGGACTGTATTAGAGTTTTAATTTGTGTACTGTTTCAAATTAGAAGGGAATTCTACAAATGAAAGAAACATTTAGGGAAAAGCATTTGCTAGTTGTGTCCTCAAAATCTCTTATATGTTGTCAGGAAAACTTAACTCACTGTAAGATATGGGGAAAGGTAAATGTGCTTCCCAGAGTGAAAACATTGTTTATACGTGGAATTTTCAATATGACAATAGGGTTGCCAGTAATACTTGAAGCGATTATGAAAATCAAAGTTATGTATTTCATGCCAGGGACTCTACTTGAAATGCTCCATCTTCCCTGTCATCACCCAAAGTTTTATGCCTTCTTATGGTATTATAGGCTTGGCTATATGCTTGTTTTCCTCCAGTCTAAGTTAATTTCTTTATTCTTATCAACAAATGATATGTATTACTAGGCAGGAATGTAGATTCCTATGCAGATAATACTATCCATTTTATAGGCAGTGGGTAACAATTTAGGTGTAGCCAACTTTCAGATATGGCAAGCCAACTTTCAGACAGATACATACATATTACAATTTTGTGAGTTAAAGCTTTTTTTTTTTTCGACAAGGATGCTTTGGCAGCCTTCATAATTTCTAAATCTTTACTTCTGCTAAATATTTGTAGTTCTACTCTGTTTCAGATTACAAATTTATAGCCTATCTACCCACGGATTTCATTCTTCTAAATAATTTTTTTCTTCCTGTCATCTTCCACTTCATTCTTTATAACATGTCTATCTTGATTCACTAATCCTTAATGAACAGGAACTGACCAGATTCTCTTTACAAACTGAGATTTCTCTCGCTCAAGTACATATTTGTTTTATTCAACAATATATTAAAATTTAGAGAAAGACATCACTTTAGATAATAGTCACAACTTCCAATATTTAAAATAGAACAATTTACCCTGGTAATTTTTTGATGACTTCTTATAAAATTATATTAGTTGATATCCCAAGTTGTCCATTGTAGTAAAGGTCACTAATAAGATTGAATATAAAACCTTATTCAAAAATGCAATAAAATGTCACTGAGGGCCCTCCCTGGTGGCCAACAGGTTAAAGCGCAGCACTGCAAGCTAGCTACAGCCACATCAGTGTGAGTTCGATCCCCAACCTGGAGGTGATCTACCTGGAGGTGATCTACGTGGTGCAGCAGACCTCTCCTGACCCGCCCGCTGCTCCCCTCAGCAGTGTACTTCATCAATCTGCCTGTTCTGTTCCCCACTCTGTCTCTGGTAAATCCTCGCAAGGCCCCTGCACCTCTGGCCTGTAACTTAGCTCTGTATGCATAAATAAATATTTTTTAAAAGGCCACTGAAACCATATTATTTTTCAAAACAGTAAATGAAATAACAGTCATAACAATACAGGAATTCAATAAAAGTATATTTTCTAAGTGTTATACTTATTAAAATAACTAAAATCATTCATTGCTTTTGTAACATGGAGTATAGAACCTAAAATAGCATTTGTTAAGCAAGATTTTTTTTCTTCCACACTTTATATTCCTTAAATCATGTAATACTCATTAAGACCTAAGAGATAGAAACTATCATGCCATTTTATAAGTGAAGAAATGGAGGTATAGAATGTTACCTAACTTACTGGCAACATAGGAATAGAATTCTGATTTCAAAACCAAATTCTCTTAACCATTGAGTACACTGGCTTCATGGTAGGGATGCATGCTTTGTTATATATTACCTTAAGTAAATTTTTCTTGACAATGAATCATTAGGCCCTCCCTGGTGGCACATCAGTTTAAAGTGCAGCACTATGAAGCTTGCAGCCACTGTAGCATTAGTTTATTCCTGGCCAGGGAGGTGCAGCAGACCTCTCCTGTCTCTCCTGCTGCTCCACTAAGCAGTGTATTTCAGTTAATCCATCTGTTCTGCTCCCCACTCTGTCTCTGGTAAATCCTCTCACCCCCTAGACTTCTGACCTATACCCCAAATCTTGTATGCACACATAATTTTTTTTTTTCACAGAAAGAAAATAGATCAGTATATCATTTAGGGAATGTTTTATGTGACCAGAATAAATTTAGCATTTTGTAAAACATGAATTTTAACATTGAAACTTAGAATATGAGAAAAGAATCCTTAAAAATAAATGTACATGCATCTCTTCATCATTAATATTGCTTCTTTCTAGGGTTTTTATATCAGTGGCCACATGCTAGGGGTAAAGTGGTAGAAAGTTACTGTATTTTAGATGTGTCCTTTATTGTTTTATTGTATTATCCCCACTCATTCAAATAATTATGATACACTTAGATTTTCTCCTCGTTGATTTACTAATCTCACATAGGAATTTAAAAATCCCTAAAAAAAAAAAAAAAAACATAACTCACTCAATCTTTTGGATTAGAGAAAACCTGGTAGGAACTTCAACTTATTGGGTTAAGATATTGGTTCTCTGTTGCTATGGTGGAGAGATGTGCAGTGATGGGTATAACTTCCCCAGGCAGGACAGGTTCTGTTAGAGTTAACCAGTTCCTGCAGCTTTGGCAAGGCCATGAGAAGAGTGCTCTCATATTCTAATTAAGTAGAAGAATTCAACAACAACAACAACGAAAACTGACCAAGGAAATAGATCCAGTAAACCAAGGACAGAATGATAAAATCAGATCTCTATTTACCGATAACAACTCTAAATATAAATGGACACATTTCACCAGTTCAAGTGGCTGATTGACGAGAAAACAAAATCAGCTCCCTGTTGTCTCCAGGAAATTACCTAAGTTCCATGGATGAACAGATACTTGATGTGTTGCAATGTTTCTAGAATGAAACAGGAAAAAATAGACTTCTACAGATATCAGGGACCAAAAAAATAAGTTCTAATATGTATAAACTGTTATAAACAACAATGACAAAACTTAAAGCATAATGTGCAGTGCCAATAAAAATCATATGATCATCTATGCACTTCAAGTATTTAGACATCATTTTAAAGTATTTCAACATCCTTTTATGACAAGGGTCCTTAGGTCAACTGGGACAGAAGGAACAGAAATTACCTCAACGTAACAGAGGTCATAACATGCTCAATGGTGAAAAACTGAACGCTTTTCTTGATTTTTTTTCAGAGATATATTACTATGGGATATTACAGAATACATACATAAAATGTATAGTTAGCAAAACAATTTTGTGGAGGTTATGTTATAGTTGTGACAGGTACAGTGAATATAAGTTTGAAGGAAAGAATATAGTAATTAACATTCGGGAATGGTACATTTACAATTTTTTTCAATACTTTTTAGAACTGAGTGAACATTGAGTTTATGCAGATTTAGCATCTCCCCATCTTAATTTATACAGAAAATTATCTCTGAGATATATGATAGGAGCCAAGAGATAAAATTCTGAATATCCAGCAAGACACAGTAGAGAAACAAACAACATAGATTAAACAGAAACCTCAAATGCCCTATTTTACTTTAAAAAATCCAAAAGAAAAGATTTATTTTGCAACATAGAGAGGCAGGGATTCTAAAAGTCTTTATTAGGTGAATAACTTATATGGCAGCGCATGTGTATCTTCTATTTGGTACTTGAATAAGATGAGAAATAGTTTTCTGTCTATCATATTACAAATGTGTGAAAATTGTAATAATAACCATATGACTTTGTGTAGGTATTTGGCCACTTTCAGTATATCCCCACCCTCCAAAGATTTTGAAGCATACAATCATTTAAAATGTCACAAACATGGACATCATCATCATAACTAGGAACATCTTTTAAAGATTTATTTATTTATGCATGTATGAACTGGGACAGACCAGAGGTTTGGGTAGAGATGAGAGAATTCCCCAGAGACAGAGTGGGGGGCAGAACAGGTGGATCTACTGACACATTCTGCTGAGGGGAGCAGTGGATGAGACTGAGACAAGAGAGGTCTGCTATGTCTTATGTGTCAGCTCCCTGGTCATAGGGTAATAATGCTGAGATTTTTGTTTTTTTAAAGATTTATTTACTTATGTGTATAAAGCTGGGGTATAAGCCAGTAGTGCAGGGACGGTGAAAGGATTCACTAGCAACAGAGTGGGGAGCAGAACAGGCACATTGACAAAATACACTGCTGAAGGGAGCAGCGGGCAGGTCAGGAGAGGTCTGCCTGCCATGTGGGTCACCTCCAGGGTGGGGATGGAACTCACATGGAAACCGCCCCAGCCAGCTTCCCAGTGCTGCACTGTAACCCTGTTAGGCCACCAAAAAGGGCTCTCAACATAAATTCTTATATTAAGTGAAGTGTTATCTCTTCCCATAGTCCCTAATTAAGAGAAATGCATCACTAAAACACTTTGCTAGGGAAATTTTAAATTAAATTTTAACTAGTTTATAAAATATCTCCTACGTCAAAGATAAGACAAAAGCCTACAGATAACATGAAATTCTAAGTATCCATATGCTGAGACAGTATCTTTAGCTTAGATACAACCCAGCTCCCTTCCCTACATCTTGTCACACCCTTCAGCCTCCAGTCATCTGCCTTCAAATGGTGTTTCTTTCTTTCTTTCCATTGTTAAAGCTATGAGTTGAACTTCTTTTGACATTTAAATGATGAGACATTAAAGGATCTCTGCCAGTTGTTCCTTCACCCACCGCACCAAAAATATAAAATTGCGTTATACATTAGTTACTTAGTTTTCATTTAAAGTATGGGTTTTATGAAATTAAGTAAGGGAATGTTTCTGGAGTAAACAATATATAGACATTTCTAAATAACAGATTTACATCATCAAGTTATTTAGCCTTTACCCATAGAGACAACCAGCAGTGATGGAGGCATTAAGCATATTTAATAGTTCCTGAGTTTGAAATGATAGCTGACCAAGTGACTCTATTTTCCTTCTGCTCTCCTCTGAAACTGGGAATGTTTTCTCTAAAATGATTTTGTCCTTATCCATTTTAAGTTCTCTAAGTAAAGATATAGTTTAGTGTTGTTTTTTTTTTTTTTTTTTTTTTTTTTGTAATTCCTCTATACCTTTGGCATAGTATCTAGCTTATACAAGGGTTTTCCTTTTGAAAAATACTGCCTACCTAAATTAAGCAATCACTGGCTCACTTCAGGAAATGATTAGTGCAATATATGAAGATAAAACGCATTTTCTCAGAAAGGGACAAAATTGATTGGGAGCTGAACAACACATCTGTGATTGTTACCTATTATCTAAAGATTTGTGACTATGAATGGTGGGAGCCAACTTGGTTCATGAAAAGTCTGTGTCTGGGTAACTGTGACAACAGTATTTCTGAAAGAGACCAGCTTTTGGTTACATCAAAATTGAGCTGACCATGGGTGTAATTAGCATTGAAGGGCTGTGGCTGCAGATGGCTATAGGGACATTAACCTGGCGGAAATAATAGTAGGGCTGGAACTCAGCAGTAAGTCTTCATAATTTTTTTTTTTTAATTTTCTTCATTCTTTTTTTTTGTAATGAAAGCTCTAAACTTGGAAAATTGTGCCACCTGGAGATTTGTCATAAATGTCAACTGAAATATTAATTGAGGCGCCAACAGAGAATAACAACTTTTGATTTTCTTATTTTGCAATGATCTCTCAGATTTTAGGAACATAATCCAAAAAATGGTCTTTATATATTAAGCATTCAACTCTGCCCAAAGAAAATGTTCCTGTGATTTTTTCCTGATTTGTCCTTCAGAACATAAATCTGTTTGTACTTACCAAAACACCTAAATATAATGAAAATGGGATATTTGTATAGTAAACTGATAAGAAAACATAACTACAAAAACAAATCAGAATTGTAAAATGTCCCCAAAATACAGAAGCAATAATGAAACCTTAACACTCAGAGGGTAAATTTTGTTTTTTTAAAGTTATATTTATAGATTTAAAAACTTTTATTGTCATTTCAGACATTGGAAATTAAGGAAATCCCCATATTCGAAAGAGATATGCAAACTGCCTAAGCCCAGTATTTTTGAAATTCTTATAATGTTGTCAAATAACTTAGAATTTAATAGTTAACTTCTTTCTGAGTACATGAAATTTAACATCAGTAAGTTTTCATCAAAATTTACTTGATCAAAAATCCTTTTCACCAAAAGTCTGTTTAATTTTTTTTTTTTTAAGATTTATTTATTTATTCATACAGAACTGGGGTACAGGCCAGAGGCTCAGGGGCGGTGAGAGGCTTCACCAGAGACAGAGTGGGGAGCAGAACAGGCAGATCCACGAAGTACACTGCTGAGGGAAGCAGCGGGCGGGTCAGGAGAGGTCTGGCTCGCCATGTGGTCTCCTCCGGGGCAGGAGGCAGGCGGGAATCGAACTCATGCGGAAGTGGCTTCAGACTCTCAGTGCTGTGCTTTAACCCGCTGCGCCACCAGGGAGGGCCAAGTCTGTTTAATTTTAAAGAAAAATAAACTGTATGGCATCAGGAATTTTCATTTTTGCTACATATTTTAAATTAGAAGTGTACCTTTAACACCAAGTTTGCTTGCTTCAAAAATATTCACATCTTGAATTACATATCTTTCTGCTTCTGTGAAAAAAATACATTTATTACTAAGATTTCAAGATGTTATATTTTGTTGTTTCCCTTTGCATCTGTCAAGTATTTTGTATTTATATAGTCAAGCATCATCAATGCAACTTGTAGAGAAAAAAGAGCACATTCATTATGTCAAAGTGAACAATAGCAACATAAAAGTTCTAAATATTCCTAGATGCTGACAATTTCAAGTATGTAATGTAAAAATGTCCTCCTGTTTCTTCAAAGAATTCATTGAATTTGATATTTTAGAAGAAAAATCAAGTCATGTAAGTTTTTAACTCTTACTGACTAAAAAGTATCCAGAAATTTCTTATTCTTCAGAAGAATAATGTTAAGCCAAGATAATTTTTAGAGCACATTAAACTTTACAAAGGTTAATAAATGCCACATTACAATGGATCAGTCAGTATTTAAGCCTATTCTAAAAAAGCAAAGTTCATGTGCTCTAGGCAAGGGAAAAAGCAGCTTCATAAATATTTTAATTATTTCAGAACTGAAATAAGGGTATATTGAATGACTTGTAAACCATGGGAACTATTTTATGTTTTACGTAGTGCATGGGATCAATACAGACTTATGAACTTTCTGAATTTTAGAAACAGCAAATCTCCTATAATCAGCAAACAAAATTTTGTGTTTGAATTTCCAATTTCTTTTAGGACGTGTTCTTCAAATTATGGAGTGAACTGAGCAGTCTGCTTTCTGGAAACATGTGATATTTCTCGCTTCTATAGATTGCTTCATAACATCAGTTGCAGAATTTCAAAGAATTGAAATAGCAGCAGCAGCACACAATTTGAATATTCACATTTCTTTGAAATTTTTACCACAACACTTGCTCATTTGACAAAAGCAAAAGGCAAAACACATCAGTGCTAGGAAAAAAGAGTTTCTCTCTCCTTTGCTACTTCCCAAATGCCACAGGCAATTTGGTTATTCTGTAGTTTACCACCCAGAAAGACAGGGCTTTGGTCTTCTCCTAATTTGATGATTGACCCTGGTGGCCTTGAAATAGAGGTTGGCACTAGCTAAGATAAATAGACTGAAAAAAAAAAAAAAAAAAAAGAACCAAACAGAGCCATAACAGAAGTAAACTAAAGAATGTCACTCTCCTTTGCTACTTCCCAAATGCCACAGGCAATTTGGTTATTCTGTAGTTTACCACCCAGAAAGACAGGGCTTTGGTCTTCTCCTAATTTGAT
>NW_004567104.1:59817690-59859607 GCF_000260355.1 Condylura cristata | reverse complement strand
AAAAAAAAAAAAAAAAAAAAGAACCAAACAGAGCCATAACAGAAGTAAACTAAAGAATGTCAATTTTCCTGAGACCCCAAGTTTAAAGAGCAGAGCAGGTTAGAGGACCAGCCACAGTTGATTGACTGTGGAGATAAGTCACCATGGGAATTTGAGAAAAGGAATCTAAGTGCCATTAGGTTAAACAAAGACTTTAGGTTAAACACTCTGTAAAAGTTGGTTGTTTGTTTTTAGACCAATAAAAAAAAAAAAAAAAACTGCCTTTGACTTCCAAGAACCATTAACTCTGCTTCTGTCAGCAAGAGGTTCATCTCAGCTATTACAAATCTTCCAAGCCAAAGTGGACAGTCTATTTTACCTTAAAGCTACCATTATGTTTCTGGAGTTTTACTTCTCTTTCAATTTATTATTCATTATTATTCATTATTACTCAAAAATTTTGATCTGAAGGATACTCCTGACTTCTTCATCTACATAAAAAGTTTCAGCAAGCTAAGTGTGGTCTTGCTTTATATCAGATTTCCAAAGCCAAGAGGATCTTTGTCCTCTAATTCTGAGGTCAGGGAAGAAAGCCTATTGCTTCCACTTCCACTAAAACCCATCACAGAAATTCATATCAAAGACCCCAGGCTGGGGAACAAATGATGCCTCATTTGGAAAAAAAAAAAAAAGTGCAGATTTTTCCATAATTCAAGCAACCAAAATTAAAATGTAACTTGAAGATAAAATGGAAAGCTTTAAAGGGGGCATGACATTAACAAAAACAAATAAATAAATAAAAGAAGGAAAGAAAGAGTTAGGCATGATGATGTTGGTTCATTTCTTTAGTTAATGCAAGAGAGCATAACGTCGAGACTGGAGAAGTGATTTCCTAAGACTACCCTGTTACCTGGTGACATCGATCCACTAACCCAGTGGGAACTCTCAGTTCACACACAGAAGAATTAATTCTGTCTGCAGTTTGGCTGTTTAATGATTCAACATGAGGAGACTCTCCATGCTATATTTGGTATATTAGTTTCCTAGTGTTGCTATAACTAGTAACTGCAAATATGGTGATTCGAGCCATCAGAAATTTGTATGGTTCTGGAGGTCAAACCCAAATGGACTTTACACTGCTAAAACTACTGTCAGCAAAGTTGCACATCTTCTGGCGACTCCAGCTGGAGACCCATCCCTGGCCATTTCCAGCTTCTAGAGGTCGCCTGCATTGGGTCTGCTAGCTACCTCTCTCAAGTCTACTTCCACAGGCATGTCCTTTTTATATTCTAGGCTTTCTGCCTCCCTTTAATAAGCACTTTCATGATCATATTGTGCCCATTGGGATAATTCAGTATAATCTCTCCATGTTCAGAACTTTAACTCAATTATATCTCACGTCCTTTTGCAATTTAAAATATTCACAAGCTTGAGGGATTAGGTCATGATTAACTTTTGGGGACCATTATTGTGTTGACTATACATAATATACCACCAAAGAATGAGGTGAAGATAAAAGACATGGATTTGACAAGAAAGCTTTGTTCCTTGGCTTTGCTGTTCAAATAGCAGCTCATTATTTTGACCATGTTATTGCAAATACTAGTAGTTGTGGAAATTTAATTTTCTTATAAGAAATATGAGATAATGTTGGTTTACATCATTGCTATTATTTATATTTATTCTGGTGATGTTACCATAGCACTCGCAACACCAAAGCAACCACACCTCATAAGTTTATGATCAGATATAATGTGAACCTACTGCAATTAACAAATAAGAGCTCATAATAATTCATCTTTGTAGTTCATTTGACCCATATGAAGAGCATTAAACAATTTGAGTTTATAGAGTCTCCAAGAGAAATCTAGTTTTATTTTCATTTTGTCATTTAGCATTACAAAAATAAATGCCCAAGTGTTCAGAGGAATAAAAAAAAATACTCTAGGACAAGAAAAATAAAATGAAAAAATAAAATTCATGAAACTCTTGTGACTTCACGGTAATTAGGATTTTTAACAGTTTTTGTCCAGAACAATAAACTTGGCACAATTGTTGCTTGATATCCTAACAAGTATATGAATGAATTCTACCAGTTACTAGTAAAAGAAATAAGATGTTAGTTTATATTTTCTATAAAAGTAAAAAAAAAAAAAAACTGACATTTTCATGATTTCTAAACTCACACTATCCAAATATTTTACACATGAACGTGTAACATAGCAGCATTATTTTATTAGAATTTGAAAGTTCTAGTAGCAGTAGTTCTGAACTGGAAATGTGATGGTAATGAAGTTTCTCTACATAGGGCAGTTTCTGTTAGCTTAACGGGTTTGTTGTTGTTGTTGTTGTTGTGTTGTTCTTATTTACTAGAAATGTCCTAGCTCTGGTCAGAAGAAGTTAATCTGAATCACATAGAATACACATGTGAACCATTTTTTCTCTTACTGAAATATGCCGTTAGACCAGAAACCAAGTCTCATTAATTTTGAATTCCTTGCTCCAGGTCTGGCAGAAGTTCTGGAATACTAAGTAGTCAAAAGGGAAAGAAAACAAATGTCTTTGAATTTAAAGTGAGAAGAGGAGGGCACTGGTGAGGAAAGTATAGTATAAATAGAAATCTAATAGTTGATTCACCACTCTTTAGAGCCTTTATGCTCCTGGGTGAAGTAACCTATGAGAAATGTTTGATGTGCTTTAAACCATTCTTCACGACTTTGTATTTGATAGATAGCTGCTTTTTCAGCTCCAGCTACACAACAAAATTCTATAGATTGGGTTGCTTAAACAATCAATAAATAACTTATAATTTTGGAGACCGGATGTCTGAGATCAGGCTCCCAGTCTGCCCAAGTGCTGGTGAATAGCTCTTCCTATTTCATCTAGACTTTCCCTGGTCTGTGACCGTGGAGAAAAAGAGATAGATCTCGTTTCTCTTGTTATAGGTCCACTTAACCTATTGGATTAAGACCCTACCTTATAACCTCATTCAACTTTTATTACCTTCTTTCAAGTTCTATGTACAAATAGTCGTTTTGAAGGGAGTAGGAGTTCAGTCCATAGCACTCCATAATTACCTCCCAAAATTTATGTTCTTCACGCATGCAGAATACATTAAATCTAGCCTAATATTTTCAAGTTTTAAGTAATCCCAGCATGTCAGTTCTAAAGTTCAAAATCTCATTAAAATCTCTAGCTTGCACAGCAGACCTCTCCTGTTTCTACCGCTGCTCCCCTCAGCAGTGCATTTCGTCAATCTGCCTTTTCTGCTCCCCACTCTGTCTCTGGTGAATCTGCTCACACATAAGCTCTTTATCTAGTGATAATGCAGCCACAACCTTGGTGATTTCTTCACAGCATCTTTTTTATTTTCTTGGTAATGTGAGTAGATTGAGAAATTTACAGTTCTTCAAGTTATTGTTCCTTTTTCCTTGTAATTCCTTCTCACTTCATTTCTCTCCTTTCATGTTTTATTATAAGCAGTCAGGAGAAGTCAAGCTACTGGAACAGTTAGCTATCTTTTCAGCTGAACATTTAACTTCCACTCTCAAACGTTCTATCTTCTGCAACAAACTGCAACGCAGTTCAGCAAATTTCACTTTGTAACAAGGATTACTTGTCCTCCAGTTCCCAAGAACAGCCTTCATTTCTATCTGAGAGTTTTCCAGAATGTCCCTTAAGTCCAGCAAGTATCTCACATCGCTTCCTGCTTTATCATTGCTCAACTGCAAATCTCCATAAGAAGCCCTTTGTTTCTCATACATAATCTGCCTTAGTCTATTAGGGCTACTACCTCTCAATACTTGGACAATACTTTTAATTTTTTACACTTGTGGTTAGAAGTATATCAGGGATCCAGCATGTCCTTATTCCAATGAGAACCTTCTTCCTTGCTTGAAAACAGTGTCCTCACTGTGCTCACAATGCCTTTCCTCAGTTTGTGTGCAAGCTAGTGGGAAGAGAGCAAAGGAGAAAGAATGGTCATTTTGAACATATGGTCAATATATGTTCTCTGATCCCATCACATTAGGGTCCCACCTTCCAGGTTTCCTTTAACCTTAATTGTCTCCTAAAAACTTAAACTTTACAAAAGTCACACTGGACATCAAGGCTTCAATATGTGAATTAAGTGGAAACACAATACAGTCCAGTTCATTCTGCTCACAGTTCATTGAGTTTTTACAATTTACTTCCCGGAAGCTGTCAATATACTGAGAATTGGTTGCAGAACTCAAGGGAGGAAACTTTTTAAACTCTAGCTAACAGTAATTTCACTAAAGAATTTTCAACAATTGTGGTGTGGGCGAAGTTCCACTTGAACTAAATGAAATAGAGAAAACAATTGATACAAGGAAGATATATATACTATCGCTTTATCAGTGGTTGCAAAATAATAGAAAAAGCAAAGACAAATAACTCTTTCAGTTAAGTTTAATCCTTTTGATTTTAATGGTATATCGATGTCTTACAATGGAAAGAATTTAGGATTTCTTCTCCTTGAAAATAAATGTAAGTAAATATTGTCTGATCTTTGTTCTATATTCACTAACACCCAAAATATTCCTAGAATGTCACACTGACTAAGAAGATCTGAGTTAAGGCCGATACTAAAAATTGTAAGCCAGTGTTACCAAGTAAAACTTAGTCAACCATCCCTATTTTCTTTTATCAGTTATTTGTCAAGAGAGGAAGCTTCTTGGAATTGGGAATAAGTCAACAGTATATTAGACAACAGTAGTGGTACTTATCCAGATGCCCACGTGTAACAAGGTGGTCCATAGGAAAAAAGGAAGTTCCAGATTCCCTGTCCCACCCAGAAGGAGGGTGGAGCTGAGCAGAGAAAAAGGAGAAAAGAGAAGAGAGAAGGAGAGAATGAAGCAGGATGGAGAGCCAGGAGACTTAAGGAAGCCACATGGAACAGCAAGCATGTGATGAAGAAACCATGCTTGTTTCCTGACCCTGGACTGGTTAAGGCAGATGTGGGTGAGAGACCTGTAGGGAGGTGACCATGGCAGTGTTTATATTGATTTTGATTTTGCTCTTTTCCTCCCAGATTTGTCTGGCCATTTCTGACCCTTTTCCATGGGTCCCGGCCAGAAGGCGCTTTAGTCTTGTGGCGGCTTTCAGGCCTTGCTTTGGGCCAATCCCTTTTGGGTTGACTTTTGCCCACGAGGGGTTGGGTAACTACAAGTGTTTGATTTAGAAGTTATATTCTTTGTGTTCCGCATTTTATATTTACTGTATTAAAGTCCCTTTTCATTAAAGTTTTATATGTTTTGTCATGTTGCGGCGGATGGCAGAACCTACTTAGAGCAGGCAGGTTTTGGGGCTTCAGAGGTGTCCCTCTCCCCCTGTCCTCTAACAGAATTGGGATGCCCTATAACAGATTTTGTCCTATAACACACAGATACTACAAAAAAAGAAATGAATCTGAAAAGGAAATAAGGCTTTGATGGCTTGAGACATAAACACTGAAAATTCAAAGCTGCATGTTAAAAATGCAAAAATGTATGGGATAAATGTTTGTGACTCCTAATAATCAATTTCATGCTCCCCTTTCCTCCTTGGATACTCATAAAGAGGACTAATATGGTTGTTTCTAAAATTAAAACAAAATAAAAAACAAGAATTAGTATGTTCAGTTGAAATAATAAAAATGTGAGAGGGAGAATTATAATTCTCAAATTTAAAGCTAATTCATTTTAAATGTAAATTTCATTTGAACTAAATCAGAAGATTTATTCAGCAAAAAAAAAATTGAACAAGTTCTCTAATTCTACTTTTTTTTTAAAGATTTATTTATTTATTTATTTTTTTTAAAGATTTATTTACTTATGCGTACAAAGCTGGGGTACAGGCCAGAGATGCGGAGGGTGAGAGGATTCACCAGAGACAGAGCAGGAAGCAGAACAGGCAGATCGATGAAGTACACTGCTGACGGGTGGGTCAGGAGAGGTCTGCCGCGCCATGTGGTCACCTCAGGGGCAGGCAGGGATCGCACTCATGCGAAAGTGGCTTTAGTTTCTCAGTGCAGTGCTTTAACCACCAGGGAGGGCCTAAAGATTTATTTATTTATGCATACAGAACTGGTGTACAGGACAGAGGTGATGGGGAAGTGAGAGAATTCTCTAGAGACAGAGTGAGGAGCAGAACAGGCAGATGGATGAAGAACACTGCTGAGGGGAGCAGCAGGTGGGTCAGGAGAGGTCTGCAGCGCCATATGGATTACCTCTGGGGCAGGGATTGAACTCATGCTGAAGTGGCTTTGGCTTCTTATGCTGTGCTTTAACCCACTGTGCCATCAAGGAGGGCCCTCTAATTCTACTTTTATATAATCTTCCCTTGCTCTACTGAATTTCATGCCACGTCTAACTGACCTTTCATTGGCAGTCAAAGGAAATGTGTAGGGGAGGGAAAAATCCTGTGCATTCAATTTTAACACCAATACTTATTTGGCAACTTTACATGCTTCTAAAACTTTACTGTGCATGAGAATAATCATCTAGAGATCTTGTTAAAGTGAAACATTTGATTCACTAGGTCTGAGTTGGAAGTGTAAGAATCTGCATTTTTAGCAAGTTTCAGGTGAGGATTATGGGGCATTGTTCAAAGTATCAAAGTGCTGAAGAGCAGGTGACAGACAAAAAAAAAAAAAAAAAAAACAAACGAACAATTCCAGCAAGCATTACATCTTCCTTAGAAAATCATAAGGAAATAATTCTTCAAATTTAAGGGATAATAAAAAGATAGCAATGAGATAAATGCAGAAATGTATGTAACAGATTTCCCAAGATCTCTGAAGCTATTTCAAGTCTAAGAGATCAAAGCTAATAAAAAAAAAAAATACTATCAAGAAACCAGAGTTGTGATGATAGAATAAACTTAACATTGACTGCATTTAAGTGAGGTGTTCTGAAGTTGTCATCTAATAATAATAAGATAGTAGCTATCAAGTTAATATTTTATAGCGTTTTTACTATCGACAAATGTTTAACCATAATCAGTTTGGATTATAATTATCAGAAATCTAAACCAGTGTTCTAAACTGTCCAACTCTGTCCCAATGAACAAAATATAATACTATTAAAAAGGTGAAAACAAAAATAAATTGGAAAAGGAATATATCTTTCACATTTGACCAAGTATGTTTTGCTGTAGGGTATAAATGAATTGGGATTCTGATGCAAATTATTCATTATAAGACAAAGAAAACTAATAGAAGTAGTTCTCAAAGTAATGATTTAGGGCTTGAATTTGACATGTTTTCCAAGGGCCTTTATGATTATACATAATTCATGAATCTATTTTTTGTAATGTTTGAGGTTTTTTGTGTTTTTTTTTTCCCCAGAAGTGTTTTTTAATGATTAGGTCACATGGCCAGAACAGTCCTTTAATCTCTCTTTTTCCTGGTTTATCATTTTGCTTTGGAATACATTAGCCTTTGCTGCATACCTTTCAAAACATCTACTTTTGCAATCAACTTAGAACAAAAAATGAACAGTGAGACCTAGCGGAATATTATGTACTGAAGATAGCTAAAATGGATATAATTTTGAAATGAGAAAGGAATATACATACAAGATGGTCAGCACAAAATAAAGCAATGCATGCCTGCTGGACAAGTGTTGCCAAATGGACTTGTTGAATATAAAAACTGGGAGCAAAATGTAATTAACCAACTTCACCTAAATAAAAAGATATTTTTTTAAAGATTTATTTATTTCTGCATACCAAACACAGACCTGGGGTGCAGGCCAGAGGTGCAGAGGCAGTGAGAGGATTCACCAGAGACAGAGTGGGGAGCAGAACAGGCAGATGGAAGAAGAGCACTGCTGAGGGGAACAGTGGGCAGGCCAGAAGAGGTCCGCTGCACCCTGTGGATCACCTCCAGGGTGAGGGATTGAACTCACACTGAAGTGCCTGCTGCCAGCTTCATAGTGCTGCACCTTAACCCATTGCACCACCAGGGAGGACCTAATACATTTATTCTTAAAAAGCTGGCATGTGCTCTGAAACAATGTAAGTAGTTCTATATGAAGACAATGTAGTTTTACACATTAAAAACTAGAACATTTCCACTAGTGAATAGTTAGACATGCTAATATTGTTTAAATTTGGGAAAAGATAGGCTTTTGGAGAATTTCTTTTTCACAGTTTTGGAGACATACGAAGTTCAACATCAGTGGTCCTTGTTTTGCCTAGTCATTCCTACTGCTGGCTGTCATACCTGATCTTTAACAGTTCTAAATGATTTATACTCACTTAGTAAGTGGGAAAAAACAATCATTCCTGATGCAACTAAAGCAGTGTGTTAGTACAGTACATTTAAAAGACTATGCTTCTGCCATAACTTAAATGTAAGTATTTAATCCATTCTTAAAAGTTTATAGTTGGGATATTTTATCAACACTGACTTTTTAAAATGAGAATTTGCAAAGAATTTTATTTTGTTTATTACTCAGTCTTTTCTCTCCTGGGAGGGTTTCCTTATATTAATTGCTTCTGTGCTCAGATGCTTCTAATTATTAACCTGCAGGTGTCTCTAATCACTGTGTCTTCCAGCAGAGTTTTGTTCGAGGGCCATTAACTGCGATGCTTAATTACAATACACTATACCTACTTTTGTGTACTGTTTGATCTTTCATTTGGCTTTCCAGACCTCAGAAAATAGTCATTGGCAATCATTTTCTACAATTAACCACAGTGCCCTGTATCTGTTTCTCTGTTATTAAATTGGATCAGACTGCAGAGAGTTCTAGACGAGCTAATCCTTAAAGCTGAAAAGACTTAACTCTAAGATATGCTGAATGGCACTTAGTCTCTAGTATATGCAAACCAGACAGTGTGGATGTGTTCCTATGTTTTAAAACTGTAAGTCTAATGTATACAAATGTATAGAACCAGATTCTTAAGGTGTGCAGGGTTCTTTAAAAACTTAATTCTTATGTTTAAAATGTTTGCATTCATAGACGATGCAATAGAGTTCAGCCTAAAGGAGACTTTTCTGTTTCTGAGCTTTATTTTCCAAGTTGCATTGTTTGATCACTCATATCTCAGGTCATTTTTAAAAAGTCCAGGAGTATGTCTGATTAGATGAATGTCAGTATTCGGCCATATTCCTGCTGCAGAACTGTTGTAGTGTCATAAGCTATGTACCTTCTGTTTCACACCAGAATACATTATTCATCGAATAAAAATCAACATGCTAGTAAAGATGTTTATAGGTCACTAGTTTTCTCCTACTCGGAGCGCTTATTTGAATCTCTGAACATGTCTTTGACCCAGACGTGGCATCTAAATGGGGCATAGTGATTATAGCCCTGTGCATGACAGAAAGCTTGGAGGCAAGACCCAACATGTAAGTGAACAGCACCGTGTGCTGGGTTCACCCCGCCCTGGTAATTGCTGTTTGGTTTGACTCAGCAGGATCACAAGGGGGCCATTTGTTGTGTGGCGGGTCTGCTTTCCTCGCAGGTGATATTTATTGTATTTTGTTTTTCATTTGTCTGTTGTAGGTTCAGGTTTTGTTGGGGCTGTTTGTTAGAATTGTGGTTTTGGCAACGCTGATTCATGTGGAGGGAAGCAAGCATGCGTTCAGAAGCTTAGTGACACACTCAAAATCAGGATTATCTCATATGTGACACAGCCTAGATTTTATCTTTTGTTATAAAGTTAATCTTCAGCACCTTTGAACATGCAGTGTCATCATACCTCTGTCACAAATGCCTCGCTTTCCATTCTTTCCCACCTCACGCTACTGTTCAGATATTTTCAGTGTTACCAAAAATAGCTTTGAAGAACACTTTGTATTTCTTGCAAATAGCATTTGTGTTAGCTTTGTTACCTGTAGCATGTTAAACAAAAATAGCTTCAAATAAAAAAAAATCATAATTGACAAAAACCACAATTCTATAAATTAAAAACTCAGGATGTTATTACATGATTTTTAAAACTTAATATCAAAGCTTTTTGAGAAGTTACTTGTATTAATTTATTCACAATTCTTTACTGAATTAGTTCATTGTTAAATTTTCTACCCATCCATGAAATCAAAAGATTATTCTCAAATATACCCATACATATGTATTCTTATGTTAGGAAACTTAAATTTATTAAACTGGAAACTCAGTTCTTGCAAAGAAGCTCTCAGCTATTCTGTTGGTGAAGAAGAATAAATCTTAAATATGCTGCTACAGATGATGTGTGATTCAGTCTTAACTTATTTCCATTAATAGTTTATTTGCCTGTGTTGAGTACTGTCACACCTGTAAAAGAATATTACCCTGGAATTTCTACAAGACAGCAAATGACCTTTGTTATTCTAAATAAATTATCACTCTTTTGATTATTTATTTTAAGTTTGCTCTAAAGTTTCTAAAACCTTTCTGTCGTAACTATTTAAAAAGAAACTTAATTGTGGTTCCTGATATAAATTACCTATAATCATAAAATATCATGTATATGTATCTACAATTTGCTACATGGTTCACATAAGTAGAAATGTCTGAATTAAAATCCTCACTGAAAAATTCTTCTATTTTGTGTCTTATAATCTATTATGAAAGTCTACAGCATCAAATCCATTACTCCCTGAACTTTCAGGGGGGAATTATTATGATAAGTATGTAAGAAATCTTAAAATATTATTGAAACATGTTCCTAATTATTTAACGCTGCTATCATGTTCACTTTTGTGACTTTTATAAATGATCCTAAACTTTGTGGTCATTAGTAAAACTCACTAATATGCTAGGAAAACAATCTATAGGCCTGTTATCTCGTTTCTTTATTCTAATCATTCTGAATAATGAGAAGACATCAGTATATTAATGGTGTCATTTTCTGGTTTTTATCCTCAACAGAAGTATATGATGGAAGCCATTTATCTCAAGGGCAATTTAGTATCACACAGGAGAAGACGGTAAATGGAAGAAGTCTTGTATTATGATTTATTTCATGCCAAATGATCTAAGGTTGCTAACTATCCATTTATTTTATCTGGTTGTCCGATACAAGATTACCTAATTAAATTTGAGGTCCAAGAAGTAGCTATTATCAAACCAATGGTTTCTTAAGATTGTTAAAAATATTCATGTGCTGGAACTTATTGTTCAACAGTGTTCATTTTTAAGATTGTTTTGAAGTTTTGCCTGAGTCCTCAATTTAATTACTCAAGTTGAAGTTCTATTCAAACTATGTAGCAAAGCAGCAAGAAAAATTGAATTCCAGATCTAGCAACCAACTTCTCTTAATGACCCATTATGTATTATCTTTTGGTATCTAAAGCACATCTGCAATAGTTAAAAAATATACATCAGCCCATTGTGTGAGTACACGGGAGGGTTTAATTATCTCTTTTTGCTTGATATGGGCATATACAATATTATGGGTCATCTAAGTGATACATATTTACTTTTTCATGGTGAATTTAAAAACTTCTTATTAGGAAGTAAGTTTAAATTCAGCATAATTCTATTACATAATATAAATTTGAAATAATGATAAATGAGAGCTATTGTCAGTTAATGAAATTTCATCTATTTTGTGAGGGTTATGAGAAGTGATAAGATTACATGTGGAAATCTGAACAATTTAAAAATTGTTTATCATTATCTCCTCAAACATTTATAGAGGGCATATGACCCTATAAACTTTGCTTGGTATCAGGGATAGGAAGATAACAGTATGCTCTTGTTTTCTTAGAATTTGCATTCTAGTGGAGAATATGGCTCTGGAGAGTACCAAACTCAAGATAGTTAGGTCTATTAGGATATAGTTGAATTTATATAGTTTTTAAAAACTAAAATATCAAATCAAGGGAACAGGTTTTTACTTAGCACATTCCTAGAAACCAAAGGCTATTTCAATTTTTTTCAAGTTAGTATTCCTAATATTATCCTATTAGGATATAGTTGAATTTATATAGTTTTTATTTATAATGCTAGTGCCTTTGGAACAAGACAAAAAAAAATATATGCAAATGGGAAATGGTGGTAGGAAATAGATTATTCATATCTCCCTAAATAGAAATGATATATAGTCCAGTAGCATGAAGAGTGTGAATTGAAAAATAAAGCAGAGATGGTCTGCTTGTAGAACAGTTGAGTCTTTTCAAGAAGGTCTAGTTGTACAGAGTTGAGTCACACACCTAATTTAACTGGATCAGTTGAGCAGCAGATACCTGAACCTCAATAATGAAAATGATAGAAGAAATGTGTGAATTAATCAAAACGTTCTTGAATTTGATCACTCCCTAGTTCCACAATGGGTTAATGCACAGTGCTACGAGGCTGTCTGCAGACACTGCAGCGTGAGTTCGATTCCCTGCCAAGGAGGATTCCCACTGGTGCGGCAGACCTCTCCTGGCCTACCCACTGCTCCCCTCAGCAGTGTAGCTGAGTAGATCTGCCTGTTCTGCTCCCCACTCTCTGTCTCTGGTGAATTCTCTCACCCCCGCGCCCCACATCTCTGGCCTGTATCCCAGTTCTTGTATGCATAAATAAATAAATCTTAAAAAAAAAAAGTTCTTGAATCATGGGGAGTACAGATTGCCAACAATTAAAATCCAGGTCTGAAAAAATCTATGTGCATCGAGTAGGTGATTTAAATTACTTACATGGGTAATTTAAATGCCTTAAATTTTTGCCTTTACAAAGGAACTTAAGAGCTTAAATTTGAGAAAAATTCCAACTATAGACACCATCTTCACAGAAAAAGTAACTTTTGAATTGAGCCTTAAAGAGATATGAAATTTTATTGGGTAGGAAAAGACAAAAGACCACTTCAGGTAGATGGAATACATGCTTTTCAAACAAATTAAAAACTAATCTCTCCCTAGTATAAGATCTCAAACATAGAGCTGTGTAAAAGTAAAGATGACATAACTTCTTTACACTATATTAGATAAGCAATAGTGATAGCAATCACTATTCCTACTTAAATTATTCAAAGATCTGTATTATATAAAAATAACAGCATTCACACACTTAGACAATCATGGTCCATAATTATCCCATCACAAAAATAGAACTAAAATTAGAGGCTCCATGCAAACCACCCATAAGTGCTAAGGTCAGAGACGACAGAATGAAGTGGATGGTACTTGAGAAAGCTACCTGATACCTCTCAGTGTCATCTAAGAACTGCTTAGCAAAATCGCTTTCTGGGGCCATTGGACAAATTCCAAGTACTGTAAGACATTGGTCTTATTCTAGATACAGTGACTCTAGATATTGTAACTCCTGACTTGTAAGAGCCAAAATGACTGCATCTGATATCATATCCACTTCCCATGCTTTGCCTTTCTCCTAGATGTTTTCTTGATTTTTCTAAGGCAGGAGATATCCTGAAACACACTGGGGACTAATTGTGTACAATATGGAAGCATGAGGGTTTGGGTGCAGGGAAGGCATCTTAATGGTTTATGAAACAACCAGTGATAGTAGAAATGAGTGATGACTGATCGATTTTCTTTCTTTTCTTCATGATAGGATGAGTTGCATCAGTTTGTGTAGACTCTTAAGATGGCAAAACTATGCTTGATACAAAGAGTAGCAGCTCAGAAAGACAGTCCCATGTTTTTGCTCCCTTCTTTCTCTGGCTGCCTTTTTGTGAATCCCTTGGGACAGCACATCCAAATAGAGTTTTAGCACATATGTTTATTTTCTTGAGATTAAGCATAAATTCTATGGATAATGAACTCCTTTTAATTAAACAGTTAAATAGTTGACAAAATAGTGACACATAGCTGTTTGAAACTATTTGTATTAAGATTTAAGGGGTAAGCTTTTAATAGACTTTAATTTTCTATTTCTAAGGAAATTTCTCCCTGTTTCCAAACACAGTAAAAACAGTAAGCCTTGTTGCCTTGTCACTAAATAAATATGTGTTTTTTGTTGTTGTTCTTTTTTTTTTTTTGGTTCCTGGGGACTTAAATGTTGGGCTGTCATATACTTTGGGGGACATTTGTTACATGTTGAGGTTTGGGATTTAACTATCAAAATGAGATGCCTGAAAGATCTGACCTGCAGTCTTAAAAATCTTCTAACCACATCAGAAATGCCAGTTGTACTGAATTGTTTCACCCTTTATAACAAAGAGAAAAAATGATTTTTCTGATTGAGGATCCCTTTTATGTTAAGCTTAAATCAAAAGTAAATATACCATATACAACAGTTGGGGAAATCACTTAAAATACTTACCCTAAGAGTTAAATCTAAGTTTAGTGGTAGAAGAGTAGAAGTCTCCTATTACTGATAGCACAACTCCTAGTGTCACCACAGGAAGACAGGCAAGTCATATTCGCCTTTGAATGCGAATATGAAAAGATAACTGTGTAGGGAGCCTGGCATGCCTGGTTAGCATAACAGAGAAGAGGGCCTCTGGGTCAATTGTATCTGGAGTACAGTCCTCTGGCCACTTGAGAAGTATGGAATGTTGATATTTCTTTGCCCTTCACACTTGACATAAGGATGAGAATTGTCCCAAAGGTCACCCACCAAGACTGTCTCTATCCAAAGTTTATTTTTCTGATTTCTTCCAATTCAGTTCCTCTGACTAAGTCAATACGTTTAGCTGTGCCCCCATCATGAAAACTCTCCATCTTTAATTTGCCATGTATTCCTGAATAGTCTGCTGGAATTTCCACTCCTTTTTTTTTTTACCGAATGTGGATCCACTCAGTTATCCAGTTTGTTTTCTGCTTCCTACACTGATTTTCATCAGAATTTCAGCCAATCATACAGTTCTAGTAGCAACAACTTTTAGCCTGATTTCTCAATACTCTCAAAAGTCATGTGTTACCAGTGGCTTACACAACTTCACCACTTCAACATTTCACTGTCCTCTGAATGTACTTCTCCATCATCATATTTCTCATACATCGTCTGATGTCTTAATTAGTTTGCAAAGGTAGTATATTTGTCATCACTGTTCTCTGAATTTCTTATGAAAGACACATTCATCATCAGGATTATAAGTACTATAGAGACAAAATTATGTTATGGAGTTTCAGTTTCCCATATTATCTCATAGTCTTTAGTGTTTATCTATCATCTTATATATATATATATCATCTTCTACATAAAAAAATTCCTTTGACAATATCTTGCCACTGGAAAACGTTGATTTTAATCAGAGCCAGCAAGAATTAAGAAAGCTGATTTATTGGTTCTTTTTTGTTGTTGTTGTTGTTGTTGTTAGCATTCACATGTGTGTGATGTTTAAAATCCTCTAATCTCTGTGAGTCTCTTTAGTACATATTTCCATCAGATATTTTTACCTGTTGAGGACTAACAACCTTTAAGATAAATGCCAATTTTTCCTGGACCTTGTCATCCCCTCAAAAGTTCATAAATTGTTTTGTCAGAACTTTGAGAAAGTTCTTTACCCTTTCTATTCTTTCTTACTATTTTCACACTGCAGAATATGCTGGTAGCATACCTACACAATGCCCGCAAAGCTTCTCTGAAGCATAGCTGTGTGGCTGAGACTGACCAATGACTGTTGCTGAGAATCTGATCCATGTTCACAGTGAGCAAGAGAAACCCCTTTCCAAGCTGACTTTTGACTGAAAATGGAATGACTCACTTTCTCCCAGTAGTCAGTACGACTGATTTCTCAGTCGCGGACTTTGATTCTCAAAGTCTTTCAAGGGAAAAGGATTTAAAATACATATATAAAAAAAATGAGATTTGCAGCTGTTGAGATATGGAATCTTAAATATATCAAGAAATATTTGTGGGAGATCAACTGAGATATTAGCAAAAATCATAAAAGTCAGAAAAATCAAGGTCCATCACTCCTGGAAGTTACTGATGCTATGCTTGGGGTAAAATGATGAAATTACACTGACAAAACACACAAAGTTTTAGTATATAAGAATCATCATAGTAACACATATAATTGCTTCGCTTCATGGTAAGGGAAAGAGAGAGTGATCAAGCAAGTGCCAGTTACAATATTTGAAGACACAAAACAAAATAATAGGATGTTCTCTGATAATCAAAGCAAGAGTTGCTTGTATATGTTATATTTAATACTGTAAGCGTCATTAAATTTCCCACATTTTACAGAATATTAGTGGAAGCAAGATCACACACACACACAATTTTAGTTCCATAATCTCAAAAAAAAAAAAAAAAAAGGATAAGTTGGAATGACTCCAGAGACTGCAGCTAAAGAATCTGGGGTCTTGGAGAGATGGCAGAGTAGATAGACTTCTGCCATCTTCTGCATGCGAAGATGAAAATATTTGTGTCAAAAGATGACCTCAAATTTGAGCTTCTGGTAGAGATTGAAATAACAGGAATTTAGGACATTGATGGGTTTTTAGAAAAGTTGTGAGGATGAAGTTATACATTTTGATATTTTAAAAGGATAGGGAGAGGTAGAAATGTCTTTCAAGTACATATAGCTCTTCTTCAGCTTCTGTTTCAGTCCCCTGTCCCTCCCTGGAGATCAGATAAAAAAGTATCACCAGTAATACACAAAGATCTGTTATCCTGAGCAGCTTTTCCAGGAACATGCACGAGCTTGTAAAAATTCTATTGTGATGGGCAAATGCAGGGAACACCCAATACTCTAGTATACTAGTTTCTTGGACTCTGACTATCATTATTTTGGTGCATCTGTCCTCTAGCTATCAAGAAAAAGCCAAAATCACAAATCATGCATTTTATTCCTAGCTGTTATTTTCAATCTGTTTTGCTCAATTTATCTAATGTTCAGATATCAACAATAATCACAGGCCTTTTGAACGTCCATTATAAACTCACGGTCTAATAATAGACCCATTACCTTCACTTCTCAACTTACCTAACTAAAATTTCCTAGACCAAATAATAATAATAATAATGATAATAATAATAATAATAATATACATACTCTCCTCTTTTTAATGTCTTTCCCTTTATTTACCCTACTCATTTGGCAAAAATGCAACTGTGGTTATTTTTCCCACCTGCTGTTCACTTGCAGAATTGGAGAGAAGCTCACCGACTTGCTTGTTTCATCTTGAATACAATAATTACCTCCAAAATTATCAGAAACTCCACTTCAATCTCTTTAGTCAAATAATTGTGCTTCTTCTCTCTCCTCAAGCCAATGAAACATCATTCTGCTCCTTTCTCTAAGTTGACTGTTCTGTGTGTTAATTCATCAAGGAAATAGAATAGGTTAAAGAGAATGTCTACATGCTCCAACAATTTTTGAAACAAATTCCCTTTCCTGTATTGTGACCAACCTCCTACCTCAGTGAATGAATTGCTAACCTGGCTTCTTCCTCAGACCAACTCTTTCAATTGAAACACTGGTTCCTGTCCAATTCCAGATATAGAAGACAGTTTTGTCAATTAACTGTAATTATATTTGGGAATGCCTTTTAGAAAATATAGGTTAATTTTATCCCATGAGTGAATTTCACAATATTATTATCATTCCTCTCCCTTTGACCAGACATTTGCTTGCATAAATTCATTTAATTCATTTCTGTATCATTTAAGAAGGTCAGACTGGCCAAGGGTAACCTTGGGGATGGGAAAAAAGAAACCCCTCAAAGTCTTAACAAGGTCTAATTGAGCATACTGATTATTTCCTCAGGAAACTAGTTCAACCAGTTCTTTTTATTTTATCAGCAAAAATTAAATATTCTAGCATATGAAGTCTGTAAGTTGATAAAATTTTCTGATATTTTAAAAGTTGAACTTTTCAATAACAGTGATTAATAAAGATTTGTCCTGAACACCGTTAATTCATTTATAAGTCTCCATTTATACTTTGTTGTTTAGGTAGTAGTGTCTATTATCTCTAGGACAAAAAAAAAAAAAAAACAAATCCTCCTTCTCTCTCTCTCTCCCTCTATCATTTCACTAAACTTATTAGCAATAATTGCTTTATGGCTTGTAAATTCAGTGAATTTTGGATTCCATTTTAGGCTTTTTGATGATAAATATAATTTTGTGCATGTTTTGATATTTCAAAATGTCTTCTGTTTGAGTTCAGGCTATTTTTCCTAAAACTGCTAAGTGTTTAAATAATTTATTATATTTTATGGGCTTGAAGTGATAAATCAAAATATGTAAGAATTTTATTATTTTTATACATTTTTGTAGGTAAAGTATTTCTAAATAATATATAATTTCCTTCTCATTAAAAAATCATTATCCAGTATCTTTGGAAAATAGATCCATTTATTATATTTTGCCTGCCATTCACAGTGTTGTCATATGAATGAGATCTCTAAGAATTAAATATGTAATATCTTGTGCTGAAGAAGTCAAAATAAATTATCAAGTCAGTTCTCATTTGGATAGTTCAAGGACTTTGAATCACCTCCTAATTAAAAAGTTGTTCTAGTAGATTTTAATTTTTGCTCAGAGACATGAAAACTTACTTTCTTTGTACTTTAGAGTCAGAATTCCTGGGGAAAACGTGCAGCAAATTCTACTTATATTAATATTTTTCTGAATTGTCTGACAGTTTTTACAATCCCATTGTATTGTCTCAGTGAAACCCAATTTTTTAACTCAACCAAAGTAAATGTAATTGTATCTGTATGGGGAAAACCTAGGAGGTTATTTTTAAGTAACCTAGCTTTGATTTTTGTCCTTTTAAACATATATTAAAACTCACTGTGTTAATTGTTCACATAGTGAGTATGTTTTTAAAAATTAAAATTACTAAAAGTTACAATACTCCTGCTATAAAAAGTATTTTGTGTGTTTCTTCATTTGCTCTTTATTATGCTACTTCCTTACTCCTATATATATATGTGTGTGTGTGTGTGTATATGTATATATACATATATATGTATATATATATACATATGTATATATATACATACACAAACACACACATACACACACACACACACACATATATAACCTTCATAATGTATCTTGTTGAACTAAATCTAATACTATTTGGCTTAGAAAGCAAACACTCTTACAAAACAAATTAATGAACAACTCCTCTGAAGCAAAATAAGTTCCATTTGTATATGTAAAATATCCAGCTGAAATTTTCCTTATGTGTCCAACTCATTAACAATTTTCAAACCATTTGAAGTCGGTGATAATTCAGCAACCAGAGACTGGCATGCTTGGTGTCCTAGGATATTTGTATTGTATTGACAGTTATTAAAATTGCATTATAACATATTCGTTCTTTTAAGCTTTGTCATGGTATAAATTGACAGAACAGCACTATATAATTTCTTCAGTGGTTATTGAATGAAATCTGTATAATTAGTACTAAATCTGTGCTCAGATAAAAATGATTTCTTTAGTACATTTTGACAACAGTGACAGGAAATTTTGGGAAAGGAAACCAAGTTCTTGGCAGTCTGAAATACTCAGTACTCTATCTAAACTAACTTCAGAATGTTCTGACATCATCAAATACTTAAGAAAAGGTTTCATGTTCCTCTTTAGGAAGACAGCTTTCATTTACTCAAACTTGGTTATTTTGTGATTTTTTTTTCCCCATTTGGAATAAAATGTTTTTAAGTAATTTCATTTTGGCAGTTCCAGTTGTCCCAGGAGTGACATATGTATCCCTCACTTAGGCAAAACTGCACTTCCTGCTTCCTTGATCTTCTGCACTTGGGAACAATAGAAAACTCTACGTTTGCTCTTTGAAAACTTGACTTGTCTTTTCATCACCACAAATTGAAAGGGGGAGGCCTCGCCTCTGTTTGGAATCCCACCTCCAGCCCACTCCAAGTTGCTGACTGCTTTACAGGCAATGTCAGTGCCACTGTGTTGTACTGAAAGCGGACTGTCTCCTTTCTGTCAGAAGAAAATCCCGGTTCTAACCTTTCACCTACATCACAACTAGTATCTCTAGAGTAAATATCCCATAGACTATCAGAAACTGAGAAAGTGGCATCAATATTTTTATTTAGAAAAGTCTGCTATTTAATATTAAGTCCATCTTTAAATATGAGAGTAAATTACTGTATTTACCTTTGAACTTGAATAGTTGATCTTTACAGTCAAAATGTGAAAAGAACTTCATCCATTGAGTTCTTCATTTTACTGCCTTGATTTTTTTACTTTGGGCTTTTTTTTTTTTTTTTTGGAGTTTTGAGGGCATATTGACTACATTCAGTATTGAATGCAAAGACTATACAAATATTAATAAGACATACTAATAAAAAGGGAATTTTATATTTAAAAAATTCATTTGGATAATAGATTTGAGATACACACAGATAGTTTTTTTACATATTTGAAATATTTTCAGTTCTTAAATATTAAAATAACTTCTACTTAGTTGATAAAATTACTAGTTAGAATTTTATCAAGCCCATAAATTAAACTTAAAATGTCAAATTAATATTTTATATAACTTATTTGGTCTGATAATATTGATAATACTGGCAATGTAGATGTTCATTAAGTGGTAATTATTAAGAACTTAAATCGACGAGAACTTGGGTCCATTGGTCGTAACTGTAAATGCTTAAGAACATTCAAGAGAATTTAAATTTTTAGGGAATTTCTGAATACTTTTAAAAATTCTTTCTTAATCTCTAAATTTTGAGATACACAAATCATCTATCTTGACCTCTCCTGCTGAAAATTGCTAGATCATTGATAAGTAAGGAAAGAAATTCTAAACTACACTAAGAGCTTAGGTCAGTGTGGACTGTAACTAATTAAAGTGAGAACTGGGCATTCAGTCCTAAGCATCCTTTGAGATCTTTTAGTTGTAGATGAGTCTGAAATATGATGGAATAAGTGTGTGTCCGTAATATGAGTACCTTGTCTGCATGGGGTTCATAGACAATATGCAAAACAGTTTTCATTTCACTTCATACTTATGATGGATTTATCAGTAGTTGGAATAGGATTGAAATTTAGATACACATTAAATATGCTAATTATATTCTTGTTTAACTGCATAACAACATCAGGAAACAGCTGCCTTCACAAAAAAGTGCTGGCTTTAACTTATAGTAAAGAGAGTTTCAGCAGTTTTGTTACACTTTGGAATATCCCGTCGCATATTTTGATGATTTCTATGAGGGCTGGAAATTCTACCCATGGAAATGTCGAAGGCACAGAAGGCATATCTTCTCCAAAAAACAAAACAGAATGTATGACGCTGACATCTGTGCCAAGCACATCCCTCGCTACAAGTGCAGATGTCCATAAAAAGTGCAGACACAGTAAACCAACCTACATGACTTGATTCCAAAGTGATAAATGCTCAAATAAGAGTGTCATAAGGTCTAGAGGTTACTAAAGATCAAATTTATTACTAATAAACATTACCTTTTCTCAGTTCAAGAATAGACAAATATATATGCATGAATAGATCCACAAGAATTCCTTTTCTGGAGGAATTTACTTACACTTAGTCAATGATTTACTGTGCATGTATTTGAGAAAAGCAAGTTTTCCTCTAGTAGTAGAAAATAATAGTATTATGGTGTGAAGTGTTAATAATTTATTTAAGTTTCTCCATATATTTAAGATCATCTTAAATTCTTTAGTAACAAATATTTCTCAGAAATATATTTTCTACTATATACATTATAGAAAGGAAACAGAGTATGTCTAGCTGGTATTCATTATGGTCCAATTATATAGCATGCAAAGATATTTAGGAACTGAGCCTTTTCTTCCATGTGTTTGCTAGGAGAGGGATGGATCATGTGATAACCCTAGGAAGTGGAAGAAGGGTAATTGGACACTCAGTCCATTCTGCTCGAAAATCACCAGTGCCAGATGCAGAATACAACTAATGCCCCACTTTCCTCAAAAGGAAAATCCCTTTTTTATAGCCAATCTAGTGTAGCACAATAAATGAAACCAGATTTTTTTTATGAAGAAGGAGGTAGACATTTTGATAGAGATCTTGATCTGGCATTCAAAAATCTGTTCACCATTTTTTCCCCATTGGTATCCTTTAAAAAATTTAGAGTATTTAGAAAAAATACCCAAAACCTAATCGCATTCTTATGTCAAAAACAGACAAGCTCATATATATGGAGATGATTATTAAGTAAATGAAGAAAATATACAACGTAATAATATAATTAATGTAAAAGTATATATAGGATGTAATTAATGCCTCCTGCTTAGGTTCTGAAAACTAAATAATTTCTTGGACATATGTTTCATAGCACAAAAATAGATGGTGATATTTTTATGTAGTACTGGCATTTTTAAGTTTTTGTTTTTTTAATTATTCAATTTTGATGATAAAAATTTTCTCCTCGTAGAAGACTAGTCCTTTAACTTAAAAGGTCTGGCCTTGACTTCTGCAGAGACTTACTTTTTTGATTTTTACATAGACTTCCTTAATGTGTGTAACATTCTTTCATTTATTAGTAAAACTTTTGTTAACAACTCTCAAATGTAAGACATTATTCAAGGTGAACAATTTTGCCATAGTCCCTCTTCAACTAAATTGCATTTTCTTCCTTTCTCAGAGGTATGGTTAACTTTACACCTGATTACTTCAGTTACTACCTATATTATTCAACATTAGAGAAATATTAGTGAGTTTGTATACTTCATTAAGTGATAAAGTATAATAGTGACTAATTGTACTTAGTATATATTTTTATTCATTGGTATATTTTTTGAAGCATGGAAGGAGATTTATTCCTCTAGATCAATATAATTGGCAGATTCTATGATCACCTGTCATAGAAAGGATTTGGCATTTTTCCAAAAAGTTGTCTTTCAATTAACTATATGTGTGACTCTACATTTAGATTAGAAGAAAAGACCTTGGTATCATAATTCACCAGCAATTCTAGAAGGTATGTCCATCCAGGTGCTGCGTATGTGACAACATGGATAACAAGAAATTGGGCCAAGTCATTAAACCTGCTATCACTGTAAAGACATCCTGGATAATGAAGCTTTCTCACGACTGGTAATAAAGTTTCCATAGCCTTTGACAAGAGCTAGAAACAACTTGATATTTGTGATTTTGAACCTCCCCTAGAGGAAATGGCATGCTCGTCAAAATTAGAATGTCTTACCAATATCTCTAGCCTGTAGTAAAAACAAAATAAACACTGCAAGGGAAACTGGTGTTGATTATTAAGAGTCAACATTCCTGTGGTTCATTTGAAGGAAAAGCTGTAGTCGTCAGCTGAGGGTACATGTGACCGCATCTAAGGGCTGGGATTTTCAAGTTCCTGTGTGCAATGGGTAACTGAGTGCCACAGTCATGCAGATGAGGAAAGATGGTGTCAAACTGTTTCCTTTCCATCTGGGGTTTTACAGCAACTGCGCTCACAGTTTCTCTTTAAGCAAAATAGAATGAAGAAAAATACAGCCAAAGTCTTGTGTGGTTTAGGCTGAATAATCTAAGCCAAATTATTGTTTAGGAATAGACTAAATACCAAATAAAACAAGGTCCAAATAGAAACAAGATAAGCTCAAGAAAAATTCACTTTATAAAGATCCTGAGCTAATTTGACTCATTCGGGAACAACCATTCCATGTGCTTGGTTCCAAGGAAGAGGGTTCACAGGTGTTTTACCATCTTCAATTAATATTAAATTATAATACACCAAGGATTCTCCAGCATTTTTCCTAATCTATTTTAATCTATAAAATATGTTCCTGAATAATATATCTTACTTTTAACATTTTATTCTTCTTTAGACGCTTTCTGTAGCCCTGAAATATAAACTTCACTAGGGCAATAGATACAAAATGTTTAATTTTCAATCCTGGCACACAGATAAGAAACACAGAACATGGTGAGTTAAATAATGAATCAGTTAAAGAAATAATGAATTACTTCACTGTATTTAAATGTGATCCAAAGGGTATAGTACTTATAGGAAATATACCGTCAACACATTTTTAGTTCAGATATATTTTGAAGGAAAGAAAGATGTTTTAATACTAAGAAGAGGTATGTCAACTATTTTTTTTAAGCCAGATGCTTGAAAAATATGGATTTATGGGGGATAGCTTTTAATCTAATATCACTTACTAGGAAATGCACTAATATATGCAATTTACAGATATGCATAGATTTGATCACAAATGACTTTTTAGTAAACCATTTTTTGTTTTGGGGGCATTTTTTTGGTTCAATCTAAACTCTGTCTCTGCCTCATCCTCCCTCCCACTACATACACCTCAGGACACTCATTAAGTTCCTCTCTCTCCCCCAAATCAATGTTCATTTACATAGAGGACAGTCATCTACTTTTCATTGTATTTGAAATGTTTTAACTTCATACATTTTCTGTAAAAGCTATTATCTCCTCAAGGATGTAAGACTATTTGTGTCTGGGTAAATACAGGTTTCAATAATAAAATTACAGGAATAACTCTTCACAAAGACCAGAGCAAAATGTGTGGGTTATAGAAGAAAACTGTTCTTCAAATGTATTTCAATGCATTTTATCATAGTAAAGTTGCTAAGTATAACAATTAAATTTATATTTAAACTGACAAAATCTTTTCAACCAAGATATAATTGAGAAATTATGTAATTCACCTGCTTCATGCTACTTTAAGACCACATTTAGGTAAAGGGGTATTTCTACCAGTCTCACAGTGGCCAGACATAGGGCTGTGCAATGCCTTTCCCAGTGCATTTCCCTGCTGGCAAGTGAGATAGACACATCCCCACCCAGGACCACAGAGGGTCTAGGATTTAAGAACTGATTCCTGGGAGTTCATTTAGCCTAAGGATGGATCTGAGTTTGATTCTGAATCTTTCTTCTGCCTGTCCTTCTAATTGCATTTTCGCCATGTCTGAATCTTCAAGGACAGAGAAAATGTATGTACTGCGTCTCCTGGACATTCTCATGACTCAGTGTGAGTTTCCTACCAAATTTTCTTTTTGCCTTAGCTCTCAGCAGCTGCTTTTTATGTCTTATGTGTCTTTTGCAAGTGACTAACTCTAGTAGAGCTATCCTTCATATCTCGTTGAGTCTTTCCTCCCATGCATATAGTTCTTTGAGTTTCAAAACTGGTTTTGTCAGTAAGGAAAATTTGGTTTATTTTTAGGAAACATGCAAGCTGCTTACAAAGTCTTCTCTTTTATTTTATTTTATTTTATTTTTTAACATTAATACCACTGGGAGGGAGGCTAAGTTTCACAGTTTCATTTAATTTCACATTATCCTGAAATTACTTTGCAAGGATTTGGGTGTGATATGTGGAATAGGGAAATATTGAGTTTAATGTTGCACTTTAAAGAGTGAGGAGGCACAAATTTCCTCTTTGCTCTTAGTTCCTCCACCACACTGGAGTCACCATGCTGGGAAAAGAAGCCCTTATAGTTGAGATATATATATAAGGACATGGCAGCCATACATAGAGAAAGAGTATAAAAAAATCTGGAAAACTGGTATAGTTACATAGAGTTTCATAATCTGACACCTGAAAAGGTTATATTGTAACATTATTAATATTCAGGACCAATTTTCTTGGGGTTAATAAAACCTGTTATCATTAGTCCAAATAATTTACTCCAAAAGCATAAAAAGACCATTCCTAAGATAAAAACAGAGCCATGACCCAAATCCTATACCCAGATTCAGTTTCCTAACCTCATTGTCTTTTTCCTGTCCTGGGGCCTGATGGGAAATGTTGAATAAAAGCCACACCTCCTATCCTTTCCACCACACAACTACTATTGCTGAAACATTATTACTTCTAGGTAAAAATTCAAGACATAACCTAGAAATATTTTATTGTTGTTGTTATCAACATGAATTATTGTGCCTTTTTTAGAAGCTTCTGGTTTAGATTCCTCAGTCACTCATCATTTATAAGCTAAAAAAACAAAAGACAGAATGCAGTCCTTAGAGACGCTCACAGAATATCTGTCAGAATAAGTGCAGTAAAAATCTCTATCTGCGTCTCCCAAACTTAGCTCCTGGAGTACTCAATTTTTCATCTCTTAATATCTTTATTTTTCTCATCAAGTAACAGTTTTGAAGGCAGGTATTAAAAAAGATTGATAGCTATCAATAAAAGCTAGCAATTTTTGTTCTCCATGGCTTGCATTTGTTATAGCAGTCAGGCAGAAAATGAACTGCTTCTCTTAAATTCTAAGTGAGTATGTGATGAGTTTATATGAAATTTAAAAAACATGCATAATAGTGTCCTGTCTATTGTGGGAGTTCACAGATAATGATAAGGAGCTGTTATATGATCTGCCAGTAATTCTCATCAAAAACTAACATAAATAACTCATTTTTGCCTTGAAAGATTTTTCTTATAGGGAATAAAGTCTAACTAATGAAAATAAACATTTACCTTTAATAATACATTTGCATTGAACTATGTAACTTGCTTTAAATATTTATATATTTTATCACTCATGTATAAGGCAGATTAGGTTACCTCTGCACAATTCAGTGCAATCTCTATGGGTAGGTAGATATGATTAGCATAGCTGAAAAAATTTCACTAAAAATAATCTTAATGGATCATTCTATTAGTATAACAGAAATTTCCAAAAGAAATTGTGCAGACATATTTCTGATTGAGTTCATCTGTTAATAATGGTGATTAATATATGAAAAAGCACTATTGACTGGTTTTTACCTTTTACTAGTATTTACTAATTCATTTAATCCTCATAACAATCCTCGGATAGCTTGTGTCATTGTTACATGATGAAACTACAAGAGAAATTAAGTAACTTCTCATGGCACAGAGTAAGTGACTGTTGGAATTAGGATTTAGGCAATCTGAGCACCAGCTTTGTTTTCTTAATCATGTAGCTACATAATTTCTAATAGTATAATTGCTGAAATACTTACTTACCCCTTCTCCTGACTGTACTATACATTTTACTGTATTCTTTTTCATCTCTATATTTATGTAGACCTTCCAGTTTTACTGCAAATGTATTAAATGATTCATTTTGAATTTGTAAGTCTGTGTGATTAGAATCCCATCAGACACATAGTAATTTAGGTTTTATTAAAAATGTTAGTAAAACATTTTAAGCTAAATCTATGCCCCCCTGCGTGGAGTTTCCATCAGTACACCAACTGTTTACACTGGTACTAAATAGCATGGCTTAATTTCTGTTTTGTCTTTTTTTTACTTTTCTCATCTTTTGTCACACCTCTGTCTTTCTCAGTCTCTTGTCTGACAGCCAGTACCAGTTTTATTTAACCAAGTTAATGAGGGTAACAGATGCAATCTTCTACCATGAATAAGCAATAGGTACATAATTAAAATGCTTGACTTCTCAAAGGTTTATTTACTAATTTGGTGATATTTATTGAGTGCCTACTTTGTTCCAAGGAATCTATTAGATACTGAAGCCACAGTGAAAAGCAAAAGTTTACATAATCCCTACTGTAATGGAGCAGTCTACTGGGGACCATAGTCATTAGCTAAACAGCTAAAGGAAACCACCCTCACAGATCCTGCTTTGTGATCTCTCTGTCTTAATACCCTGGTTCAAAGCCAGTTAAATTGTAAACTATAAAAAAAATAAATATCTCTAAATATTTCTTTGTATATCTTCTGTCCTTTAAATGAAGTTTAGTGTTTATAGAAAAAGATCTGATTTAAAAATAATATATAGATCTAAATTGTCCAGACATTCTGGTACTGTTCCAACTTTAATTCTTGACTAAAATGATAAAATGTGGCTGAGCTACAAACCAGCATTCTCAGCACAGACTCAGATATGTCAGTCATTAAGGTGACATCATCTTCTAGAAAAAAACGAGGTGATTGATATGATAAATGTCCGAGAAGAATGACTTTCAAAACTATAGCCCTGCCAAGTTTGTCAACACAAACTCACACTTCTTTCTTGTAGCACTTAGACTCAAAATTGCATCAAGCAATTTACTTAGATAATCCCTTATGAGCAGCTGCTACTCAAGTTGCACAGAAAAATCACCACTGGAGGTGAAAGGCTAATTTTGGAAAAAGAAAATCAGATAAATAACAAATACAAGTGAATGCTATCACTAAAATTGCTTCTTAGGAGAGTTAGTTATTCAATTCTTTTTGCTGCATATATACTGGTTTATGAGGAACCTGTTTACTGTGACAGGTAAAGGGAATGATATCTACATTTATATATATGGTACACAATATGTAGAGGAATTGATTTATTCTATCAGTTTGGTGAAACTAAAATAATGTGCATATTCATTGATTATAATTTTGTCTAGTTCAACTTTAAATTTGGAAGAACAGTGGGCCACTTTGACACTCAACTAATATAGTTTATATAGACAGAGAAAAATTAATTTCACAAGATTTTTATCCATTAAATCAAATACAATGGAAAACAAATGCAGGGACAAGGAAAATGAGAGTAGCATTACCAGTGGGCTCTAACTGCCACCAAATTGATTTCATTGCAATGTGCTTCGATATCCAGTAACTTCTAGTGGATTATGTCCTTACTTGGCACTCTAACCTAGGGTTTCATTCTGGAACCCTTTTAATACTTAGGTCTTCTTACTCAAAATTATACTCTCAAAATTCTAGTTTATTTAACTTTATGAAGCTATATGCAGCCACTGTAGCAGGAGTTGATCCCCTGTCAGGGAGCTGACCCACGTGGCTCAGCAGACCTCTCCTGTCTTAGCTACCCCGCTGCTCCCCTCAGCAGTGTGTTTTGGTTGATCTGCCAGTTCTGCTCCCCAGTCTGTGTCTGGTGAGTTCTCTCACCCCTGTATCTCACCTGTACCCCAGTTCATGTATGCATGGATAAGTAAATCTTTAAAAAAATAAAGTTAAACAAGGTTACTAACTTACCTCAGCTTTCTTTTCTGCTCATAATTTTTCGTGAACATCTAAAATCAGTAGGAAATCTTATTAAACAATGGTACAAAACACTTCTGCTATTAGTAAGATACATTTAAGGTTTAATCAAAACAGGTATTATGGGCTTCACTCTTCTGACTTGCTATCTTTTACATTGGGGAAGCATTCTGAATCACGAGGTGGGACAGTCTTCTAAAAATCTGCAGTATTTATTAACCATACCTCCCACAAACCCCAGTGAATTTAAAGAAATTGATACACCCTCAATACTGATAAAGTTTGTTGAACTCTGATAATCATGAGACTACCTCTTTTCTTTATTTGAATATGAAATAATGAAAAAGCAGGTAAAACTGGTTTAAATGAACTATAAAATGAGATTTAAAATATCATGCATATTTTACAATAAATGAATGCATGCAACAACTATATTCATCATGAACACATTTTTTAATAGTTTCTTCTTGAGAAGAAAAGTGTCAAGTATTATTTAAAAAAGATTCTTGGGGCATAGTTCTTTTCTCATTGATTGCTAACGCTTTAAGTAGCCTACTCTCTGAGTGATCCTGGGGGAGGGCGGTGATACACAACATGATTTTAATAGTGTATGTGTCGGCGGGCATTTGGAAAGGTTCTATAAAGTACCATCTGCACTTCTGAGATAAACAACTCAGAGAGATTAGTTTAATAACTAAATAGGAACTTAGCTTAAGAATCGAAAAGTTTAGTTTTTGCTGGTGATTTTATTTTCAAGATCAAAAACATTGTTGTAAACAGCAAGGTGCTTTTCAAGGAAATGCTAGTGACTGTCAAGGAAGAGTATACTATTTGTTTCTAAACACAAGTCTTATTGATCTGATGTAATCTTTTATTTTTATCCCACACCGAATATTTGAAAATCTCTGCCACTTTGTATTTGCAAAGAAAATTGGAGTATATACTTTTATGAGTATATACTTTGCTCCTTTAAAATTATAGGGAAAATGTGGCAATGATTTCAAACTTAAGCTAAAAAGTCTAAGAAATTAGAGTTGGAGTTATTCAAGGAGTACTAATTGGGTTAGATTTAAGATAGACAAAAAGAAAGATGATCAAATGATAATGAAAAATGCAGTTACAGTAGTAGGCAGAATGAAAACAACTGTTGTTTTACATGAATGTTACTTCTCATATTCATTTTTTAAAGCAAAACTTTGTTATACCCAAGTATGTACTCAGTGAGAAGTTCTTCCTCAATATATATGTTCATCCTGTGTACAAACTGGAGAGTGTTTTTCATTCTCAGAATTCATCAAAGAATTGTTTAAATGAACTATGTCTTGTATACCAACAAATGAACTATGTCTTGTATACCAACAAAGTATATAAAATGCTCTATGTATTTTCTAAGAGAGTAGCAAAACCCCAACACCTTTAATTAATTTCCAAAAGAATTGTTCAAATATGGGCCAAAAATATCATGTAAATTTCAGAATATAAAACCAAAACCAATTTGGGAAGCGTAGTAGATAAGATGTTGTACACAAGACATAAGATCTAAGTTTTTGATATTGACCATGTCATGATCTTGGGGTTAGCAAATGCTGCACTACTTCTTTCTTCTGTGTAATTGGAAATAACTGAAGTAGGTGCTCCCCCAAATCCTTTAAGTGACTGGAGAATTATAGCAGTTCTAATCCCCAGATCTCAGTTGAGAAGTTTTTCTTTCTAGTGGTACAATAAATCTTATATTCAGAAATGAAATTCAAATAGATGAGAAAATTGTCTTCCCCCTTTCTGAAGGAATAATTCTCTTTTCATTGTATTTTTTTAAATCTGTAATAACAAACATCAAAAGAACAACCCAACATAACTTTCCCCAAAACATCTATGAACAAACATCATTTGTTTTAAAGGCTAAAATTTCTTTTGCTAGATTAAATAACTTATAAGCCTGTCCATTTTATCAGCACACTGTAATCAGTAGCCAATTAACTTCCTAGAGAATTTTATTGTTTTCAATCAATAATAGCTAATTGCTCTATTTTCCAATTAATGATTTCTCAATTAATGACTCAAATGAAACTTCAGAAAGTAGTGAAAATTTTCGTATCAGAAACCTCATAATTATTTAATAAGAGGATAATTTGTAGATAAAATCTGCTTAAACAAAAATGAATTAGAACAACTGCAATTAGAGCAAGGTAGTCTTTCAAACAAAAAAATGTTGTTTCTTTCTGAATTAGGAGAAGGAGAATGACTATGATAAATTACTCCTTTTGCTCTTTGCTCTAAGATTTCTCAGTTGAAATAGAGAAATACAATGATATAGTCCAGATCTCAGTCAGCTTAGATTACATTCTTGGTACAGAGGGAGTGTAAAAAAAAATCAGTCCTATATGTCCAAAGGGCACACAGATAACTTCTGAGTAATTCAAACATAAACAGGAAAGAAATTTGATAGAAGACCTTGGTGGTGGTTCAGATCAGGTCTAATTACTGCTGCTTCTTGTGAACATTTTTGAATTAATAGGGTGGGAGGACAAACGGAAAGGCGAAGCATGATGAGTCTTTTGACTTTATAATCTGAAACCTTGAACCTCTTCCAAATTGGACCTCTCCCCATGAAACTGCCTGAGTTGATATATGAATGAGTATTTTAAGAGGAGGGAGAGGGCTACAGTGGGATTTTTCTGGTCATTTTACCTGTGTTGAAGATCCTCATTATGGAGGGAGTCAGACCCTCCCTTACTCATAAAAGGCATTCACAACATTGTAAGGGCATGTTCCAATTACTCATTAGTGCTAATTTCAGTGAAAAATTATATGGGTCTGTCATTTAGCATCAGTTAGGGACAGGATTCTACCTGTATTCTGTAGGTGTTTATGTATGAATACTTCTTTAATCAAGTATTTCTATAGGTTATCAGAATATCTATAAAAATCAAGAAATCTACAATACAACATCTTAACAGTTTTTTTTAATTACACAGATGATTAAAGTCTCTAATAAGATTTTCTAAAACACGTTACATCTGGTAATAAGTAAATCAATGAATTGAATACCTTTAGTAGATTTCATTTGTTTAACCCAGAAATACTTGGGCAGTTATTCAATTTAGCCATTCACTTCTTAAGCCACTGCACGGCCATTCCAACCTTTTGCTGGTGAATAATGTGCCTTAAGATTAATATGTGCAAACCAATTTAAAGCTGATTTGGTTTCCTAAAATAACTTTGAAAATTAAAAGAATAGTTTCAAAGCAAAATCTTTTACCAAAGCATTTTGATTTGGGAATTGGTAACAATTACTCTTCATTAATGTTAACTATATACACACACATATGTAAGAGCATATATATGTTCAGTAATCACTAAAATTTACACTGAATTGCATGGAACTGCAGCATTGGTAAACCACCAAGCACAACCCCAAGGTTATCCGCATTGCCCAGAGTCACCACCAAGTCTTGTGAATTTACCACCAGAAATAAAATCCTTCTACATTGACAAACCATTTTGAATTAAAATGCAAATATTAAACTTAATATCAGAATTTCCCTGCTTCAGTGTATATAGCAGAGAATAGCAGAGAATGAGGGAAACTGGTTTAGTGTATTATTCATTAATACATTACCTTAATTCTTTTAATACCATGAATAACTCTTACCAATGTCTACCATGATATCACAAGTCTCAGATTTTCTGGAGAATCTCAAAAGAAGGAATTCTGGGGTCTTAGTGGCAAGAAAATCTGTTACTTCTTACTAGCTAGGATAAGCAGTTTTTTTTTTTCCTTTAATTAATGATTGTTCTATATTTTATCTTTCTCTTGCAGAGTTGTTAGACTGAGGATGATACTGAGGACAAATTGTACAATTGTGCAGTGCCTTCTGTATATATTTCAATATACAGATATTACAATGATTATAGCTAGAAAAACAGATCAAGTTGCATGTATTTTAGTAAATTTCTCAATCTGATTCTGGAGCAAAGTGCTAGATATGCACATTAGATGAAAGTAAGAAGAATGAGTTTCAACAAAGAAAATAGTTCTAAGATAAAGGCAAACCAGCATCACATCTCACTGAGAAAAAAATGTGCTCAACTGTCTGTTAGACTGCCTCACCAAAATGAGGCGACTCTGAAGTGGGCAGTAAAGGTTTAGTCCCTCTAAACACCAATGTACTTTTCCAAAAGAATTTCCCTTCCCACTTTTAAAATGTTTATTAGTGGTTCTATTAAAATGGCATTTGATTCTTTCACAGTTTCACCACAGTTTGCAAATTTATTTTATTTATTTATTATTCTCTCTCTTACCAGTTTAAGATCCAGAAATCATGACTACTTTATTTACTACTGTATTCCAAATTCTGTATTCCAAACAGTTTGAAATAAATGTGCTAAATGCATGAAGGATATTATCTTCTGTGTATCAAGAAATCCATTGAAAATGTAGAAGGACAGAATATGCACTGAGTCCCGCCTTAGAACTTCTGGGCAAGTGCAGTCAGATTCAGTTCTTCTGTGTCATCATCCTTTCTTATTTATAATAATGATACTTGGTCCATTTGGATAGCTGTTTAAAAAGTACCATCAACTAGGTAGTTTAAATAATATTTATTTCTCAGATTTCTAGAGGGGGAGACAAAGTTCTCTGTCCAATGAGAACCTCTTACTAGTTTGCTATCTTCTTGTTAAATCCTCACATGTTCCAGAGCAGAGGGAGACAGAAAATTCCCTCATGTTTCTTCTTCTAAGGGCACTAATACCATTCATGAGGATTCCACCCTCCAGAGCTAATTATCTCCCACTCCCTCTCCTGGCATTCCATTAAAGACTTGGATTTCAACATATGACATTCAGCTCAGAGCAGGAATGGGGGAATTTATAAAATGTAACAGTTGCTAGAGTTTGTTTTGAGTAAACATAGGATTGCTTTAATAGGCTAATCATTTAGGTCTTCCCTGGTGGCACAGGGGTTAATGTCTCAGTCCTATCAAGCTATCAGCAGCCACTGTGGCATGAGTTTGATCCTCCTCTAGGGAGCTAACCCACATGGCACAGCAGACCCCATTCTGTCTCCCCACTGCTTCCCTCAGCAGTGTATTTCAGTAGATCTACCTGTTGTGTTCCCCATTCTGATTCTGATGAATCCTCTTACCCCCTTACCTTCACCCCAGTTCTTGCATATGCAAAAATAAATAAAATAAATCTTTAAACATAAACTTCTATGTAAATGATACATATTTGTACAGCAATCTTACCTTTGGTGAACCAAGTCTGATAGAATAAAATAAAATTGTTAGAAAATTGAAATAAAGGGAGCTTATAAGCTGATACTATTTTTTGTATTAAATATTAAGCATGTTATGATGTTACATTGTTTCTGCATGCCTGGCTATATTAAAAGATATGTGAGGTAGTAGCCAGAGTCATTTTTATATTAAATTAAATAAAAAAGAGCAAGTGATCTAATACCATTCCATTTCCTTCAAAAGGACAATGAAAAGATTATAAATCCAAAGCAATTCTCTTGAGTTCACACCGGAGTATGAGAACAATAGACGTTGCCCACCACACTGTTATTGTAAGCCACCACGTTAACTTTTGAATTAATAGAGATTTATAATAACTAAAGTAAAATATTGATCTATTTGTAGAACATAGATGCTGGCTTAATTGTGGGGTCAACCTCTCCTAAAGACTACATATTGACTAGGAAAGCAGTCTTTGCTAAAAGGGGGGTCTAAATGTTAGTGCCTCTTAAAGGCAGGCATTGATCATGATAACAGGCAACAGTAAGGCTGGAAGCGTGGGCAGGGTGCTGACTCGGCCCAGCTTGGCATGAGCTCTGCAGCGTTGCTGCTTCATTTTTATGTTCTGCGTATGGTAATCAAGAGCCCCATTAACGTCAAGAATGAAGTCTGGTAGTCTGTTGCTTATTATGCATTGGAATCTTTGCTATTTGCTTTTTCAGTAATGGTGATTTCTTTTATGTCGAGAATTATAGACTTTTCCACGGAAATTCTTACCTTGAGAGAATTCAGAAATTACAGTACCTTCAGGCCCCACTTAACATGGATACAAAAAGAATGAGGTTCTTACTGACAAGAAAAATGATTGATAAGTGTATGCTGAGAAAATCATGAAAACATTAGGAAACCCAAGAAAACTATTCAGTGGAATCAGCTCTATGCAAATGAATATCAACATTTGCATATTTCCCTTTCCTGCTTCATACATTAAGAGGCCCCAGGTGGTGCTGAAAGAAGAGTGGGGTTTGTTTTGGGATTCTGTACAATTTCTGTCTTTTACTCATTCACCAGCTGTGTCAAATATGGTCAGTGGTGGCGGCAGAAACTTATCATTGAGGAAAATAGAAGTTCCTTTTAAAATCTTCCTCCTGACAGTTATTTAAGTGGGAATATCTGAAAACCACAACATAGATCTTAACCCCAGGATTTAATTCTCCAAAAAAAAATCTTATCTATGGAAAATTTTAAAAGTTAATTAATCAAGAAGAATCAAAGCACTGGGAAAGCAAAAAAAATGATCACATTAAGAAAACATTACTAGTTATCTTGTTTTAAATGTTAAAATGAACATAGATGAAAGCCTTCTACTTACCTATTTATTTTAATTTAGTAAACAGATGCAAAACTGTGATCAATAATATAGGGCTACATGTATTTTAGAGCTCAATACAAAATAATAATGTGGAGCTCCTTATTCAAAAACCAAAAAGAAAATTAAATAATGGTACTAAATTTGAAGCAATTACTTTTAAATTGTTTTATAACTTATAATACATGATAAGGGAAATATGTTAATAATAAATGACAAACTGCAAAATATAAAATTTATGTGTCATGATTTTACACAATAGTTGTACTTTGTTAAATATGATACATTGACTTTAATTATGAGTGTTTCTAGCTAATTGTTCTATATATTTTTAATTAAGTCTTCAAAGCTTATACTTTAAAACAATTTCCTACCAAGGAACATCACTTTTTACTCTAGGCAAATATTTAACAGCAAACAATTTTTAATTTAAAAGTATTCTGGTGATACAACTTTTCTAGAGATATTAAGAATATTTTATAGACTAACAACCTTGGGATACATTCTTAATAAACAATTCCAAAATGTGAGGTTTTGTACATAGAGAGAATTTGACACATAAGAGGCAATTTTTCTCAAAAGATTATTTCTTCATATAGGTCAATTTTGCTATTTCATTTTAGTCTAAATTTAAGTTTAAATGTAATCTTTAAGTTACTCTCTCTCTGCTTCTCCCCTCTGGAAAACAACATGATGGTGGGTAGTTCGTGACATAGACATGTTTCCAAATTTATCAAGGAATAAACATTAAATATGTATAATCCTGGCCCTCCCTGGTGGCACAGCGGGTTAAAGCACAGCATAAAGAAGCTTAAGCCACTACCGCATGAGTTCAGTCCCCACCTGTCCCGGAGGTGACCACATTGCGTGGCAGACCTCTCCTGACCCGCCACGCCGCTCCCCTCAGCAATGTACTTCAACGATCTGCCTGTTCTGCTCCCCACTCTGTCTCTGGTGAATCCTCTCACCCTCCGCATCTCTGGCCTGTACCCCTGTTCTGTACAAATAAATAAATAAATCTTTAAAAAATATATATGTATAACCCTATAGATGTCAGTCATACTTTAGTAACTCTTCAAACAAAATATAAGTAATGATAATACACCAGTTTAAAAATTGCTCTTAAGGTATCAAAACTCACTTCTATTAGTTTTTCATAAGATCTTCTCAATGCAGGATTGTTTATAAAAATATTATTAATAAACTTACTGCCATTATTTATATCAGATCTCAGCCAGGAAGAAAATTTGGGTTAACTCTTTGACTCTTTGGGATCAACAAAAACAACTATATTGTGCACAGAACTGGAGTCTAAAAGTTCACCTCTTCCTGGTCTAACTTTGAAATTTTACTGTTTGGATTGTTCTACAAACTGTAAAATCTTAAATTCATAACAAATGGCAACCAAAAAGCTGCACAATTGGTACTGTAGTTACTGCATCAGGCTAATACTTTTGAAATTTTAAACAATGTGTAAAATACTTAGTTTTCCAAAGCTGCAGCATACTTTAAAATAGACATGAAAGCATTCTTTAACACTAATGTGAATTTTGTTTCAAAAGTTTACATATTGCTTACATTCAATATCAGTGTCAGTTGAATTGCATGGGCTCAAACATTTTGAAAAGAAGACACAAAATGTTTTTCAAAGGCAATATTTAATTTAAGCTTTGTTTATGAAACAAATTTAAATAGAATGGGTTTTTGAAAAAATAAATAGAATAGGTTTTAAAAAAATAAAAGCTAAAGCACACCAATGGTTTTAATAAAGGCTCATTAAAAACTGTGATTCTTGGCAAGCATATCCATTACTACGTTAAACTATAAAATGTATATGTTCCGAGGGCCAACAGTATTCTCTTTGTTGAGCCAGAGAATGGAAAAAAAAAGAACTATTTCAAGCTGCACTAATAAATTTTTAGTGAGTCCTTTCAAGTATTTTGCCAAAACATTAGACAGGTTTAGGGGAACTCTTGGCTGCAAATTGATCCATAATAAACTGATTTATGTCATCACTTGAATATATGCCTTCCATGGTCATTGATTTAGGATGTATTATAGTTGGATCTATGTTTGACCTGTCATGAATTCCTCTTGTGAGTTTAGTTTACTTATAAAAAAATAAATGGAAAGAAAAGTAAATGAAAAATATCCTTTATGCGTACACAATTTTTGCTATATACAACCTCAAATATTTGCAATGACAATTTTAGAAACATTGAATGCTTTTTATATGCCAGCCACCATTCTTGACATTTGAGATACTTCAGTTAACAAAAATAGAAAACAAATCAATCATAAGATAGTCTTATAGTTGCTGCAGTTCTAAAAGAAAATGAGAAATTTTAACACAGTTGTTAGAATCATCTGAGTTTCTGGATTTATTTGAGTTGCAGATTTTTTTTTTTTTAATAATTATTCCTTTATTTTTTATTTTTAGATTTTTTTTTTTTCATAGAAGAACTGGAAGTGTGGGGTTAAGAATTTACCAGAGACAGAGTGGCGAGAAGAAAAGCAGATCCACTGAAATCCACTGCTGACGGGAGCAGTAAATGTAACAGGAGAGGTCTGCTGTGCCATGTGGGTAGCTCCCTGCCAGGAATTGAACTCAAGTCACTTTGCCTCTGAAGGGACATTTTGGTAGTCTCTAAGTAGGCCACCATGAAGGCCCTGTTTTTATTTTGTTTTGTTTTTTAATTTTTTGTCTTAAAATGTGTTGAGATATAAGTATAAATACTAGAGGAATAATAAAATCTTCTGGTTTCCTACAAAACATAATCAAATAAATATTAAATACAAAATTGTTTCAATGAAAAGATAAAAGTACAAATAAAAGGGAATCACAACAAATTATTCAATTACTATTAAAATGTAATATCCAGGGCCCTCCCTGGCGGCACAATGGGTTAAAGCACAGCACTAAGAAGCTAATGCCACTTTCGCATGAGTTCTATCCCTGATACCTGGCCTAGAGGTGACCCATATGACGCTGCAGATCTCTCCTGACACACCCGCTGCTCCCTCAGCAGTATACTTCGTCGATCTGCCTGTTTTCCTCCCCAGTTTGTCTCTGGTGAATCCTCTGTCTGCCCTTGCACCTCTGACCTGTACTCCAGCTCTGTATGCACAAAAAATAAATCATTAAAAAAAAAAAAAAGCAATATTCAAAATTCTGTGCTAGGAACTAGGAAATATAAATCTGAATGAGAATAATCATGTACTCAGGGAGTTAAAAGTTCTCTCTCCCACTTACCAAATGCTTCAAAAATACAAGAACAATACCAAACGCCCTATATTTGCATACATAGCAAGACTGAGACCTACTTCAGAGCATTCTACAGAAAAGATTCCTCACCTTTGTTCTTGAAGCACAACAGTGAAAAGAACAATTTTGAGAAGGGAGTTAACATATTTCAGGAAGGTCATTGGGCCAAATAGGCCTCCCTTGAAAATGTCAATGAGAAGTAATCAAGCTCTAATGTAATCAAACAGTTGTTTATTCAAGACATTCCAAGGTGTTTACCATCAGTTCAGGCAGAGGGAAGATGTAAAAGATCAGACACAGATGTAGGACTAGTTAAGTCACTTGTTGGGAAGTTTTTTGGTTTAGTTTTTAAGTCCATCTGCCTGTCCATGGTGGGTAGGCAAAGTATACAGACAGAAGGTTGCAAGGGTGAGGATCTGCTGCCATGATCAGCAGATGATCTCCTGGTTCTCATAGTTATCAAATTAATGAAGCAGCCTCTTTAATTTTTACCTAAAAGTCTCCACAAGGCAGTTAGAGACAGATGGAGTCTGTTGACTCAAAGGAGGTTCCACAGCATGAAAAGTGAAGGCATATTTTATTCATCCCAGTTTGCTTACAACTGCCTAAGTCTTATCCCGGGTACTTACAGAATGTGAGAAGCATACATTGGAGTTCTGACTTCCCACATTCCTAGTTTGCAAAGGATGTGTTTGGATCAGGATTCTTTCGATGACATTGTTTTTGTTTGTTAAGATTTATTTATTCATGCATATAGAACTGGGAACAGGCCAGAGGTGAGGGGCGGTGAGATGATTTACCAGAGATAGAGCGGGGAGCAGAACAGGGAGAGATTGATGAAGTACATTGCTGAGGGGAGCCTCGGGTGGGTCAGGAGAGGTCTGTCACACCTTGTGGGTCACCTCCCTGGCCTGGAACCAAACTTGTGCTGAGGTGGCTCCAGCTAGCTTTGTAATGCTGTGATTTAACCTGTTGCATCACCAGGGAGAGCCCTCAAAGACACTGTTAAGGGCCTTATACACCTCACACACCTGTAAACTACATGGAAGCCAGGTTTGGTGAAAGCTATACACTGAGTTGTTGTTACGGTTACTGAGATCAGCCAGGCTTTCTCCTACTTCCCCAACAGAGTGCAAAGGTAACATCTTTTCAATTTCATGATCAGGAATTCATTTTTATTACTGTCAATGTAATTTGATGAAATAAAGCTTTGTTTCCTGAAGAACACAGTAATAGTGGGATGTTTACATTTATTTCTGTTTCTGGCTGTCACACGGTTGCTTCTGGCATAAAGGACAGAGGATATGGGTTCTGGTTGCCCCGGGATTTTTATCTTCATCCAGGTATAAAAAGGTTGCTCTGACAGAGACAAAGTGTAGCTCACTCAGAGCTATCAAAATATGAATCATTGTTGGAGGCTCAATACAATGGCTCCTGCCATTTAGCTTCTGACACCATTATCTTCCTTTCTAAAAATAGAGGGATGTTTGTTTTGCTTTGCAAAATCAGTCTCTGTATTTTAATTTTACTATGATTTGCTCTAGAAGGTAAAAGGATATAAGAGTATAGTAGAGCTAAAGTCAGATAAGGGTATATGTGTGTATATAATTAGCATTAACAATAACATATCCCTGTCCTTCTGGTGGTGCAGTGGGTTAAAGCACAGCACTAAGAAGCTAAAGCCACTTCAGCATGAGTTCAATCCCCGCCTGCCCGGGAGGTGATCCATATAATGAGGCAGACCTCTCCTGACCTGCCCGCTGCTCCCCTCAGCAGTGCACTTTGTCAGTCGGCCTGTTGTGCTTCCCACTCTATCTCTGGTGAATCCTTTCACCACCCTTGCACCTCCGGCGTGTATCCCAGTTCTGTATGCATAAATAAATAAAATCCTTAAAAAAAATAAATAACATATCCCTACTTCATCCAATAGGTTCCCTCCACACTCATTGAAGTGAAGGGCATGATCATCCTTAAAAAGCAAAATGTTAGTGGCTCTAGTGCCTTTTCGATTTTCAGTCGAAGCTCTTCTGGCTCATTGGCCAAGCTCATTGGCCAGCCAGGAATGAGGGAAAAGAGCAAGTAACTACTGATAATTGTTCTGTTCTGCAAAGTATCATGGGTGCATCAGAAAGATTAATTGCAAAAGTGTTGTGTCCTGTCTGCTACTGTGCCACTGCCTGAAACTAAGCAGTTGTGCTACTGAATCACATTGAAAGGGTTTCTGGTGGCCTGACCTTCCTCCTCTTTTTCTCTCATATTTAAATTTAAAAGATGAATGAGAATATACAGTGGCACGATGCATTGAAAAATTTTGAATATGGGTTTGTATGATTTAGAAATCGTCCTTTTATTCCTAACACATTATTCAGAAACCAAAAAATGAGGTAAATTAGAAACAAAAGAAAGTCGTAATGATAGTTATATTTCACTTTAAAAAACTATGTGTTACTACCTCTAAGTTCAATCTTATCTTTCTTACAAAGGATATAACATGTGAAGTTTGAATAAAGTTATACAAGACTTCAAGCTACAGTTTCATCTAAATAAGGTTCATGATACAGACTATAAGGACGAAAGCCACTCTTGTCCTACAACATTCTAACTTGTATGACTATATAATTACTTATGTACTTCTATTATCACTTTCACATAGTGAAGTGACAGAGATACGCCTATTTTGCAGTGGTTATCTTTAAAACTGGCATGCTTGCCAAATAGTTTCTTTTGATCTCTATCTCTATTAAATCTGGTGAGTAATTTTAACTCCTGCTTGAGAATTTCATGATTTTCTAGTTTGATTTAAATTGCTTTTTCCCTCTCCAGTGGCTCACACTTTGTTGTCTCATAAACATATGGTTATGTCTTAATGGTCTATAATTCATAAGTAAATGTGGCTTCATTTCTTAAGTCCCTATTTTCAATTTCCTTTGCTTGATTAAAATTTTAGGTTTTATTTTTGTTTTGTTTTGTTTTGTTTTTTGAGCACTTAAGCAAAAGGTTAACATCAAACTGGATGGCATTTTAATGTTGTATAAAGAATGAGAGAAAGGTGATCACAGGAGCTAAACAGTATTTATGATGGCACGGTTAGGATCTGTGTGGTTATCCTTTTTTTTCCTTTATCTCTTACAACTGAATAGCACTGTAATTGGCTAGCTAATTATCACTGAATTCAAATGGATAAATCTCTGACAAAGCCACAAAAGTGGCATCACCAAATACATCTCCACAATGTTTATTGGAGTACTACCTCTTCCCCAAAACAACAAAAATCTTTGACCCAAGCAGTATTCCCTTATAAATTCCTCCAAATTTTTTTTTT
>NW_004567104.1:59788716-59816830 GCF_000260355.1 Condylura cristata | reverse complement strand
CAAGTTGTCCAGGAAGGAAATACCATTTTATATAAACAACACATAAGAATTTCTTTAACATAGAAACCACTTTAACTTTTCCAATGAATACATAAACATTTAAATAGGTAAATGTTCAAGTATGTAAATATGTAAATATTAATTTCTTCAAAAATACAGAAAAATATTACAACAAATATATTGAAAACTTTATAATAATTATGGTTATCCTTGGGCTATGAAATTGCATAAACTGCTGGCTTTGAAACTAAATAACAGAATGCTGTTTGTGAGCCATGGAATGTGAGCAACCTTGGAAACTATGAGGCAAGAAAGCAGGTAGACCTCCAGAGCTTCCAGAAGGGAAGGCAGACCTACCGCCATCTTGTTTTGGCTCACTGAGCTTTGTGTCAGACTTCTGAGCTACAGAACATTTGTTATTTTTAAGCTACAAATTTAATGATTATTCTTAAAGCCACGATATAAAACTAATACTTGCATACAACAACCTTCCGACTCCTGCTCAAAACATTTGAATGCATTATTCTCCTATTCATTATACTTAGCAAAAGTCTAAGGGAGATTTCTCTGCCCCCATTGACTCAGTTTTCCCTGTTGCCAAGTCATTTTTTTACATGTCTAAGGGGTATCGACAACTCCACCAACTGACATTTTCTTCACTACATTTCCAGAACATTTCTGCTGATTTCAGTCCTTTTTAGCATCCACTGCTTCTCAGTCTCATTGACCAGTTTCTCTTTAATCCCTAGTGAGCCCAGGGAGTCCTCAGTCCTCCTGCCTTGTCATCCATCTTCTTTCAACTCCTTGGTGAACTCATCTAGTCTATTGGCTTTAAATATACCCAATATTATGATGAGTCACACATCTCTAAGGCAGATTTCTCCCTTAGTTACACCAGTTGCTAACAACTTTCTCCGAATCTCACATAGATTTCCCACATCTCAACTAGAACATATGCAAAACTGAGAAATTGCTCTCTGCTTTGTCCCTGTGTCAGCAGGGAAGAATCCCATTCTTTCTGGGGCTTATATTCAAAAGCAGAGGGTCATTCTCTGTTCCTTTTTATCACATTATCATATCACATCAATATATTCAGAATAGAAGGTCTCATAATCATCACGGCTACGAAACTGACCAAAACCATGGGATTCCCTCTCGTGGGTTATTGTAATAGCATCCCAAATGCTCCTCCTGTTTTCACAATTGTTTCCTCTTCAAAAGCCAGAACAAAAAATCCTTTTAAAAAATAGTTTGGTATGGGAAACAATGCCCACACACTGTATTGGCCCCAGTTCTCCTTTAGTGTAAGAATGTCTTTCCATCCTCTTTAGTTTTCTGCCCTCATCTCTTATTCTCTTCCTTCATGCCTTCTCCTCTGGCCTGTGTGCTGTTCTTTTTTTTTTTTTTTTTTTTTAAGATTTATTTATTTATTCATACAGAACTGGGTGTAGGGCCATAAGAAGATTCACCAGAGACAGAGTGGGGAGCAGAACAGGCAGACTGACTAAGTACACTGCTGAGGGGAGCAGCGGGTGGGTCAGGAGAGGTCTGCCACGCCTCTGGAGCAGGCAGGGATCGAACTCATTCAGAAGTGGCTTTAGCTTCTTAGTGCTGTGTTTTAATTTTGAAGATTTAATTTTAGTCACCTTTTGCAAAAGTACAACTATTGTTTCCCCAATATTTCCCACCTACTTTTCCATTGTAATTTTATTATTATTATTATTATTATTATTATTATTATTATTATTATTATCTAACAACATTGTGCTTAATTTGTTGTCAAGTTTATAGTCCTTTATCCAACAACTGAATGAGAGCTATATGAGTTTTGTTTGTTGTTTTTTACTTCTATCTTCTCAATGTTGCTGTCTTGGTACTAAGAATAGTGTCTTTTCTCAGCACATCTAGACATAAACGACAAATGAAAATATTAGAGTAGGTACAAAATACCAAGTCTAGTAACACTTTTGCCTTGGGACGAGCATTCTACTGGACAATATGGGAAGAAATGTATAATTTTTACCATAATGGGAAAATAAGTCTGAAAAACTTTCTTTTTATGTATTTGTTTAATAAGTTATCATCTTCATACTGATGTATAATAAATATTCTATAGCAGTAGAAATTACTGAGATAAATAGAAATAATCTAATGTTTGTACAGATGTGTAGAAGATACACACACACATGCACATCCACACACAAATTCTGAAAATGTAGGTGACAAGGTGGTGTTACAAATGTTATCTTCAGTGTCTTTATTATGTGATGCCTGTCCTCTTCATGTGCTATAGCAATTTTTTTTTTTCCTTTCTTGAGGTACAAAGAATCTTTTCACCAAAAAAGAGTCACTTATTTCTGGTAGTGGGAAAAGGTACACCCATTAAAATTTTAATTCAAAAAAAGCAGACCTACATTCTAAGATTTTATTTTACTTAAAAGAGCTACCTTAACAGAAATTGTTTAAATTTTCAATGTTAGTATGTATGCTGTGTTGTAAAGAACACATTAACAAATTAACCTTTCACATTTCACTTTCAATGTAAAATTAAAAGCTAGGCATATTCCTGAAAAAAAAAAAAAAAAAACTTTCCAGTTTCCTAATTTTAGAATCTCATCAGACTTCTGGCATTTGCACAAACCCGGCACATAGATGAAGGTAGGAATACATCTATTGGAACAATAATTATTGAAGACAGAATGGGGAAATCCTGGATAAATATATTTTGTAAGTGTATCAGGAAACACTCATTTTGTTAGGATAAAGATATACCTTTTAAATCTCTGCAACAGAACCCAGGTTGGAGGAAATGAATAGGAAGTGAAACAGAAAATAATATTTAAATGTTAAATAATGACACATCATTTCATAATATGACCATGAAAACCAAGTTTAAAATTTTTCAGGGTACTTGTAATATTTTCACTATTCCCCTAATTTATTCATATTTCCACATATTGTGTTACAAAAAAAAAAATGTTTATCTAGGCCCTAGCTGGTGGCGCAGCAGGTTAAAGCACAGCACTGAGAATCTAAAGCCACTTCTGCATGAATTCGATTCCTGCCTGCCCTGGAGGTGACCACATGGCGTGGCAGACCTCTCCTGACCCGCCCGCTGCTCCCGGTAGCAGTGTACTTCGTCAGTCAGCCTGTTCTGTTCCCCACTCTGTCTCTGGTAAAGCCTCTCACCGCCCCTGAGCGTCTGGCTTGTACCCCAGTTCTGTATGCACAAATAAATAAATCTTTAAAAAAAAAAATGTTTATCTAGAATGGGAACTATTAGTCCATTTAATTCATTTTTGTGATTTGCTACCATGCAAGCTTACTGATTATATGTGATCCCAGATATTAAGTTGTATTTCTTCAATGAAGTGATTCCAATGACTTCAGCACATTTTAAGGGCTTAATTGTCTTTTGGAAAAGCAATGCTCTATGAAATATTTCTTTAACTTCATAAAGGTAGCCATATAATTTACTGACGTCATTCATTCTGTTGATGAATATTGGAGTCAAAGCCGAATGAAATGCCTCTGTTAAAAACAAAATATGTGAGTAATACTGGAATTGATTGATAGTTATTTGTGATCATGACTTGATTTTGATTAAATTTCAGAAGTCAGCTTTGTAGCAATGATTTCACACTTGGCTACAAAACCCTTTCCCCCTCTAAGTTTGGCTTGTTGGACTCATACATTATGTATTTCCTTTAATGGCCCACATAGCCAAGGGATGGCACTTTAAATTGATGAGGGTTATATATTCATATGTAGAACAAATTAGTTTAGGGACAAATGAAGAATAGATGTGCAGTTGAGCTAGCATGAACTGTTACAATTATAGTGATTATTATAACCACAGTCTAATACCTTCCAGACATCAGCTATCATTATATGTGTCTCTATCATAAAAACACAATCCTTTGCCTCCTAAAAATGTTTTATTACAGGAATATTATTTATATAAAAATAGTTCAAGTGCTGTCAGTATTTCCATGCTATTTTCTGAACTTTAATATTCAGTAGTATAAAATTTGCTTTAAACCATATCTAGGATTGTAATGCATCCATTTAAAAGCATTTGCTATATTTGTTCTCAAAACTTTATTCTGAGAAAGATTATTGAACATAATGACAATATGACCATTTTGTTCACAGTCAACATAAATTGCTGTTTCACTGTAATGTTCCATTTTCCTTGCAAGTGACCTGTATATAGTATGAGATCAAAAATAAGGAGAAATAAATATTAAAACACTTGTTTAAATGGAGCAACCTTTATAAATATTAAAGATTTCAAAGGAAAAAAAATAACCATTTTTTAATGCGATGATTGTGTTTCCCTTATGGATTTTTAGAATGTCCTTAAATACTATTATGGTATTTATGACTTGCCTAAATTAAAAAAAAAATTGCAGGAATAAGCTGCTCATCATTGTGCTTCTCGGAGAAAATGCCTTCATTTCAATGTGGAAGTAATAGATGGAATATAAAATGTTACTTTGTTAGTTAAATTTCCTGGAATAGCAAGATTGTGGAAACTATCAGAGTAATCGTATTTTCACACACATATGATTAAAATGTGAACTTTTTAACTATCTTATAATAATATTAGAAAATGCTTTGCAAAAAAAAAAAAAAAAACACCTACAGATCTAATTTAAATTTCACCAACTTTCTGCTGTTTGTTGTTGGTTCCACGGTCTCATCCAGCAATTACTTTTCATTTAGGTCTCCTGTCTTCTAACTCTCCAGCAGTCTGTGACAGTCTTTTATTTCTTTGCCTTTCATTTGCTTGTCACCTTTGAAAAGGACTGACCAATTACATTTTCAATTTTCCTCAGTGTGTGTTTGTCTGAAATTTTCTCATGGTTAGTTTGAGGCCATGCATTTTAGGAAGAACAATGCACAAGTGAGTTTGTGGTAACCACATGAAATCTAGATGGAAAAAAGAAGAGAAGCGACAAATGTGGACACAAAAGCCTCAAGTGAGTGGATGCCCCTATAAAAAAGAGAAGTTTTCCTGACAGAAGTCTAAGTTCAGCGAATCATAGCTTTCTAAAATAAGGTGGGAAACCTATATCATTGAAAGGTAATTTATTGCCTGTCTCTATCAAATCATGATTTATGTACTTATCATTGTACATAATATACCCAGATAACCTCTAATTGCATACAAGCCTTGAAAATGCAGAGTTAAACATAAATTATATTTGAAATTGAAAATCACTTTAAATGTCCACAGATTTCATGTGTAGGACTTCAAGGCAGAAAATTAAGATGTTTCTGTGACTGGTTCTGTTGCTGCCAGTCAGAGAAGGTGTGACCTCAAGGATTTTTGAGGCATTAACAGCAAGGATTGATAAGTTAATTTTTGCTATAGCTAACACATTAAAATTAGCATCCACATGTTGACATTAGTATATTTTCTTTATAATATGAATACTAAACACAAATGATATCAGTTATAAAACCAGTATCATTTTTATAACACTGATTGAGAAAATGGTTTTAAGAATTCATTGCAATCACATAAGCTGGGAGTCATTCTAGATTAGTTATTCTAGTTTATATGCTAATTATATTTTTGGTGGTTAACACAATTTTACTTTCTTACATTCTACTTTTATGCGTTTAACTTTAGTTCTTTTTTTCTTAATGTAAAACCAGTTAAATACACACACACACACACATTCTTAGAAGCACATTTGATCATAAGCTAGTTGTTTGAAACATTATTCCAAGACAACTACTGTGTTTGTCAGGGAGTGTTAAAATGATGATTAGCATCTAGATGAACTGCTCAACACAGTATAGTTTATGTAGACTCCATAAAACTGGTATTCACATTGACCTAGCCCTCACTCCTTCAACTACCCACATTGATTGAACCTCCATTTTCCTTATGCTTGGTAAAAATCCTGGCATGAATGAAAAAAAAAAAAAGTAAATAATAAAAAAAAAAATCCTGGCATGAAACACAGGAGTGAGAAAAGTTACTACCATACTTATTCACCAGGTGATCTTTAAAACAGAATACAGGTTTGTGGCAATTAAAATATATGATTGTTCTTATAAAGGCTAGCTAATTTCACCATGATATAATATTTGACTCAAATGCCCACTGAACACATAACAGATATGTGATAGATAATGATATCTGTTAATTTAAATTGTAAAATGACCAAAAAAATAATGATAAACTATCTCCTTCAAGAGTTATTTACTGGATACATACCAAGAAATATCCTTTAATTGTGTATCCATTTTTTAAATCATAGGTACAATCATAGTTTATTTTAACCTTGTGTTCTGTTCTTTGTTTAGTACTGATATTTTCTTTTCTTATATAGTTTATTGTTCTAATTTGAAAGCAATGATTGCTTATTTTGGATAATTTATATTGAGTAAGAGTCAATGAATTCAAATAATAACCTTCAACTCAAGAAGCCCACTTTTATATATTTGATATAGACAATTGGATATTTGGGGCCTTTATTTCAGAAACAGTGAATGCGTGTGTTTATATTTTGTAATATTTAGTTTTGGAGATCTAAAGATAAAAGTTATGTGTTATACTGGCTTCTGTTTTTCAATATTCTGCAAAACATTGGATGGTCATCTTAATACATTTGGGTCAGCTCGTTTTCTACCAACCTTCATCCATCAGGAGCATTCATATTGTTCTGTTTCTTGTTTTATTTGAACAAAAAAAATAAACAAAATCAAACCAACTCAAGTGAAAATTCGTGATGATTCTAGATGCTACTGCTCTGTGTGAGTATACAGAAAAATAGCATGGGACACATGTGTAGGAAGTACACATGGAAACTTGTGATCCAGGAAGACAACTTACCTCCCCGGAGGCCACTTGTTCTCCCTCGTCTCTGTACCTCTATTCATTTCCTGGCAGGCTTCAATCATCACCACCTGATTCCTCTGTAAGATCTCTTAATGTGTAGCCCTACAAGGACCACCCGCCTACACGCTTCTTGCAATATGACCAGTCTCTTTCTTGCAATTTTAGAATTCTAGAAACTGGTGGGTGGTCAGCTCACTTGAGTGACATCACATGTCTTACAGGTGGCTCATCAACTTAGGTTCTTTTTTGGAATTATTGGCCACATGCCACTGAGTCAATGGTCATCTCTCACAAAGAAACAGCTCTGTATGTTTTGTCTGTCTAGGGAGACAGTGTATAAAGTACTGTTAAAGCAAGAAGGGAAGGTGGGTAAGGCAGAAAATTGGAAGATAATATCTGTTATTGATTTGGTGTAATGAATTAAAAGTGCATGACTCTGTTTTTAGATATTGCATGATAATAAAATGAAGAAGAGAGACAATTGCTCTATACACAACATAATTAAGTTTTCAAAATATGTTTATTTTTCCACTACCTTTACTTGATGCTATTTAGATGTTCTTGATAAAGCTTCATATGGGGAAGCAGAAATGTTTATTTTGTGATTAAATGGAATGAATGGTCAAATTCTAGTTTAAAGTGGGTAAAGCTTATCATAAGCAAGAAATTTTAGTAAACACAGACTTAATACCAGTGACCAGTGACAAGCTGAGACATATGATTTCGTACTTGTAAATTTTTCTTTATCCCTCCAAAATCGAAAAGCCCATAAACAGAAGTAAATATTCAATAGCACCATTCTTTCATCATTATAGATAACTGATTGCACCCCCCAAATGATTCTACAATGGAATAAATCTGTGATCAGGACTATCTTTTAACTCTGTGTAAGATCTTAGGCTGGTTTGTGTAGTAACATTTCATGGAGAAGTGGTATCAGGGACAATGAGAAATCCTGAAGCTGAAACTTAAATAGGCTTTCCATCTGGAAAAGTGGAGAATTAAATGGCTTTTACAATCTTAATCTAATTGTTATTCTCAAACATGTGCTCAATATAGGACCTTCAAACTCTCAGTGTGTCTCCTTATTTAAAGAAGTCACTGTATTTTACCAAAAGATTGTTTCCCTTTAATTGTAGCCAACTTAGTAGAATAATGCTTTCTCTTTTTAAAACTAAATGTATTTATGTATTTATTTATTTATTTACCATCATTCTTTATTTTGTGCATTGCTTCCTCTAGGTTGTAATCCCCATGGACTTCCCACCACCAAATCACCATTTTTTCTTTATCATTCACATTCACTCCACTTTAATCCATTCCAGGTTGCCATAATAGCCATCATTCTGCAGACTTCCAGCTACAAGGATTTGAAAGGAGATCAAATACCCTCAGTAGCCCTTACACAAAATAGATATATTTTGCAGCCCATCTCACTACCTCGGTTCGTTTTTCTTTCTTTACTCTCTCCCCAGTTGACTCCACCATAGCATTGCCTTTGCATTGACCTCTGAATTTATCGTACCCAACTTGGCACCTTTTTTCTTAAGATTGATTTATTTATGCATACAGAACTGGGGTACAGGCCAGAAGTGCTGGGGCAGTGAGAGGATTCACCAGAGACAGATCTACCAAGTGCACTGCTGAGGGGAGCAGTGGGCGGGTCAGGAGAGATCTGCCACCATGTGGATCCATCTCTGTTGGGGATAGAGCTCATGTTGAAGTGGCTTTAGCTTCTTAGTGCTGTGCTTTATTTAACCCACTGCGCTGCCAAGAAGTAACACAACTTTGCAACTTTTAAAAAGTACTTTCTCTGAGTTCCAGATCTGTGTATTCAACTGCCTGTTTGACTTTTGCTCTTGATTTTTTTCAAAGGTGCTTCCAATTTCACCTTGATCTATCTTTCATATATTTTCCATTCTTAGTCTTTTACTTCTCAGCAAATGACACCTGAAACCATGCTTTTCACAAAGTCTAAATCTTAGGTGTCATCCAAAATGCACCTCGTTTCCATCATTAAATGCTGGCACTTCACCCTCCAAACTATGTCTCACTGGCATTTGTTCTTGGTCTATTTCACAATTAAGTCAAAAGTACAGTATAATTTTAGCTTGCCTCCTTACTTTCACGCATCCTCCTTGTCTATTTTTCTCTTCACAGTCAATAAAGGGAGAATTTTTAAAATGTATTAAGTCATTACAGTGCTTTAATTCATTTTAAATATTCTATGATATCAGTTTATATAAAATATTTAGAAGGTGTGCTGTTAGAATACAAATTCTTCACCTAGCCTCCGAAGGTCCTTTATGGTTTGCTCTCTGCCTTCCTCTCCAGCACATTATAATGTCAAGCGCTCCCCAACTCTTAAAGCTTTATAATCTGTAGTGATACAAATAATAATCTTTTAGACCCATTCACCCTCCCTCTCTTAGCACTTATTTCTTTGATGTTATTATGTCTCTCTTCCTCATTTGTTTGTTATTTTTGAAAGGGAATTGCTAAAGCAGCAGGATTTGAGCTCTGCTCAATTTCTGGGGCAAAACCCAGTGTCTGATACACAGTATTTTCCTAAAAGTTAATAGTTGCCAGCAAAAAATAAAAATACAAGTTTTTTTTTTCTTTTTTCTTTTTTTTTTTTAAATTAGAGAATAGGAACTCTCCCTCTTGAGAAAAGGAGCTGGCTTTCTTAGGATTCAATCTATTGTTAGGAAGTGAATTAGCATTAAGTGAATAATATTATTACTAAAGTGTATCTAAAATAATACATATGTTTGACTTATTTATAATAAATATTATAATTCTATTTTTGCCTAGGAATATCCTGGTATCTATTTTATTTCTGAAAGTCATACACAGTCATTATGATATAGAGTTTATCTTCTTGTATAAAGAATTTTTGTAATAAATTTATAATTTTTTTTTAAATTGGAGACTATTTAGCAGTTTCTACTGCAAACTTTCTCCAATTGAAACTCATTGATTTGTTTTCCTTTTCATCTTTCAACCCTGAAGCTCTGAGTTTGACATTTTTATCACCTCCCTGAAAGGCCTGGTTTTCATTTGCAAAGCACACCTCACTTTTACTACTAAAACATTTTACTTTTACAAGTGAAACATGGGCTAAGAAGCACACGCAAATCTAACAACCTGTTTTATTGTTCTGACTCTGTATTTCCACAGGCTGGGGTTTTTCATAAGGTAAATGTGCTACATAAGTGAAATTCTTTTCAGTGTAGAAATAGGAGGCTGTGCCTGAGTTTACTTTAGTTTTTTCACTGAAGCACCCCTGATGTTTAAGGAGGGTGGCCCTCACTGATCACTATGCCTATGATAGCTGCTTGTGAAAGAACAGAAGCTCACATGTGCCTTAGAATACATGCCTTTTTATATACATTTGCACTGGCTGCGTATACCTTCCGCTCTTTTCCAGGGTATGAATAGGGTTCACAGAAGACAATGGTCTCTTGGAGTCCTGAAGTCTAGATGGCGTCCAGTTTCAATCCCAGTTACCTCTTTGACACTGAAAAGATCTTGCATTTCTCCAATTCAATCCCTGATCTATAAATATGGAGTTGATCTGGATGGACTTAGGAATTCTTTCAACTCATTTTATTGTTCTCTAATCTTCCATTTCTTAGCTAAACACACACACACACACACACACACATGATGTTATTGAAATCATGTTGTTTTACTAGCTGGTAATGAGCATGAAACTATAAATGGCTAGAAGGCCATACTCCTGCTCAGTAAGATTCCTAAAATGCAGTTCTTTATTATTCCATATATATTTCACTGACACTATTTTCTTCCTACCTAACAATCACAAATATTTTGTGGAAACTTAGACTCTAAAGTGACATTCCTCCTCTAGTGTGGACCGACCTTCCTTTGAGTTGTTCCACTGTGTGTGGAGAGCTAGAGAGTTTTTAATCTGTGGGTAAAAATTTGTGACTCCAAATTTAGTTTATCATTTCTTCAGTAGTATCGCTTTGAGTCAGTCCTTTCTAGGAAATCCGTTTTATGTCCTATTAAAATAACTACCTCAGAGGACTGGCATTTGTGTTTGGGAAATTCCCTTTCATGATCCTCCAACTTCCTTTATCTTGAGCTTTACATGCCACTCAGTGCTCTCTAGTTACTAGCTGTATCTGCAGATCTGGCACGAGCATTAAAATATCCTTCTTGGTTCTGATAAGGCTGTTATTCAACTATATCTGTTCTCACATTTTCAATTTACATTGTCATGACTCCAGGTTTTTCAGAGAATGAAATTGTTAATTTGATCTTTAAGAAAGTCAAAAAATACATAACTCTATAGGCTATATTGGAAATGACTCCCTTTTTTAAAGTTAAAGCCCCTGGTATAGAAAATAGTTGCCAAATTTTGTAACTGGAGCTTATACAATGCCTTTTGATAACTAAAATGTATAGTCACAGCTAAAATATAGAAATATTATGAGAAGCAAAATGAGAGATGCCACCATTTATATCAGTGCTTTTTCATCTTGAGTTCCTTATGAGGTTAGGAAAGTTTGCTAAAATTTATGTTAGTTTTTCTTTTTTTCTTTCATCATAACAATTCACATTGCCCTATTGTGTGCTGAATGCTGTTAAATTTGTGTATGCTGTGTCATCTAGTCCTCAAAGGAACTGGGAGGACGGGGAGGATACTTTACTTTGTAAATGAAGGGTAGTAAAGTTATGGTAACAAGGTTAATAACTTGGAGACAATAACTTGGTTTTAGTACGTGATGCAAAGCATTGCTGGATGTATAGAAAGAGAAAATTCTAAACACTTAGTTTTAGATTTTTTCAAATATATATAATTAAGAATAACCTAGCATTTCAAAACCATTTCCAAAAAATGTCTTAAATGTTAAATTCGCAATTGTCTCTTTATAACTAGTTACTTCTGTAATCAGTGATGTCACTGAAGAAAACATAATCTTCTAGTCATATTCTATATATATATATATATATATATCTATATGGAGATATATAGATATATAACATACTTGCTAAATAAAGTAAAAATATAATATATAATATATATATGCAGAATACTGTTATATTTTTACTTTATTTAGTAAAATAAAGGAAATCACAATTGAACAAACCCATATATAGTTTTGTTCCCAATTGAATCCTGAAAATGTTTAGCCATCCATTGTGGCACAGCAGGTTAAAGCATAGCACTAAGAAGCTAAAGCCACTTTAGCATGAGTTCCATCCCCCCTGCCCCGGAGGTGATCCACATGGTGTGACAGACCTCTCCTGACCCACCCACTGCTCCCCTCAGCATAGTTTTCCTCTGTATATTTAGTGTATAAACATATATTTTTGTGTTTATATTAAAATATAAAATCTTCAGTAGTTTCACTAAACAATACAATGTATGAACTACATTTGTTTCCTGCTCAGCCATGTTCAGCAATGCAATTTAAATTAAACTAAGTTCTCAGCTTCTATTTCAACTCCTACAGATGTCAATTTCTTCATATTTACGGACTAAAATTTGCACACATTACACAAATTTCTTCCAAGTGATAGCAATTCTAGTATTTTAATGTAATCAAACATCAGGGATGTTTGAGAGTATTCATCACAAAACCTGTAGAAAATTTGCCATCCTATACAAAAATCATGACAATGTACTAATGCTAAAATTTTAACAATTTCTAGATAGAAAATTAAATATAAATGTTATCCAGACTTTTAAAAATTGATTCTGAATTAGCATCTCATCATCTCTGAAACAGTACATCTTACTAAAACAGACAAGTTTGTGGAAGATTGATGCTACTATTTTCAGCTGTCTGCTGTTCAAAGTCACAAATGGAAAAGTTTTGGTAACTCTAAGTTTGAAATAAGCATAAAAGATTGTTATCATAGGGACACTTGATGCAATCTAAATGATTACTAAGCTGCACATGTATGTAGCAGGGAGTATTTAGTGACAGCAAGAAAATAACAGACTGCGAATTTATGGTCATATCCCTCAAAGACTTTAAGGAGCATGAGGGATTTCAGGACATTTAACACAGCTAAATTTTTACTCTCAATGAAATAAAAACCTGAATGAAAACTTTCATCCATCTTATAGAATATATCAGAACTTATTAATTTATATTAATAAACACTACTATCTCACGGGTATACATATAATTTTGTGCACTTCCAACTCAACAAGCACTTTCTCCTGGCAAAATGTTGAATATTACTTTGGAGATGAAATTTTAAACCAAATGGTCCTTTTGATTTTTATTTGTGATTTATTAATTCCAAGATTTACCAACCAATATTCTGTATTATATATGGTTAGAATTAGAGAATATGGTTAGTTGTGAAGAGACAATCTTAAAATCTAATCTGTAACTCTCTCTCTCACACACACACCTACCCTACACAGTATCCTCAATAAATCAACAAAAAAAACTATATGCTCCATTCTTTATTTGTATGTGAGTATATATGCATGTATGTATATGTTACAGTTTTATATTTAAAGACTGGCAGTTTGAGGGAATTGTTAAAGGCCAGATTGCTGTAATCTTAACCTTGAATGTCTTTCAGTCACAAATATCTATTTGGTTATATGTGTTGAGCGACTTATAACTGAAAGAAAATGCAGTGGTTTGACATTTACAGGTCCCAAATGATTCCTTTATTTATTCAACAGAGTAAATATTTAGTTGGCAGAATTAAATTGGAAAATGTTTATCAAGTTTGAAACCATGTTCAGTCAATATATAAAACATAAACCTAGAGGCCTAGGCATAGAAATTTACCTGCAAATTTGCTCTCCAGAGAAGGGCACATTTAAATGTTACAATAGATTTTCATCAGGCACTAGTTTGTTTTGAAAACTTATGCCAATATTTTAGGGTATGCATTTGAAATTGCACCTAATAAACGGTAAATCACATGTGACTATATTGATAATTTTGTATAAAATCTTATAATACAAAAAGTCCTCCAATTTATTTCCTTAGTCTATTTTAGTCCAAGCATGTAGTCTTCAACACCTGAAGCATATTTTTCTCTCCTCAGTGTTACTACATTATCTGTGTCTACCTTAGGTTCAAAAGCTCTATGACCATAACCAGAAAACAGTATCTTAAAAACAGGATCACTGAAAGCTTGATGAAAATTAGCGAAGTTCTGTCATTTCTGCTTTTAACAATGTTATATGGATAAGTTCAATTATTCAAGGAAATTTTATGTATTAAATATTTCAGTGGCATTGATTACATTCATGATACTATGTGGTCATCATCACTGTTTTCATAGATATCTTATACCCCAAGTAGAAACTCTTTAACCTTAAAAGAATCAGTCTATTTTCCACTCCCTCTCATTCCCTGGTGACCTTTAATCTAATCCCTGTCTCTACGAAATCAACTATTCTAGATACCTCATATAAGTGAGACAATCCAATATTTGTCCTTTTGTGCTCGAATTGTTTATTTCAGCATAGTATTTTCACCTTTCATCCATATTATAGAATATATCAGAACTTACTAGTTTATGTGAATAATACTTCATTATATTCATGTACCACATTTTCCTTATCCATTCATCACTTAGACTGTTCAAACATTGACTTTGATGGATAAAATTGCAGTAAAGATGGGTGTGTTTAAATACCTGCTTGAGTCTCTTGTTTCAGTTCTTTTGGCTATAGACCCAGGAGTGGGGTTGCTAAGTGATATGGTAATTCTATGTTGAGGTTTTTAAGCACCACAAGCTATTTTTCCACAGTGACTTACCATTTTACCTTCCCACAGGCATCTAATTTCTCCTAATAGTTGTGAAATGGTATTCATTGTACTTTTGATTTGCATTTCTCTAATCACTAATGATGCAGAACATCCTTTCATGTTGTTACTGGACAACATTCAAGAATGCTTGGTGCATCAAAATATGACATTTGTTTTCTGATCATTTTACATAGCTGGAATAAGAACAGAGTTTCATGTAAGTCTACAATATTGGAATACAAACATAAGTTTAGGAAATATACTTAAGTCTATAAAATGTATTTTATATGTTTTTATTAATAAAGAAATCACTTTATTTTCCCTATTATGTTTATTAAGATAATGTTGGTTTATAACACTATACTTGTTTTATAGGTTCAAACTTCTACAAATGTAAGTTTTCATACCACGTCATCCACCAAATCCCAGTAAGCCTCCACCATGCTCCGTTGAGTCCCCTTGTCGCCTTACTTCCACCCTGTATCTCTCTTCCTGGTTGCCTCAGTTTTGCAGACGTGAAGGGTTTATTATTGGTTTAGTTTCTGTCTGACTTCTTGTTTTGTTTTCCTATATTCCACTACAAATGACCCCATCGGGAATTTGTCTTTCTCGTTTTGACTTATTTTACTTATTATCCTCTCCATTTCCACCTTTGTGGTCATAAATGATAAGAGTTCATCTTTTGTATTTGAGTAGTATTCCATTGTGTATATATGCCACATTTTTTAGTCCTCTTCTCTGTCCTGAGGCACTTAGGTTGTTTCCATAAATCACCTGTTGTAAATAAGGTTGCACTGTGATCATATAGTGGTCAGTACTCAGTGATGCATAAATAATGCTACAATGAACATAGAAGTGCATGTAGCCCTTCAAAGTTGGGTTTTTGCGTTCTTCAGATAGATTCATGAAAGTGGAATTTGGATCATAGGATAGATCTATTTTTTTTTTTTATATTTTGCAAAATACCCATACTGTTTTCTGTAGGATCTGGAGTGGTCCACATTCCCACTAACAGTGCATCCGAGTTTTTGATAAGAACAATTGTCAGAGTTGTGAAGTGGTTTCTCATTGTGATTTTGATTGGCAGTTCCCTGACACTAAGTAATGATGAATGTGTCTATTGCCCATCTCCCTATCTTCCTTGGAGAAGTGTATGTTTAGCTCTTCTGCTCATTTTTTGATTGGGTTAGTTGTTTTCTATTTCTCAAGTTGCACGAGTTACTTGTGTATCTTGAAGATCAACCCTTTGGCAGATGTATGATGTGAAAATATTTACTCCCACTAGGTAAGGTGTCTTTTTGGTAAACATAATGTTAATATGTATCTTAATACAGGGATTTCATTTGCCTTCACATTAAAACAATGCGATAAGTTAAATAGTTTGTTGTGGGCCCTCCAGGTGGTGCTGTGGGTTAAAGCCCAACACTATCAAGCTGTCGCAGCCACGGCTGCATGAGTTTTATTCCTGGCCAGAGAGCTGACCCACATGGCATAGCAGACCTCTCCTGTCTCCCCAATACTCCTGTCTCTAATAACTAACTCACTCAGTTAAGAAAATACTAAATTATTAGCTCTGAAGGAACCTCAGCTGACCCTGAGGATGCTATGTTCACAATTACAGGTGGAAGAAAGATGAGGCTGAGCCACACATAGGCCCAAAGTATCTCTGTGCAAGACCTCTGAAACTCTTCTTTTTTATTTCATTCTTACTATCTTTTCCTTATTTCTTCCTGAAAGCCTTCCTTCAGAGATAGAATTGTAGTTGTAGTGTCATCATTTTGAATATGAAAATGCAAAAGAACATTAATCAGGCTCGGAACTTTGCACAGGCTGCCATCATTGTGCACTAGTACCTCAGAGAGTCACTCGCCATCTGCCTTTTTGATTCCATGGGTGGAGATGGTCTGAGGATTTTTCAATTTCTAAGTGCTTTTCCCACCATCTGTTAAAATAAATGATCTGTTAGAATATTGGTAGCGATTTTTATTTTTCTGTTTTTCCTCTTTCAGCTTAAGCTGTGGTATCAAATTGCACTTTCTCACATTTAAGATCCCAATACACAGGATGTTTCTGTGCTGCAGTAATTCTTTGAGTTTACATATTGCCAATTTGTAAACTCATTTTACCTGTGATTTTCCAGTTGTTCCAAAGTTATAAGAAGGCCCTACTTGACTACAAATTTCTGGAGTTACAATTTATCACAATGCGAACACAAACCCAACAACTGCTAACCAATGGCTTATATATGGAATGATTTTTAGAGTTATTTGCTCAGTTTAGTGCCAGCTTATATTATAGTTGAGTGGCAAGATTTTATCTGTATGGTCATTTGATAAAGCTAAGTATGAACTAATGCAAGAACTAAAACAATATCTTCACTCATGTTGTCTGTAAGTGATTATGGGTAAGTAAGATGTTTGGCTTTGCTAACCCTTCCAATTATTGGTATAATTGGTATTCTCTTTTCCTCTTAACACAATTCTCTCTCCATCTCTTCTCTTGGGTCAGATTTTTACTGTAATCTCCACAGAAACATTCCAATCTAATGAAAGGATACATCTTTGAAATGAGTAGCAAAACAACATTAACCATTAGGAAATAACATTTTTCACACAAGCCAAGAAATATAAAAATATCCGTGGTTCTTTAATAGTCACCTAAGGCTGAAATTGCTTGCATAGTTAGAATTCATTTACACACAACTCATATTAACTGATATGTAGCATAATAAAACTAAGTTTTAACTTCAACTTCAAAACAGAAATTTTATTTCATAAGTGAAGTTGCTTATAAAGACTCAAATCAGCTTTGGTGGAAGAGTTTATAGTAGATTTGGGCTGTACTACTAATCTATTACTAGGGCACTAATATGTCTATTTACTGGTTGATTATGTCCTCTGGCAAAATTCGGAACTGTCTACTACTCTGGTGCAAACTAATCAGTTTTCAAAATTAGTTATTGATCTCAGCCCCATTGTGGAGGTCCAATTTAGTGGCTGGTTCATTGAGTACTGAAGTGACACCATTTATGCGAGTAGCAGAGAAGTTAGAGCAAATATAGTGTTCAGAGACAGCCCTCAAAGGTAATTTTCCATTGCAGGGAATCAACAAATAGGAGTATTCAGGAATGCTAAGTTACTCTTTTTAGAGAATAACAATGTAGGTGTATCTTGCCACTTATGTGAACTTAAACTCTTAGTGTGTACATTTGCTCTTCTTATCCTGAATTGAAATAAGTAGTGGATTATAAATCATTTTTACAATGTCCCAATGCAAGTATGGCCTCCTGTTTATATTTATTTTTAATTTGAATTTATATGAAGGAGACTAAAGGGAATAGTTACTTTATAGGTATAAAGTAAGTCTTTGCTGATAAATGTGAAGTGAAAAGTAAACCAGATATTATGAGTTCATATACTTCAGTGCCTAGATTCTACTTTATATGTCTCATAATTTGTCTATCACATGTTTCCTTATTTGTTTCATTGGCTATTTTTACATGTTTCTTATAGACATAACTTCTTAATGGTTTGCTTTGCATACTTTGTTTCAGGAAATATTAAAGAGGTTTGAGATTTGATATAGTTTTCTGAGTACCTCAGAAAAACAAAATTATGAATTATATCATTTGGTTGGCCACCTAGCTGAAAATCACTCAAAAATTGTCGATTTTTCTCACAAATTTGGCATTCTTAAGGGTAGGTTAATTTTAGAAGGTAACTTGTAACATTCACATATAAGTTGTTCCACAATGAAGGAGTCTTTGCTAAAGCAAAATAAACCATTTATTTAGGGTTTTAGTAGGTCTACAGCCAGGGAGACATGGTTCAAGAAATCAGTGAGCTATGTTCAAGTTGTCCGGTTGCAGGTAGAGCTTATTTCTAGATAGAAAAGGCAGGATATTTCTCAATCTGGTCAGCAGTATAAATCAGGATTATACATCTATCAGGTTGGTGAACCAATAACCAAATTTTGCTAGATGTCTGTTGAGTTCCATAAGGTCCAAGGTGCAGATGAGGTGAAAAGTTAATTGAAAAATGATAGGTAGAGTTTTGACGTCTTATGGTCTGTTTGTTGCAACTCTCCCGACGTCTTATGGTCTGTTTGTTGCAATTCTCCCAGAGGTAGAAGTGTCTCAGCATAACTCAACATGCCTCGTCATCCTGGAATACCCTGGGTCCAACTCTCAATGGTTTTAGTTACTCTAAAATGTTCCTTCTTATAATCATTCATGACCCCAAATAAGATTTGCTTATATTTAATTATTTTTTACAAATGCATTTTACTTAGGTGATACAAAAATTGACACCCATAGTGACCAAAGCTCAATGTTGAGAAGAAACTTAGAAGTAAAAATTTGCTTTTAATGTTTTTTTTTTCTTTTTACATAGGATGGTAATCATTTCCTAATAACCTTGCCTTTTATCGAGTAGATTGCTTTGATTATGTGTGTGTGTGTGTGTGCTTATATGAAAAGTTCATCTCAAATATAACCTGCAGTAATTTTTAATTTAAAATATGTTATAAATGTCCATGGTTGCAGTTTGCATGAAAGTTAAGTCCATATTTTCAAGAGTTATGGTTTTTAAGTGAATAAAATTAAAACACATTTAAATACATATTTGGAGATGAAATCTCACACTTTACCATAATTTTAACTTTATATAGAGTTCCTGTGAATTAAGAAGAATCAAGAACTGGTTTCATGAGTGGGAAAAATGAGGGTCACTCCAAGAGACCCAAACCTGCCTACTTTAAATAGGTTCTACCATCTGCTGAATAAGGACAAAACATACTCTTAGTACATAAGATCCTCAGTAGAAAATAACTTTAATACAATTCATATGCAGTAGAGAGAAGAGGAAGAACATAGTAAAAATAGACTCTCAGTTTCCCATCACCTCATGGGTAAATGCCCACCCAAACAGGGTTGGCCCGCAGTAGGGCACTGAGGTCACAAGTGTAAGGAAACTGCCAGTGGAGAACATAGGAAAAGACAGACAAGACTGAAAGGAAAAGAGCAAAATTAAAAACCAAGTCAACATTAAGGCTGCCATTGGTTGCTTCCCATAGGTCTCTTACAAGACTATATCGTTTTCTCTCTTTTTTTTTTTAAAGATTTATTTATTTATTCATACAGAACTGGGGTACAAGCAGAGATGCGGGGGGTGAGAGGATTCACCAGGTACAGAGTGGGGAGCAGAACAGACAGAGCGACGAAGTACAATGCTGAGGGGAGCAGCGGGCTGGTCAGGAGAGGTCTGCCACACCATCTGGTCTCCTCCGGGGCAGGCGGGAATCGAACTAATGCGGAAGTGGCTTTAGCTTCTTAGTGCAGTGCTTTAACCACTGCGCACCAGGGAGGGCGCTGTTTTCTCTTTTAAGTGTCTCTTTCCCTGCCCTCCAAAGCCCCTGGTTCAAGTCCAAAGCCAAGAAGCAAACACAACTTCTTCACATGTCTCTCTGCAGTAAGTTCCTCATCCAGTGTTCTCCTAACCCCCTTTTTCCAATCTCCAGGTTCTCTTCTCTATTTAGTGCCACATTTCCATGGGGGTGGGAAACCTCCTCTTTCTATAGATATCACACTGTGATAGTCTTAAAAGTGTAGAGATAATACAAGTTTTGTTGGTTTACACATGGTCACAAAATTCTGTAATTTAAGAAATCTACCTATAATAAGTTCATTGCAATGATCTTTTAATAACTTAGAAACTTTAATAGTGTTTACATTATGAAAATATAAAATAATATCATAACCCTACAAAGAAGAGTAGGCAAACAACAACAAACAAAACAGTTACAGACTTTGTCAAGCATTCATATTATTAAAATCAAAATCCCTTTACATGATTAAAGGTTTACCACTTGTCAAACAACCAGTATCTCTAAGATAGTCATTTGAGCATCCAAAGATATATTGCATACATTTCTATATGTCATTAATACTGGGCACAGTTAGTAAATACAAGAACATTGAGTAAACTTTTAACATGGGTCAATATTGGGGTCAATTTTCAACCTGATCACTTCTTTAGGGTTGTGTGGTTTTTTTTGTTTGTTTGTTTGTTTGTTTGTTTTTTAAGATTTATTTATTTATTCATACAGAACTGGGGTACAGGCCAGAGGCCCAGGGGCAGCGAGAGGCCTCGCTAGAGACAGAGTGGGGAACAGAACAGGCAGATCTACGAAGTACACTGCTGAGGGGTGCAGCAGGTGGGTCAGGAGAGGTCTGCCGCGTCATGTGGTCACCTCTGGGGCAGGCAGGAATCGAACTCATGCAGAAGTGGCTTTAGATTCTCAGTGCTGTGCTTTAACCCGCTGTGCCACCAGGGAGGGCCTGGTTGTGTTTTTTTTTATACTGATCTTCAGCATCTGCTTTAAAGCTTGTTAAAGGCATTGACACTAATGAATCAGTTTCCATGGGTAGTTCCAACATTTATGTTTTATAAGCTAATATACCATAGAAAAAGAAAACACTAGTTTAAATTTTTAGGACCTCAAAAGAAATACAATATAAGTACAAATATATGATAACTAAAATACTATAATTATCAGATGTTCTCACTTGTTCAGGCAGGCCTCACAGAAACATTTTGATGTATGTATTGCTTTGGGTCTATGTAAAATATTACAAATTTCATCTGTCAACTTCCAGATTTATAAAGTATACTTGTATGTTTGCCTCATATTAATCTGAAAAGATAATGAAAAGAAAAAGGAAGCTTCTTCGGACATACAACACTGTCTCCCAGGGTCAAAACAAATGCTTTGTTCATGTCATACAGATTATTTGCAGCTTGCCCTGAAATCTATATTCTCAATAATATAATCATAAAATGTTAATAGAAAATTATTGTATGAACAAGATTATTTAGATAAGTAGTCTTAGGTCATGAGTTACATCTTCAAAATATGTTTTATTCAAATTTACACTTTCAGCTAACTATTGGTAGATTCTTATCTAAAATAAGTACATGTATATTTTTAAATGATAATTTAATAAAGCACCTGGAGCCATAGTTTTGTACATTGTAAAAGTCGACTGTTATCACAAAAGGTATTTAACCCTGATGAAGCTCCATGATGTTATAGAGTGGCTCTATCCAGAGATACATAGACATAGTAAATGGTACATATGTGAAAATATGTTCTATGGAATGCAAGTTTATTCTATAAACCTGTTTTTGTTGAAATATTTCATAGGGAAGTCAGCAAAAGTCAGTCATTGGACTTTTTAATCACTATTCCCATATAAAAGCTATTTAAGTTTTTATGGAAAATAGAGCAGTAGATTGCATAATAGGCAGCAATAAAATCATCCCAATAATTTCTTCTGCTCATACTTGTTTTCCTATCCTTCTAACTTGTCCCTATAAATACAGAGAAAAAAAAATAAAAAATAAATACAACCAAATTATCAGCGTTTTACAAAAACTGTAAAGAAACATATAGATTTTAAAGGTGAAAAATTGTTTTGAAAATAAAATCTATGAAAATCAGCCAAAGAAGTGCAATTGGGTTTAGAGTTGGTTTATTTTTCTCCTTACCACCAGGATCAACTGAACTGAAAGGTAATTATAATACAGAGATAAAAGGATTGTCACTTCACTCAGTGAAAGGAGAACAAGAAATATTTTACAGAGTTCATCTTGAAATCTGGATATGAGATTAGAGAATTTCCCCATGGAAAAACAACTGAAACTGTGAAGTATGAAATTCTGGAAGGTTGTGAATATTGTTTAGAAATTTTGAGAATCCAGAATCATGTGTCATATGTACAGTTATTAATGAAAAAATGAACAGTGCTGGGGTTGGCATCACTTAGGTTTTAATTCATATTAAGATTTAAATGATTGATAAAATTATTTGATGTTTGAATTTCTTCCAGTTCTTAATATACTTAAAATATATCATCTTCATTGCCTTCCTTGTCATCTAAGCAAAATAATATTTGACTGGTTGACTGGTTAGGTTCTTCTATCTCCCAAATTCATTTTTCTTCTCAATGCTAGTGTTTTCCCCTACTATATAATAGTACTGGTACTAGTATTTTCATATTTTGAATTTCTTTTTTTAAAGATTTATTTTATGCATGCAGGAACTGTAGGCCAAAGGTGCAGGGAAGGGTGAGAGGATTCACCAGAGACAGAGTGAGGAGCAGAGCAGGCAGATCTATGGAAACACACTGCTGAAAAGAGCCGCAGGTGAGGCAGTAGAGGTCTGCTGCACTATGTGGGTCACCTCCCTGACCAGGGACTGAACTCGTGCCACAGTGGCTGGCAATAGCTTGATAGTGCTGAGATTTAACTCCTTGCACCACCAATGAGGCCCTTGTCTTTTTGTTGCTGTTGTTTTATGGGGGTTTTGTTTTCTGTGCTCTAAAAAATTAACATACTGGATATCAACTAAAATCATAAGTCTTATGATTAATGACTTAGTCATTATAAAAACCTGGAAACCTATCGGTTGTTAGTTTAATAACTGGAAAACTATTCCCAGTCATGGAAAATTACTTTGTAATCATTTATCATAGTTATACTATATAAATGTCTTTGATTCCCCCAATGGGCTTTAAGCTTCTTCATTTTGAGACCTCCAAAAGAGTTCCTGGTAGTCTGAAAGTCCAAGAGTAAATGCATGTAGAACAGGAAGTGGACACAATCACTAGGCTTACAAAAAGCCTGAACTAACAGTGTGCTTTAATGAGAATGGTGGAAGAGAAAGAGCAAGAGGAATCTCCTAGTAGGCTGAATCCCCAACTCTGAGTTGCAGCTGAGCTCTTCTGCAGAGTAACTGCCAGGCATAGATGTCACTACTAGGATCACAGGTGACATATGCCCTGCAGATTCACTCCTGGAATTGACAAGATGATGATGTGTGAAGCTACACCTTGTACAGCAGTAGCCACAACCTCCCTGAATCTCCTTGCTTCAGCATTTAGTCCCTTAGACACTGGCACGTGTTCTTTCATTCCTCAGTCAATGAATAGGTGTATCACTAGTAGTTCCTACCAACGGGAAGTTGTGTATATTTATGCTGGTGTAGGGACAAAGGTAGGCACAATGGAAAAGATATATGCTTCAGGAATCACATACTTTTTTGACACTTCAAAGCTCCATAACCTTAAATTTTCCTCATGTCTATTAAAGAGGCAAAATTATACTTGTTAAATTGATAGAAGAATAAGAGAACTCTATAATACTCCACAATAATGTCCTATTCAAAAGATATTTTCTCTACCATTATTTATGACATATATTATTATTATTATTTTAATACTAATTATTATTACTTTGTAGTCACTGGTGAAGAACTACCTATATAATTTATATAACTTCTTCTTGCTTGCAATTCTTTAACATTTATTTAACTACACAAATATTTTATTTGACTTATAAAGAAAATGCAGACACTCATGGCTTATTCACATGCTATGAATGATACATAGATAATATTTATTGAGTCCTTAATATGTTCCAGTCACTATACTCACAGTGGTTTTAACTGTGCTTTTTTTTCCGTTTTTCCAATTTTATTTTTAGAAATTGAGTCATAGTGTACTTAAGTAAAATTTCTCAAAATCATCAGTTAGTGAATAGAAAAACCAATACATAAGCCCAAACATGCTTTAAATATCCCTGCTATAATGCCTCTGTTTGGATGTGACATTGGAGTCTTAATAACAGAAGCAAGGCTGCGCAAAAAAAGAGAATGTGAGGAAATCTATAAATTGCTGAATGAGGGTAAGAAGCGGAATCGGTAAAAAGTTTAGTTACTGCTATTAGATGGTTGAAATCTTAACTTACCAGCGATGCAATTTTCAAACAAATCCTTTCACATCTCCTCTATCATTAGTGTCCTCATGAAATGAGGCTAATACTAAGAACTTCATCTTGAGATCCTTCAGAGTATTAAATAAATATCCAACACACACACACATGAAATTTGAAAAACAAAAAGCCCAATATTCTATTTAAATGTCTATGATTAAGAAATCCTTGAAACGTACTATATTTCCTATAAAACAATTGCTCATTCTTGTTCCACTGGATTGTAATGAAGGTTAAATCTTAAATATTTCCATTTTTAAAACTAAGAATAGTATACTATTTATGCAAGTATTCATCAGGTTTGTATTTGCTAGAACACCTTCATCAATATTATAATTTCATTAATGATTGATGGACACTATCAGATACATATGAGACATTCTGTTGTTATATAGGTTATCCTTTTAAAAACAAGGTTTATATTTTAGAATGCTGGTTCAGTGGTTAAATTTTTTCAAGAGTTGATATTTCCTATTTACTTATTTTTAAAAGTTAATTTAGTGACAGCTGCTTTACTGCACCATCAGTCTTAGTTTTATTCTACGAGCATGGATAGCTTTTCACTAATTTATATTTTAATCTAGGTAGTGTGTGTCTTGATACTACAGCACTTGAAAACTTAAACATTTAGTAAATAAAGACTTGAAACAAATGAAGGACATTTTCTTAACTGTTTGTAAGACAGCTCTATCAATCGGTTCAATCAGCTTTGAAAATAAGTGAAAATAACAAAATTCAATAAGGTGGCAAGGAAATTTGACCTTACCGATTGCAGATTTTAAATCGATGCATAAACATGTTACAATAGGAAAAAAAAATGTCAAAGTATTCCTTATGGAAAATAATGAAGCTTTAAAATTTAATGACTCACTGAAATACCAGGCCCCTTTTGTGTGTCCCTGGCTCTTCTCATTATACTAAACCAGAAATTGAACTGGACTGCAAGGTACATAGAGGGTCTTTGAGAGACTGATCTTTGTTACACAAGATTCTCTACACTTCAGTAAATCGGCCCAATAGCCTAACTTATTATTTTAGAGAAGCTGATATACTATTTCTAAGTACCAAAGAGTCACAAAACCCAAGGCATACATTTGCTGAATCATATGTCAAACTGAGAAGAGATTTGTTAAAAATAATTCCTTTGAAGAATATATTCAGCCTCAATTGTATATCCTCAACTGGCCACATGCTGGTTTCTCTCTTGAATTCTACCCTTTTACTTTTCCCTTTATGTCTTCTTCTTAGTTATAAAGAGAACAATCCAGCCTCTGATAATGACTTACATGCTTTATTATAAATTATTGGGAGCTTTGTGATATAACAAAGACTGTTTTTTCTAAGCTGCGATAGAACAAATATCAGAAGGTCTTTGTGTGTGTGCACATGTGTGTGTGTATTTGCTAGTTCAATTTTTTTAAGACATGATTTTTCTTTGAAAATCATTGTTTCATTAATTTTTGAGAATATAATTATAGAAAGTGATATCAGACTATATTGCAAACCTCTCCAAAGGGACAAGATAAAGCCAACATAGTTCAAAAGTTCAGAATTCAAAGCTTCAAAGTGTAAGCCTAGAAAAAAGGAAATTCCTCTGGGACCACTGTCATTTTCTTACATTCCCACCAATGCTTTGCTGGTTTGTTCTGAAGAGCCATTCTCCAAAGACCTCTCATTATAATTTCTGCTATGACTGGCCGCGTTGCTTGAAACTTGTATTAAAGAACAAGGTATTTATCCACGTTGTCATTTTGCTTCTCTGTGGCCAGGGAATTAATCACTTTCTCAAGGCCCTAGCTCTACCAGTTCTTTTACTTTCGGGAAAGGGGATTTTAAGAAAACACCACTGCATGACCACAACTTCTTCTTTAAAAAGAAAAGGAATCTATCATTTAAAGAACGAAAATTACCAAGAGATAATTTTAGCCAGAATTCAGTTGTTTGATTCATATTTGAGGGGTGACCTCACTTTATGGCTAAGTCAGGACTAGAAATACCTTATGAACATGATGAAAAACTAATGTCTTCTTATGCGTGAGCCTGGTGGGCTGGCTGGGTGACAAGCATTTGGTCAACTTCCATTTTCATCCTTTTAAATTCTACATACTCAGAAAAAAACTAAGTGGAAAGTACATAAGAGTCTTTCCAGGAAACAAAATGGTTAGACTGCATCAGGAATGATGCCTGGCTCAGGCTAAGAATGTATGTAGTGAAGTTAGAATTTAGTGTCTTAAATGGTTTAGCTAGAACGTTCGGTAAACCAATAGACTTTCACTAAAAGACACAAATGAGTATTTAAACCAGATAATTTCCGAAAAAGAAATTCACTGCTTATTATTAATACCTTATGGGTTATTTTTTTTCATTAACTTAATTTTTCAATTGAATACCTCCCATTAACCACACTGTCACATATATCAAGCTGTTACTTTTTATACAAATGTAAGAACTATCCACTTGTTATAAGAATAGAATAGAATAGAATACACTTTTTGTTGTCTCTACCTTATGGACAACAAAAACTATCAGAAAAGAATTAAGGAAATTTTGACAGATATGGCATATTTGTTACATTATAGCCCAGAATTCAAGTACTCACTTGTCTTATTTCTGAATCAAATTTTTCTCATTGCATTATTCAGTTTTGTCTTTGATATCTACATATCAATTTATGTATATTTATTCATTTATTCGTATATACTTATGAAAATAACGGTAAAACAATTTGAGAATTCTATTTTCTATATCTTTAAAATAATTGCAAAAGTCCTTCTTATTACAAATTTAATATTTTTATATTGGTCACCATGTTCTCTTGGGGATCCAGCTGTCAAAATATAACCGTATAAATGACATGGATATTTTGTTCCCATTAATATATAAAATATAAAAATACATAATAGGATTAACACTCCTTCTACAAAAAAAAAAAAAAAAAGATCTACTAGTCATCCCATAATGTTTTTCATCTATATTGAATTTGAAAAGAATTCAATTGCCTAGTGACTGTACAGGCCAAACTTACCTACTCTGATTCACAATTGGCTTGGCCACAACTGAACTAATATGTAAGATTTTATTTGTGGGAGATGTGTTAAAACATGGAAAGCTGAGCATTTATGCGTAGCTAGAAATGATCTTCAGTTTTCCTATAAAAATGAGCAAAATATAGTTTTGCATATGGCTTCCAGTTCAAATAACCTCTATTCTAAGTACAAATTACTAAACAAAGTAAGTTTAGAGATGTCAGATTGTTAAGAAACTATGAAGCTGATTCCGTTCAATGACTGGTGGTGAACACTCCCTTGTTGAGTGCATTTTATATAGTGACTGTGCGGCAGAAGGTACAAAAGTGGCAAATCTATACCAAGCTGCTTAACAGTTTCAAGTTATATATTTATTGCAGATGTAGGACTGTAAATTCTGACTCTTTACTGTTTAACATCTGATATTTAATATCCCAAATAACCCTTATCTGGAAGGCTATATTTTTCATCTTTCCATTTTTAGCTCCAGAGCATCAAAAAGAAATTATTTGGGTCCTCCCTGGTGGCACTGCTGGTTAAAGCACTGTCCTAAGAAGCTAAAGCCACTTCCGCATGAGTTCAATGCCCACCCCAGAGGTGACCCACATGGCACAGCAGACCTCTCCTGACCTGCCC
>NW_004567104.1:59763245-59788616 GCF_000260355.1 Condylura cristata | reverse complement strand
GTCCCTTTACCTCTGGCCTGTACCCCAGTACTGTATCCATAAATAAATAAATCTTAAAGAAAAAAAAAGAAATTATTTGAAGGAAGTTCCTGGAGTCAATCTCTCTTAAGCATACATATGGCAATTTTTTGGAAATCTCGCTACTTAATTGATCCCCATTCCAAAAAAGCTTTTTGTGTTTGGGAATGCATTGTATTTCCCTACCTGACATTTAAGAAAAAGCTTTATCTGAATTAATCTCTTGTATGCAAGTGGTTGTTAGAATTTTTTTTTTTAATTTCTCCTTAATAACCTGGAAATTAGCCTGACTTATTAATCATAGATGATTATTTGATACATAGAAATGTGTTAATTACATTTTACTGTAGTAAGAGGAACATGACTGAGTTCTTGCTTGCTCTATCGATATTCATTAGCATATGTGTGCATATATATATAATGGACATAAATATAAAAATATAAGTGATATGTTCTAACTTAAAGATGAATGACAAAAAAAATGTTATCAACTGCTAATGAGTTAGATAAGGGGATTCATTGTTATATTTAATTTTTCCTCTTCATCGTTTTTAAAGTTATATTAAAAGCTATCTTATATAGGGAGGTTAAACTAATCAACAGTTTGTATTCCATATGTTACATAGCAAATAACTGGCCGATGTAGTCTTGGCCTGTGGACTTGAAAGACTCAGAGTCTATTTGTCTTCTTTTCAGGAAAAAACATTGAAAACCATATTCACTTATGTGAAAACCTAAAACTTATATCTCGGCAAGCTTGGACTTGCCTAATTCCCTTTATTTCCACTTGTGCATAAACTATATCCTCACCTAGTGGCAGAAATCAAAGGCCAACTTCTCATAACTCAGTTGATAATGTTATTTCACTATTATTCATGATGCAGTAGTCCACTGAAAATTATAACTTAATTGGTTATCTGCCTCAGGTGATTTTCTGTAAAATTTGTGTAGTGATTCTCACTCAAGATAGGAAAAGATACAGTAAAACTACTTTGAATACAGAAATTACTACAAAATGCAAGTCAATATATATAACATATTAGTAAAATAAACCAGAAATACTAATTATAATGTTCATGTAATATTGATTTTGATGTTTAACATACATTCTAAAGACACAGAATCTATTGCAAAGGAAAAAATATCCCTATATCCTATGCCTTATATCAATAGTATTATCTTCTTATATGATGGATACCAATTTCAGCATGACTTAGTATATTAGCTATTAACTATAGACACAAAAGACATGCCTTTTTTCCTAAAAAGTTATTTTCAAGTTTTAATGTAATAGTGAACATTTATTTACTAGTTTTAAGTATGTACAAAGTCTTGTTCTAAGAATACAAAGAATAAAATAAGAACTGTCCCCACAGCAACCCCAGCTCAGTCTAGCTTAAAATGCAACAGATAATCATCGTTTTTTAAAAGATTTATTTTATTTATTTATGATACAAGAACTGGGGTCTAAGCCAGCGGTGGGGGGTAGGGTTGAGAGGATTCACCAGAAACAGGGTGGGAGTAGGACAGGACTGAAATACACTGCTAAGGGGAGAATCAGGTGAAACAGAAGAGGTCTGCTATGCCATGTGGGTCACCTCCCTGGCTGGGATTGAACTTAGGCTGCAGTGGCTGTCTATAGCTTGATAGTGCTGAGACTATGCCTTGCACCATCATGGAGATTCCAGAGAATGTTATGGTTTTTCACTATATTTTGCAAGCTGCAACTTTGAGTAGACAGGGGGAAGTTTGGTATGATAAATCCACAAAGAACAGGACAAAATTACAAATTTAATATGAATTGTGGAAGTCCAAGAAGTTTGAATCTAGATCAGGTAACAGGTAACATTTCAGTATGTCTGAGCTCGTGTTTCTCAGAGGTTTTGTAATTTGTTTACTCATTTATTCTTCTCTTCCAAGTCCTCTTATAGAATTCCAGAAGTGGCCCTGACATTGCATTTGCTTTTAATGACCATCATTTAAAATTTTATGTTCTAAGTGTTACCAAAGTTCTTGGCAATGTGCCCTTTTTTACATAGTCTTTGAACCATCTATTCTTAGAAGTGTTTTTGGCCTCTCCTCCAGCTCTTGGTAGTCTTTCATGGACTTTGTGGGATGTTAATGGTTTGTTACAGTTGGCTAAATAACACCATTCTAAAAAGCAGAAGTAGCATACAACTTAAAGGCTGATGAGACATGTCTTCATCGCCCTCTCCTTTATCATAGATCACACTCACTTTATAGGATGATTCCTTTGAATTATAAAAACTAAATTGAACACCCATATTATAGTAATAATATTGTATGTATAATGACAAGAAAAGACTAAGCATGTAGACATTTAATATGAATTTTTATTTCATTCTGTTACATGTAGGTAGAAATCAGTATACATATATGGAAAAGACATTGTTCTTTAGTTGATACTTCTTGCTTGAGCAGCATCCTGTTAGATCTTTGCCGCAATGTCATCTCATCACCCCTCATGTAAGGCACCTCAGACCCCAGTTTGGGAGTACTGATTTAGATGGCTGCTCCTCAGTCTCTTTTTAATAAGTTTGTTTCAGTTTGACATTCCATACAATAATGACTGTGATAGCAAAGTTGCTTCTTCTATTCCCATTAGTTTTGTTTTCCTCACTGACTTTTTGAGGAATCTAATACTCGGTTTAAAATAATATCTTCTGACATATATATATATATTTTAAATCCTGCCCTTTAACTTCAAAGTCATGTTATCACTTCACTTGTCAAAATAACTACAAGAAAAAAAATTAATATTTATTTGTGCATACAGAACTGGGGTACAGGCCAGAGGCTCAGGGGCGGTGAGAGGCTTCACCAGAGACAGAGTGGGGAGCAGAACAGGCAGATCAATGAAGTACACTGCTGAGGGGAGCAGCAGGGTGATCAGAAGAGGTCTGCCTCACCATGTGGTCACCTCCGGGGCAGGCAGGAATCGAACTCATGCGGAAGTGGCTTTCACTTCTCAGTGCTGTGCTTTAACCTGCTGAGCCACCAGGGAGGGCCTACAAGAAATATTTTAATGGTTAGTTTTCTTTGCTATTTAAGAAAGAAAGTTAATGTTACTAAAAAGGGTACCTGCAAAACTCTATAAGCACATATTGATTATGCAAATGAAAGCATGACTAGATGATAATGTATATGTAACTGGAAATTGGATATGCTAGATTCATGACTGAAATCGACATTCCTGAAATGGGAAGGTCAGAAATGGAATACAGTCTCATATGCCACTGAACTTCAACTCTTTAAAAAGGAACATAATCCTCTATTCAGGGTTAAAGAGAGCTATTCATATGTCGTTAGAAGTTCATAGAGAATATATATTGCTTCAAATATCTAAACTGAAGTTTCACTTCATAGAATCTGCATTAGCAATTTTTAAATGTCATTGTACAATTTAACAGATAATATGAAGACTAGATATCCTCAAATAGATGAAACAAGGAAATGGATAAACCTGAGAACTACATATCTGTGATTTCAGAGATTATATTCCAATATCCCATAATTGTAAGTCATTATTATTTTGCAGTAATATAAAATACCATTTATCTGCATGTAAGGACACAAATTTGCCTTGTTTTAATATAATTCTTGTTTGTTTGTTTGTTTGCTATAATCATGTAATGGTTGCATGAAATTTTCTCCAAATTGTATTGAAATGATGCAGCAATGACTGGTATTTCTTATTTAATCTTTAGATTGTGTGTTTTAGCATGTTCAAGAAAAAAGACAATGCCATATGGCTGGTAAATAAACTCACCTGTAACAGGCATGGTGGCAGTTTATAACAATTAGTGACCTTGTCTACACAAACACACACTCCCACCTCCTTGCTACTTGTCAGAGAAGAGGTATAATGGCTCTCTGTATTGATTTCCATTGAGTCACATGTGTTTTGCCACCTTGCAAGCTATTTAAATGATGACTCATCTGAGAGCACTGGAATGTTTACAAAGTAAAGACATGAAAACAAACTAAAAATGTTTTAGTTTGTTTTCTAAATCCCATAGCTAAGTGAAATTTAATATCACAAAATATGTGAACAACATGTTAAACCTGAGTGAAAAGTGATTAGTGACTTCACCTTCTGGTATTGCTGAAAACCCAAGTATGACGAATAATTAAATCAGAATATAAATTCAGTGTTCATTTTAATAATATATGAGTCATTTTTGCTACTGAACATTTGCTTCTGAGCAACACAATTGCTTTTCCAGACTTTGCTTTATATTTTGATAACTTCATTTGCTATTCATGCTGCAAATGACATCTCTATGTAAATGCTTTCATGCAAATGTGAGATTGAAGCCAAACACCAAGAGAGGGAGTAAGCAGTGCCTGAAATAATAGGGTTAAACTATCCCAGTTAGTCTCCTACAGAGCCCTATATGGTTCAACAATTTTGGTAGCTCACGACACAAATGTTAAGTTTCCCCAGCAGTTTCAAGTTCACTTCCATTATGGATTGCATTGCTACAAGCATTTTAAATAAATATTTTACAGAGAGGAAATTAATTCCATAAGGAGTAATAGCCAACATTTATTAAGATTTCTGAAAATTCGAATTGATCTGAGGGGAGCATAGGTGGTCAATGTCTTTTGTAATGTCAAAGTAAGTTCACCAACAAACCATGGGAAACTTGGATATTCTTCATTATGTGTAACATCGGCCAGATTGTATTACAAAGTTATTCTAGCAGATTTTTTGGTGCTATTCTAAAATGCGTGAATGCCTGTGCGTCCATGCAAAGACCAAGATTCCAAATCTCAGCAGTCTTCCATGTGAGCATATTTGCAAGTTTAAATTGTATATGACCCTAAAAAAATGTCTCATCGATCCCTATATTATTATTTTCTAACTATGTTAAAAATTAAAGACATTAGGCCCTCCCTGGTGGCGCAGCGGGTTAAAGCACTGCATTAAGAAGCTAACGCCATTTCCGCATGAGTTCCATCCCCGCCTGCCCCGGAGGTGACCACATGGCATGGCAGACCTCTCCTGACCCGCCCGCTGCTCCCCTCAGCAGTGTACTTCGTCAATCTGCCTGTTCTGCTCCCCACTCTGTCTCTGGTGAAGCCTCTCACCGCCCCTGAGCCTCTGGCCTGTACCCCAGTTCTGTATGCACAAATAAATAAATCTTGAAAAAAAAATTAAAGACATTATAAAAGTGAAAAATCTAAACCTATATAAAGCAGATAATTTAGTTTAGGGCCATGAGACTTCTACACGCTTCAGCCTCTAACTCGCATTTCCAGATCCCACTATAAGCCTGTTTCTGTTGAGTAACAACTAATTGCTTTATGCATAAGTCTCAGAATGAAACTCCATGTCTTACATGAAACAAAGCACTCTTTTCTATACCTTTATGTCAAAATACATATTGACATCTTTTTTATTTGGAAGAAACACTGTCTAGATTCTCTGGATGACCTGAGGTCTATAGGAATGTACCTGAGTGTATTTTAACACTGAATAAATGCTATGGATTCTTCTAAATAGCTCAATTTTGCTCTTTGTTGCCAGATGGAAGCTATATTTCTCACAAAATCAAAAGAAATAACCAGCAAAATCAATGCCTCTTAAACTTAAGAAATGAAAGTAACATTGTAGAGAATATTTCCAAGGTTCTGAAAAAAAATCAGTTGTCTAAGACACAGAAAAATAAAAGAGGTAACCAGATGCTTAACTCCATTTTCAGAAGAGAAACTGCTGCTTTATAATCAGTAGTGGAAATAAAATATGTTACCACCCTGCAGAGGTTCCCACACAAATCCACCAAATGTACATTGATGGCTTGTCATGGAAATGGCCCAAACTAAACCCAAGAATGATATTTCAGTGTTCTGAAGTCTCCATTCACTCTTCAGATTTGTTTGTTATGTTTTGTTTTTTACTCTGCTGGGAGAGTGAACAATTTCCTCCAATTAGTTTTCTTACATATGCAAACAGACACACCACTTTTAATTTCTAATTCTTTACTCAAAAAAAAAATATTAATTGTCCAGTCTATGTTAAAAATATTACACCTGTCATCCCCTGTTTATAAAACTTGAAGAAACAGTATTTTGAAAGAGTATTTAAGGTTGCCAGTAAAGTGGTTCTTCCTTTTTTACAAAAATTTTGTTGAGATACAATATGCATAACACACAATCCACCCATTTAAATTGTACCAGCTGTTCAGCATATTCAGGGAGCTTTGCAAATATCGCCCCATTCATATTAAACCATTGTCATTATAATAAAAAGTAAATCTCCTCTACTTCTCTCTTAATCCACTTGTCACCCCCAGCTCAAGGTGCCAGGGAACATGCTCTCATCATATAGATTTGTCTTCTGGATGCATAATCTAAATGGATTCATGTACTAGATTATCCTTTGTGAATGGATCCTTTCACTTATAATTGTTCAGCTTTCAGCCCTGCAGCACATATCAGTACCATATTCCTTAATTTCATCTAATAACATTCCTTTGTATAGAAACAACACATTTTGTATTTTTATTCACCAATTGACATGCATTTGGATATTGTGAATAATGTTGGATATTGTGAATAATGTTGACTTTAACATCATCATAGAAAGTGAAATTGCTGGGTTAAATGGTAACCATAAGCATAATCTTTGAGGAGTAATCAAAGTATATTTTAAAATGACTGCATCATTTTACATTTCTACCTACAATATATGAAGGTTCAGGTCTTCAGTTACATTTGGTATGACAATCATACTAATACTAGTGGGTATGAAATAATATGTCATTGTCATTTTCCTAGTAGGTGTCGATGGTGAGCATCTTTTTATGAGCTTCTTAGTCATTTGTATGTCTTATTTGGAGATACATGTTCTCAGACCTTTTGCCCATTTTATAAATGGGTGATTGCCCCTTCTTAATGGTTTGTAATATTGCTTTATTTTCATATTCTAGATAAAAGTCCTTCATCGATTTATGTAACACTTTTCTCCCATTCTATAGGTCGTCTCTTCACTTTCTTGATGATGTCGTTGAAGTACAAGTTTTTCATTTTGATAAATTTCAATTTATAGACATTTATTGTCATTACTTTCATCTCTAGAGCCATATCTAAAAAAAAATACCAACACATAGTTTTCCCATAATTTTTTGTTTTTATGTTTAGTTCTTTAATGCATTTTGGGTTCTTGTAGATGATATAAAGTAGTTATTCAGTTTTGCAGGTGGATATGCATTTGTTCAACATCATTTGTTGAAAAAAAGCAATTCATTTCCATGAGGTAGTATCGCTCCATTGTTGAAAATCAATTGAGTGTGCACGTGAGGGCATATCTTGGGTGTATCTCTGTACTGTTGGTTGTGCTCTGTTGGTGACATATTTATCCTTTAAAAAAATATTTATTTATGCATGCAAAAACTGGGGTACAGACTAGAGGTATAGGGGCTGAGAGGATTCACCACAGACAGAGTGGGAAGTAGAACAGGTAGATTGACTGAAACATATTGATGAGGGAAGCAGTGGGTGAGTCAGGAGAGGCCTGCCATGCCATGTGGGTCACTTGCCCAGCTAGGATTGGAACTGGTGCTCCAGTGGCTACAGATTGCTTCATAGTGCTGCCCTTATACCAGTATACACTGTCCACTTTTTTTTTTTTTTTTTTGCTATTATTCTTGCCACTGGTTTTCCTAGCTAACTGACATAAAACATTATCTCAGTTTAAGATGTACATTGTGTTGATTTGATATGTGTATATTCGACAACATTTTCTTGATCTATTATTCTACCAGTGGATATTTAGATTGTTTTCATGTCTTGGCTGATGTGAAAAATGCTGCAATGAAGAGGGGGTGGAGATAACATCCAAGACAGTGATTTAATGTCCTGAGGATATAGGTATAGAATTTAGAGCATATGTTAACTCTTTTTAATTTTCTAAAGAAACTCCATACTGTTTCCCATAGTGGCTGTACCAATTTACACTCCCACTAACAGTGCACTGGGATTTCTTTTCCTCCACATTCCAGAAAAATTGTGATCCCTTGTCTTTTTTATAAAAGCCATTCTAGCAGGTATGAGGCGAAATGTCCTTGCAGTTCCCTGATGATTAGTGATGCTGAAACCTTTCACGTAGCTGTTAGCCAATTTTCTGTATTCCTTAGATCCTTTTGATTTCAATTTATTATGCTTCTGAAATGAAAAAAAAAATAAATGCATAAAAATGTTTTGGAAAGGAAAGGACCTAAAAGCAACAATGATATTCATAAAATATGAAAAAAGATTAAAATTCAGACATCCATAGAATATATTATACAAGGATGAGGAAAACACAGAAAGAATTAGAAAAATGATAAATGTGGGAAAGGAGAAACAGAGTACTAGAATTAAGAGACAACAAAGAACAATAATTAGGAATTTTTGCTCACAGCCACTATAGTTTAATAAATTTAGATTTGTAATTACATATATTCTTCCATTTCGAATTTTTCAATAGAATACAAAAATGCATCTGTTGAAAACAGCTTACTATCATAAACATAAATATTGTTAATGAAATGTTCCCCCAAATATAGTAGTGCATTTAGAATTACTAATTAGTATAGAATTGATGAGTTAAATAGTAACAACATAAAATATTAATGACACAGACTAATAAACACCCTTAGTTTATGTTGAAACCTACCTTCCTACTGCTTTGAATTTTTCTCTTTTTTTCATGATCTGCTATTTCCATCAAGCCTTGTACACTGAATTTAATTAACTGTACTTTCAAATTTAGACTTTTAATGAAATTATAATAATCTGATATTTCTTAAATATTGAAACCTCCTCAGATGTGTAGTACTGAATTTTAATACCTCTGTTTTAGAAAAATATTGGTTATGTAACTCATAAAATGAAGATAATCTATATTTGCATAAAAATTCACTTCTCCTTAGGGGAACATAATTTAATGATTAATAATAATCACTAATATCCCTCAGAAAATATTCCATTGTTTATTCAACTTTAACTCAACAGGTGTGATCTAACTCAAGAAATAATAAAGGATCAGAGTAGAACACTTAGCACTATATAGTTTCAAAAATAACATAAAAAGTGGCTTTATTTCCTGAGGATTAATGATCAACTGGAAGGGCTTGTGTTCCTAGGGCCATTAACTCCATGTGGTCATTAATTCTGTTGGAAATATCTCACAAAGAGGACATTTGTAACTCTAACTTCCCCTCTCTTGCTGCAAGCTTTAGGCATGCTATTTGAAATATTTTCACTTTTTGAGGATGCTCTTTTTTTACCCACTGATTGGTTAAAAATCTCAGTAACTTAGTCATGAACATTGGCTACACATTCAGGTTATAGTATCTTGGGCGTTATGTATATTTTGTCACCTTTTATTATTAAAAGTTTGGCGCTATTTGGCATGATTATAACAGCACAATGACAAAAACATCTTATGTCTTCATTAATCAAAATATTCCAGCTAATTGAAAAACAAAACATTTAAATGGTTTGTTTTATAGTAAATGTTGACTTATTGAGAATTTTAAAGAAACCCAAGTTCTAAAATGTAAACCTTTTATTTTCAGACCTGCTTACTGTAGATTAAGCCTCTGAGGAACTGCCATTTCTTCCAAGATTTATGTTACTGCTTTCTTTGAGATTCAGGTGAAATTCTGGTACATAGTTTTATTAGGTTCCACAAAGTTTGATTTCTCCCCCCAAATTTATTTTTTTTAATTTTTTTAATATCAAAACTAAGTAGTCTTGATTTCCTGTAATTCACTTCATAATGCTTATACAAGTATTAACGATTTACTATAATGAGATGTTTTAAATTCTGGAGATAAAAAATAATTTTTAGTTATGACTGAAATGACATAAGAATAGTACCAATTATTTTGAAAAGATATTCTATTATAAAATTATAAAATAAACATAGATATGTATGAAAATAGTACTCATTACCAATACAAAAACATACATAATTGTACTTAAATTATTTGCATTATTACATAGTACTTTATAGTAGATTATACTCTAGAATTTAGAAGGTTGGCACTATTTCTGTTACACATAGATCGTTAACTTCCATCTTTTATTGATATATATTATTGCAACCAACAAGGATCATAAAAAAGTGAACGTTGCTGAGACAAGATGCAACAAATTGAGAATACCATACCAAATTAAAAGACACAGTGAGGCCCTCCCTAGTGGCCTAAGGGGTTAGGCTGCAGCTCTGCAAGCTAGTCATAGCAGCTTCAGTGCAAGTTCCATCCCCAACCTGGAGGTGATCCACATGTCGCGACAGATCTCTCCTGACCCACCAGCTGCTCCCCTCAGCAGTGTGCTTTGTGGATCTTCCTGTTGTGTTCACTCTCTGGGGTGAATCCTCTCACCGCGCCTGTACCCCAGTTCTGTATGCATAAATAAATCAATCTTAAAAAAAAAAAAAAAGGCACAGTGGCTCAAACAAAAACATAAAAAACTGATGCCACATTTACTGACAATAAGGTCAAAAGCATGTTGGATTAGAGTTAACCTAATTGGCAGCTGCAGGAACTTTGAAGCCCAGTAAGAGAAGCAGGCGCTAATCGCTGTCACGCTACGCCTTGTCACCACTACTTGAAATTCCATTGGGCAATATTAATTCAAGCAGAGGTCTGAGCAACTAATAAATGAGGCAAATTGAGTCAATTACTAATTTCATGCTTTTATGATTTGGGGTTTAGCTAGATAATATCTGCAATTTAATACACTGCCCTCTAGAGAGGTTGACCGTTCACTCTTTGTAGATCTTACAAAGAACTTGCTTTTCCAGACCGATTTGCTCAATTCATTTTGTTTAAGATTCAGTCTGCCATGTGTGGGGGTTGAGGAAGATCAGGCAACAATTGTATTCCCTTCTCAATACATACACAATGCTAGTGTGAGTGTGTGTGTGTGTATCTGGATATGTGTGACTTCCCTTTGAAATCTTTATCAGGTTTGATAGCTAAATTCTTTGCTTTCTAGCAATATTTACTTGACAGTTAAAATCTTTTCAGGTCTGCTGCAAGAGTTTTTATATCATCAAAATTTTATTTTAAAAACTTTGCTTGATCATCCACTTTCTTAAAAAGTCAGTCTTATTTTATATTCAAAGCAGTAATTGCAAATTCCTCTCTTCTATACTCCACCCCAAAGTGATGATGTACTACTTCCCATATTTTCTTTGTATCACTGCTGATTACCAAGTTAATTTGTGCATAAACAGGTACCCCCCCTCCCCGGAGTAGTTTAAATTAAAGTTCTCCCAAGTATGCATTTCATTTACTTTATAAGAATTTCTTTCATCACAAACATCTAATGAATTAAAAGTATATTTATAAATATTTAAATTGTTTAACTCTAACACACATAGAAAATACAAAACTAGAAATTGTAATATTAAATAACATATGATCATGTGTTAGCATATGTTTTTATGTTTTTATTTTACATACCTTGCTTTTTAAATGCACATGTATAAATATATACATATGTGTATGTGTGTATACTTTATTTGTCTGAAGGCTTTAGGACAAATCCAAATTTTACACACCAAATTTATTGATATGTTCACTATAGCATTCCAATATAATTTCCTGTTAATTAAGGTTTTTTTTTTAATAAGCATATGAAAAGCGCCTTGCGCTAACACTAACAGTTGGATTGTAAGTGTGTTTTTCCCAGTTTCACCAAGGACCAAATAAAACTTTACTTTAAATGAAGTCCTTCCATCTGTGGTTAACCTGATTAGGCAGAGGTCAGAAAGGAATGGATGCTTGCCAGAAACCCTCTTTGGCCTTGTCCCCACCACCAACATTAAGTAGTAAATTGAGAATTGAATCAATTATATGAATAAGTCAGACTGAAAAGCACTTTCCACAGAACTCTATCAATAATTTACCTATGTTGTGTTGTGGGAGTTTAGACTTGATCAAGGTCGAAATCTAGAAGAGAATAACCACTTTCTTTTCCTCCTTCCTTCCTCCTTCCTTCCTCCAATCCCTCCTTCCCACCATCCATCCTTTCTCCCTTACTCTTGCCCTTCTCTCCTTCCTACTTTCCCTCGTAGTTATTTTGTTAAGCGCACTTATTTTCCATTCCTCTCAATGGTGTGATTTTCTTTGTTGTAGAACAGAGATGCACACACCTCCCCTTGAACTGATAATAGATCCTAAAACAACTTATTTTCTAACTGTAGACTGAGCTCTGAAATCAAGAAGTGAATGGATAGAAGTGAGACCAAAAAGCCGTGGTTGCCCCCAATCCTGCCCCAGCGCTGCCTATTTAGAGCCCCACTCCAATGAGAAGCTGCAGATGGCCCTATTGCGCTGTTAGAAAAGTTAATGTGTCCAACACAAGATAGCTCAGGATTCACAGAAGAAAGTTTAGTCCTATCTCTTCATAGTTATCCTCATACTTATTATCCCCGAAGTCTTAATGAACAGTACAATTAAAAACTTGCTAATATTGGGCCCTCCCTGGTGGCACAGCGGGTTAAAGCACAGCACCAAGAAGCTAAAGCCACTTCCTCATGAGTTCGATCCCCGACCCCAGCCCGGAGGTGACCGACATGGCACAGCAGACCTCTCCTGACCCACCTGCTGCTCCCTCAGCAGTGTACCCCTCTCACTCTGCCTGTTCTGCTCCCACTCTTCCTCTGGTGAATTCTCTCACCGCCCCTGCACATCTGGCCTGCACCCTAGTTCTGTATGCAAAAATAAATAAATCTTTAAGAAAAAAAGCTTACTGAATATCAATACTTTTCCATTGTTATGTTCACTGACCAACACAAGAAATGTAAGTTTCAAAATAAAACAAGTCAATTAAAGTTAATGTTAAAATATTAGGAAAATAAGATGCACAGAGTGGATAATATTAGGTAATACTATTGATTATATAAACTTGTCATATTTTCAGCATTTGATCATGAGATATTATCCTGGCCATTTCTATGTTAGTACAAACTGAGAAAATTTGGACTAACTGACCAAATGAAAGAAAATAACATTTGAATGTGTACAGACCATTTCTCCTTTGAAGTACTTTCTGTGGTCTAATGAATATAAATAACATACCACATAAGACCAAAAAATACAATTTCTATTTCTTATTTTCATGCTGGTGTTTTTAGGAGTGATTTTTTTCTAAGTTGACCCATAGTTAAAGCTGATTTTAGGCGAATGTTTGTCATCCACATGCTACACTTTTAGAATAACATCTAAACATGTTGTAAATATTGAGCATTATGCTATATATTTAATGTAGATTTTTAATTGTTCCTTGCTTAAAGATTGTTTTCCTCATATGTGCTCAGACTTCTCACCTTGCTACAGTCTTATTTCAATTAGACTTAGCATTTGATATAAGAACACTGATAGGATTGTGAAGAGAAATCTCGCAGGGTATTTGGGACAAAGCATTTCCAGAAGTTGTAATGACAGGTAAAATCAATTTCACTGTCGATGTGTCTGTTTTTGTCCACACACACAGAGATACATGGGCATGCGTCAGCAAGACATGCTTGTGTTTCTTTTAGATCTAACAGATTTATTACTCGCCTTTCTTCCCTCAAGTCCTATTATTAGCATTAACCCCAGGATTTAAATGAATGAATCCTTTAAATGTATCCCTTTTCCTTTGAGGTCTAATAGGAATCACAGGATGACAAGACCATTATTTTCTCTCCCAACGTGGATAAATTGTTTTATGAGGCTTATTTAAATCTATTTTGGGTTTATGTTCCACGTATTCTTCCTCCACCATTTTAAAAAGTAAAATAAAATATAGTAGGGAAGTTTACCAACTCTATGGGCTTTGTCTTGAAATATTTTCTTCAGTACTTTTAAAATGATTATTCTAAACCATAATCAACAGGTCTTTATTCTCCAAGTTAAATAGGTAGTTTTCCAATTGTTTCCATACATTTCCAGTGAGGACATATGTGCATATAGCAAACATGAAATCATTAATATTAGAAACCATTTTCTATTAAAAAAAATTTAATGTTAAAGTTTATGAATGTGACATTTAAGAAGTCAATATATCAAAGCCAATAAATACTAGCTTCATTAAGCGTTGGCAATTTTTTAGAACCATAACATTCAGTATATAACTAAATGATGTTCACTTTAGCAAGTGAGCATCAGAGAAATTTGTCATACTTTTTTTTTGGCAAAGAGTTCATTCACACCACTATGTAAGGTACTGTAATGCAACATTCTAAATCACATAAGTAATTTATCTAAATGCAATATCATCCCATGGTCTGCATTGTTTTCTAGTTTCTACTTTCTGTGTACTCTTTGAAGTCATCAATACCAATTATAATGAAATGTAGCTCATATTTTTACAACCACCATCCATTAAAATATCTGTGTTTATGCAATGAAGCTGTGTAAATCATGGTTCCAAGATGCTGCTTTGTTTGGGTTGGTTTGAGTTTTTCAAAATAAGATTTATTGAGTTTTGTAGACATTGAAGAGATAATGACTTGACGATCCAAAGGAAAGAAAATAATGTTCTTTTCTTATAAGGCCCTAATGTTAAATTGTCGTATAATGCCGTTAGTGTATTAATATGCACAGCGTGAATAGCCTGACATTTATTGATTTGCAATAGGAAACCAAGTGAATGGATCGTTAGTGGGAGTAGAAAGGTTTTAACTATCAGAGAAAATAGAATATGGCAGAGTTCACAAAGCTTTGAATTTGTGTTTTTCATTCCAGTAAGGTTATTGACCTCAGCCTGGAGAACATACAAAAGCAGGGTTATCTGAAAAGCTTTTAATCAGATACCCACCTGATGTACATATAGAATACTATACATGTTTAAAGGGGTCCCCGCCTATAAATTCCTAAGCAAATAGATCACCTATGTCTTCAATATGGATGCTTGTTTTTGTGAGTGTGAAAGTTATGTTATCCAGAGCATCAGGCATCTTATTCTAAGAAAAATTATTTACTATCCTAGAGTGTAAGCAAAATACATTGTTAGAAATAGATTTGCCCTCTCACAGAACTATTCATTCTATGCTAAAAGTAAGTCAGAAAATAGAGAAAGTATGAGACCTGTGCTATTAATGTTTTGTTTTTGTTATCCGGTACTAGGGCCATTGTCTCCAAATACTCTTTTCTGTCCTATCAACCAATAGATTTTGAATTTAACTTCCATGAGAAAAATCAGAAACCTGCTTTTGTAAATGACAATTACCCATCACAATTACTGAGACATATCAAGGAAGAAGATTTAACATCTCTGGTAAAAAAAAAAAAAAAAAAAAAAAAAAAAACAGCCAGCAGTGGACCACTGAAGATCATGCATTTTCAGACACAGGGTGAGATAAAACTATGTACTTGGAACAGTTTTGCATGGGAAATAATTACATGGTATTTTGATATAACATCAAATTTTTACTAAAAATATGGGATTTTTTTCCCCTCTACTTTGGGTCTGATGTGCCCTTTGCTGAATAGAAGCCTCGCCAGGAGAAGCATCTGAGCACAAGAAATGATAGAATCTATAGTCCTGTCATCTACAGCTACAAAGAAAAACTATTATTTACCTTATTCATCCTAAAAGCAAGAACATAAAGATTATTTTGACTAGTAAAAAACAAAAAAAAGGGTTTTGAGAAAAGTCAAAGCATTCCTTGATTTCAAAACTTCTGACTTCTCATTACTCTCTCATTCATTAGTTTTTGTTCTTAAAAGAGCTACTAATAATTTCAATTAAAATTATTGTCTTTAGAAAACAATGACAATAAAATGAACAACTTAGAGTTCTTAAAAGCTCTTGTCTTGAAAAATGGAAGTTGAGGATTTGTAAAATTTAAAGCTATCTTAGAAGAAATGATTCCAAAATCACACACAAATCTTTCAAAATTAACTTTTATTGGTATTCCTTAGCTGTCCAAAATGGCTTCACTACTCACATCAACTATTTCTTTTTTTAACAATACCTTGAAATAGTGCTTGAAATTCTTTCAACTATAGTTTGGTTTGGTTAATGACCTCCTTTAAAAAACAAATGCTACTATCCTCCTGAATCTTGTTAAAAGGTTTTCAGTCATTCACACCTCAGTGTGAATTGGTATAATTAGCATGTTCCATCCTAATCAGTCTGCTTAAACAGGAACAGGAAAGAAGGGTAATTTGCATGCCCTACTTTGATGCATAAGACTCCAGAGACTTTTGGGGTCCCTAAAGTAGGAAAAAGTTTTAAATAAAGATAAAAGCTGATAAACGCCCTCAAAATACAGTGTCCATATATTTTTAAATGTTAGCATTGACAACTCTGTATAAGAAAAGGAGAAAAATTATTTTTCTTGCTATTCTGTGTGCCCATCAACTATCATAACTTGAAATGTAGAGTTGTTCCATTTGTAATATAATTTAACTATGTTAATGATGATATTGGAATTTGGTTCTGGCCTGAGAACCTATTTCTAAAACACATTTTTAATTCTCAAATACAAACTATAAATTTCAAAATGCATTGTGTTTATGAAAACAATGTAATTATTATAGAATGAGTGAAGCGAAATGCTGATAGTATTAATGACAAAAGGAAAATTCCAGATCAAGAATGACCTGAGAGCGAAAATTGTAGGCATTGAGCTTTTGATCTCTTCCTTGTGTATAATTTATCACCAGTAAGTGATTAGCTAGTTTTTGCTGTATAACTATCAACAACAGAAACTAGAGGCTCAAAGTAATAAATAAGCATTTAATTTTGTTCATGACAATGTGGATCAGCAGTTTGGGATAAACTAAACTGGGTGGTTTTCTGAACTAGGCAGAGTTTATTCATGCATTGCAGACAGCTGTCATGTCAGCTAGGAACTAGCCGAAAGTGACCTCGGAAAGGAAGACTTATTTATCCCTGCGAACGTGGTACCAGGAAGGCTAATCAGGCCTTATTCATGTTCTGGTGGAGGGGTTGAAAAGGGATGGAAAAAGAATGTAAAAATTATTGAATCCTGGACTCAGAACAGTTTTTATGTCAAATCTACTTCCTACTATTCACAAAGCAAGTCACATGGCAAATCAAATTCAAGCAATAGAGAAACACTATCTCTTACTAAACACACACACACACACACAAAAATAGTGGTCAGTCTGGCTTAGTAAACATACATCATCCTGGCCTACATAGCAGGGGATGTTTAGTCTTGTAATTGTTAAAAAAAAAAAAAAAAGTTTAAAAAAAAGTTCATGGGCACTTGTATTCATTTAAGTAGAAGTAGGTGACAGGGTCTCTGAAATGACGGGTTTACATGCAACACATCCTATGAAAATAGGCCTTTGAATATTTTCAGGACCTCAGTAATTCCTATTAATAAATTAAAAGCCAGGTTCATTGCAAATTTAAAGGATAACTTTGCTTGCACAAAAAGAATCTTGGAACCAGTCAATTTGAAATTTCTACCTAGCAGAATTTATGGTGTTTATCACATTCCTTATACAAATTGAGAAGTTTTGATTTCAGCTAAAAGACCTCCAAAATTTCTATTCAAAATCCTCTTTCAAAACTCATACAAATGCATTGGCGAGGTTCATCATTGATCGGAACTTGAAAGATACTCTGTCCTTGGACTAGAAATTCTATTTGTATGATTTAACATCTTTCCATTGTGATGCTCACTTTTTTTTTTAATATTATAAGTAAGATGATTGATACTTTGATTTACTTTTTATCATAGATAGTGACACTAAGAATGGGGAGTTCAAGAGAGGGAAGAGAGAGACAGAGGGAGACAGACAGAGAGAAGTTAACTAGATAGATTGTACACATTAACTCAAGAAAAATGGGGAACAAGAAGGCACTTTTCAAGAAATCTAGTCATTAACAATATTTAACATATATAAGGTTTCAAGAGAAATAGCCACATGTATTTATTCTTTCTATGTTAAAAACTATATAAATAAAATACTCAGAGCAATCAAATAGGACAAATGTTGACATTTATGGACACTCGTACTGTATCTAGTGATTGTAATTTAAATAGAGTGTTTTTTTCCTTTTAGGGATAACGCTTTGGGTAGTTGCATATAGAAACCCTTCGTATCTTGGTGTTCTCAAATGAATGCACAACTAGCCTATAACTGATTTTCATGCTTGGGGGAGTTTAGTGATTAATGAAATCAATGTGCTGGTGATTTTCTGGAAGGTTTGAATTAAATGCACCTTCTAGTGCACACTGAAGAAAGATTTGCCAGGTATATCAAGGTTGTAAGCCTGATTGTAGGAAATGTTTTTATTTGCTTAATAAAACCGTTTTTAAATGACCTTAATCAACATGTATTTATTGAAACAGTCCCAGCAAGTTTTCAACTTAAAATTGTTTAATTAGCTGTTGGATAAAATTCATATTTATAATCAAAATCGGTGAAACTATGTTCAATTTCAGGCTGGCCTTCCTCCAGATTTACAAGACTTTCTGGATAGTGTGTGTGGCCTTAATTCTCAGAGTGATGGTACTTTTGAGTACATTTTTAATCATCAACCAATGGAAAGAACAAAATCATTACTGCAAAATGGGTCAGGATAGCAAACACCTATTTACTTAGAGTGAAGTGTATTACTCTTTCTCACTTGGGCTCCACATTAGCAATGTCGCCTGCAGCCTGGGTGGCTAGCTCTTATCTGACTATCTGTAAGTGCAAGAGGGCACTCAAGGTTCTCACAAGCAGACAATAACCCTCTTGTAGATAACTGGGTGTACCTTTCAGACCTTACACCAGATTAACAGTGTTCTTTACTTAAAGTCAAAAATGTCCAACATGTCCACTGTTGTTTACACCTTTTTTTCAACTGACATCTTTCCAGCTCAGCAGAGCCAAATAAGTTTGTCACATGACTCCGTGCTAAAAGAAAATTACATAGCTTTAGAAATGTCATTCTTGTTTTATCCCCTGCAGAAACGGTATTATAGTTAACAATATTCCCTCTAGTAATAATTACAGGAATTCCAGTCCTTGACTAAAAACAGAAAAGACTCACATTTTACCAAGAAATGTATGTCAAGACTGATAACATACATGAGGAGCCCTGGGACTTATATAAAATACGTTTTTTAAGAGAGGTTTACTTTCTGCCAGTGTGAAGCCTGCTAATATAGACTTTATTTCACAGTCTGTCTTCAGTATTTTAAGTATTGCTATCCAATTCCATACTGAAACAGTTATACCTCTGTTTCATGTGTTAGTGTCCTAACAAATTGGTACATTTAAAGATGTAGATAAATTTCATTGCTTCTTTTTTAATTGTCTACTATAATTGACACACTACAGGGTATATTGTATTTGACAGATACTTCCTCATAAACTTCTATCTGTATTCTATCATACTCAACATTTCCAAGCCTGTTTTTTGTTTATTTTCAAAGACTTATTTATTTATGCATACAAGAACTGGTGTGCAGGCCAGAAGTTCAGGGAGTGAGAGGATTCACCAGAGACAGAGTGAGGAGAAGAACAAGCAGGCTGACTGAAATACACTGCTGAGGGGAGCATCAAGTAGGTTAGGAGCGGTCTGCCACACCATGTGGATCACCTCCCTGGTCACTGATCAAATTCATGCTGCAGAGGCTGGGGACAGTTTCATGGTGTTGCACTTTAACCTATTCTACGCCACCAAGCCTGTTTTATTTCTCCTTTAATTATTCCTCCACCTAGGACTAGACTAGATGGTTTATTTAATATGCACTGAGGGAGAGGAAACAAAAGATTATCTCCTTCATTTTGGCCAATAAGGACAGCCCGGACTCTTAAGAACCCTCACACTGCAAATAGAAGACTGAAGAAGAGATGTCTCACCCATGGTCAGAGGTAGATGGACTCTCTCAGTCTCAGTGAATCATTCTCATTTAAATGAGGCCTGGCATATTCAAATGTGTTCCTGAATTTCTTTAAAATCCCATAATGGGCCCTCCCTGGTGGCGCAGCGGGTTAAAGCACAGCACTGAGAATCTAAGCCACTTCCGCATGAGTTCGATTCCCGCCTGCCCCGGAGGTGACCACATGGCGTGGCAGACCTCTCCTGACCCGCCCGCTGCTCCCCTCAGCAGTGTACTTCGTCGATCTGCCTGTTCTGCTCCCCATTCTGTCTCTGGTGAAGCCTCTCACTGCCCCTGAGCCTCTGGCCTGTACCCCAGTTCTGTATGCACAAATAAATAAATATTAAAAAAAAAAAGCTTTTTTATAAACAGTTGCTATCTTTAGTTACTTTATTCACAGTGCATCACCTCTTCAATGATTAAAGCTCCCTGAGCCTAAGGCTAGTGAGGAGAGGAGAGTGAACAGACTAAACAAAAAGGAGCTTTAGGGCACCTAACATAAGTGTATAATAACAGAATGGAAGATACATGTAATTGTACATATGTCAGCCCCATGGAATGTACAACACCAGTGAGAATTCTAACATTAACTATGGACTTTAGGTGATGGAAGAAAAATAATTCCTTTAGGGCAGAGCTCATGTCTGATAGGTCTTTAAATGCAGAGTTCCTAATATAACACACTGAATATAGAAGATAATCAATAAATATTTGTTAATCCTACTGATCTATTGAAAGAAGATATCTGAGTACAGTACCATTTATATCTAAAATGCATTTTAATTTAAGATTTATTTATAGATGCTATCTGTTATGTTCAAATCTAACATCTGAATAATGATTGTTTTAGATACAGAGGTCATTTCTCAAACATAACATGATATACTATGGGGTTAATCTATCCAAATTTAAATATCCACGACTTGGGTTGAGCACTTTACCCTAAAGACATTCTTTCTGTGTCTGTTAACTTTCTAGAAATAAGCTCAGGTTCTAAAAGAGAGAATGTTCTCTGCACCTAGGAACAAAGAAAAAGCAGTGCAGCCCCGCATTTTTCTTCTAAAAATTATGTTCCACAAATGAAATCTGATACTACTTTGAGCAAAAGTAGGGCAAGAAAAGAGCTAATACTTTAAAACAGACTCATTTTCAAGCAAAAGTTCAAATTGGAATGTCAGTTAATGCCAGTAGTAACAGTGCTTTGGCCACAAAACAATCAGTTTACGGACTTATTAACAGTTCATAAAATGCATGGCATTCTCCTGGTTCTTGTCACTGGTGAACATATGCTCTGAATTTGCAACAGACTGAAGTACCATTCCATAAATATTAAAAATAGTTGTGAACGTCACAATGGAAAACTCTCAAACCACATAGAAATATGATTCTTATTCAAAGAGCAGCAGATCTTTCAGATATGATCAGTGATGGGTAAGAGAGCCAGGCTATGCGGAGGGAGTTTTAAAAGGGGATTTGACTGGGAATTTTTGACGTCTTCTAACTGGTAAAAATTGTAATGCTCAATTTCATAAGGACATGATCAATACCATTCTATTTCAAATCTATGATTCTTCTAAACCAGCATTCACAGTGGTTAGCAATGTCAAGATTCTTTATGTGTGGATAAAGTTGTCCTCGTAAGTCAAACTAAAATCATAATGTCATTATGAACAACAATATTTCTATTGTGAGGTGAGTTCACAGTTTCAGAATTATAAAGTCACTCCTGTCTTTTTGTTCCAAGACACTTAAACTTTATATATTTTATTCCATGTATGTGTTTGACCAATCATCATTCTATTTAGAACATGGGCTGCTAAATATCTAGGATCTTGTCTTTTTCTTTATGTGTCCATCCTATCTACTTAACTGATATCTACAAAGTAAACTGTCTAGTCCAAATCTGAACATTTGTAAGTATTTCTTAAATGGTTGAAAACATTTTCAATACTATAATATTACTGGAGAAAGTATAGTTGTAGAAATAAATATGGACCCTGTATTGCTAAGCAGCCTATCTGAATTTATCCTTTAAAATATATTTTTTAAAGATTTATTCATTTTTGCATACAGAACTGGGGTACAGGCCAGAGGTGCAGGAGCTGTGAGAGGGTTCACCAGAGACAGAGTGGGGAGCAGAACAGACTGATTGATGAAGTACACTGCTAAGGGGAGCAGCGAGTAGATCAAAAGAGGTCTGTTTCACCATGTGGATCACCTCCAGGGCAGGATCGAACTCATGCTGAATCTGCTTTAGCTTCTTAGTGCTATGCTTTAACCTGTTGCACCACCAGAGAGGGCCCTTGTCCTTTAAAATAATTTTACCTTTCAAGCACACTAAAGTTATACAGTCTAAATTTTTCATCTTTTCAAATTATTGCTTTATCTTATTTGTCCTTTTTTATCACTGAAGTTGTTGGAATAACCCTATTTAACACATTATTGAATTTGATGATGTGTTAATTCTAAATGTATTAACATATTAATATTTAATTAAGCATTAAGTAAAATGTTTTTCCTCTGGTATTTAATCCTAGTATTTATATATTCTTAAAATCAAAGTCTTAAATATACTGAAACTACTAAAAGCCATCACATATTGATAATGTAGTATTTTACATAAAAATGTTGGACATATTCTGGCATCATTATTTAAAATCATAATTATTTTAGATTCCAAAACTGATGCTTTCCTAAAGTAACTCAAAAGTATTCAAAAGTCCAATTAGTACTAGAATAAATTGATCTTTATGATTCTATTTATAACAATAGTGAAAAGGTACTTCCTTAGTTACTAAAACTAATACAGAAACATAAGAATTCACTTTAGCTTTGAAGTTACTAGTCTTGTTTAAGCACTGGCAAAGGATTTCAATATGGATTTGAGTCTTCAATGATACTTTTTTGTCTCAGTCCCTAAATCCATCCCACAGGTAATTATTAATTTAGTTGCGGTTAATGCTACCTTTTTATGTGTTCTTTTTGATCTGGCACACCCATGAAAGCCAGATAAATAGTACAATAATATTTACTTAATACATGTCCAGAATACATATTAAAAGAGGAAGAAAACACCTACTCAAACATTCATGTATAATGAGAAGATTAAAGCACTGTGAAGAGTGACCATATGTCTAGAAATACACTATAATTAAAGTAGATGAACATAAATATTCTCCTAAGAATCTTTTATTTTATAAGCACAAGGACAAATAAAAGGAATAAAGCAAATTACCTCGTGGGGGTATTGGAGATAGCATTCTTTACTTTCTAATCTCCTAGCAGAGTGTCTAACATTTCTCCTAAGAATCTGTGAATATGGTAGATGGTCTTTGTTCAGTAACTCTTCATAGTTCCCTAACTTGCTTGGAAGCAATAAACTCTATGAAGTAAGAGCCAAAACATCACTTCTGTAGATCCAGAAGCACATCAATCTAATGTTGTTACCATCCTTGCTAGAGAAAATATGGGAACAAGAGATGCCTATATCCAGGAATAATCCAAATACAAAATAATAAAATACAAAATTTGTCACAGGGAAATCCTTTGATGATGCTTTCTCATTCGTGATGCTGTGAAGATAAATGAAATAGCACTTGATGGAAATATAAGTTGTGCATACTAAACCCTGAACCAAAGGAACACTTATTATCACCATCCATTATCAGTTTTCCTACTTTTTCAAGTCATTTCTCAACCCAGTTAGACTAACTGCAGCACAGTCTTTCTAGAGAGGGAGATTTTTTAATCAGCTCTAGAGGATCTTTTCTGGAAAAACTTTGAAATGCATATTTTTTATCTTTCAGCCTAGAATTTATCTAGTTGACTGGTTCACTAACCCACTCATGAGGAACTTGGCAGACTCGGAATATATAGCAAAACGTAAATATGTATTTTTATATAGAAAATCATGTTCATCTCTTTGTGTTCCAGTTGGTGAGTCAGTAAAAAAAAAAGGAAAGAAAAGAAAAACTTTGAAATTTTAATTTCAATTTCTATCCAAGTCAAAGATGATTTTGAGTATGTTTATTATACATTTCTATATAATTCTATATAATATAAACACTGGAAAGTTTAAATATCTACATCCATAAGAGATTTATTTTTCAGTTATGTTAAACTGTTTAGAAACCTCAGGATTTAATGGCTATCCACATTAATAAAATCTTCATAGTTCTTTTGGTTGACTGCTCAAATATAGGAACAAGATTTGTGGCTTGTAATTCTGCCAATGGTATGAAGAAAGAAAAAAAATAGGAAAATCTGTAGGCAACAATGGTTTCAACTTTTAGTTGTTCGTCCCATGCTGGCAAGTAGTTGAATAATAGCTCAGGAGTGAAAGTAGGAGACTGTAATTGAAGCTATCCCAATACTCATATTTTACTCCCTCTGAAAATGGGAATCCCTGTTAGGTCAATCCCTGGCATGGAGCTACACATTCTCCATGCTGTTTCTTCCAGGGAAGCAATCTAATCCAAATGTCTAAATTCAGTTGCAGCTACTTATCATCAAAGTTCCCATTCATGCTTTTGGTACCAGCCTCATTTTACTGAGAAAACTATAGCAGAATAAGAATAAAGTTTTATTTATACTTTTTGCCTTTGGTGAAATGCTTTGTGCTAATCTTTGTTTCTTTGAATATCTTATGGATGATTTTATAACCTATTATACTGGTGATGACATGACTTTTTTACACAGTTCGACTCTACCTGAGTATTATAGTCATGAGTGCAGCCATTTTCAACAAAATGGAGGGAATGTGAGAGAATTATATGCAGCAAAGTAAATCAGAATGATGAAGACAAATACTGGACATTCAAGTAGCAGACAATTTGACAGCACAAAACACTAAAAAACTAGTGGACATAAATAAAAATCCTGAGGACTCTGAGGTTAAGAGGGATGGTGACCGGAAAGAGACAGGGCCCAAGGGATGATTGGAGGGGAGAGGGAGGAATAAAGTTAGACCTTAATCTATTTGAGCAGCTTCACTTGACTTCTCTAAAATCCCAGAGTCTATGCCTTTCCTGTTCACTGGAATTCCTTGCACAAGGATCTTGTCAAACCTTCTCTTTCTTTTTTTCAATATTTTTATTATTTTTAAAATTAATTGTTTTTATTTTATTTGTATATTTTCACGTCATTCTTCAATTTGTGTATTTTTCCATCTCCATTGTTATCCCTCCGTTAGCACAACCAGTTAAAGCACAGTGCTATGAACCTAGCACCAGCAACTGCAGCGCCAGTTTGATCTCCCAGTTAGGGAGACCTCTCTTGTCTCACCCACTGCTCCCTCAGCAGTGTTCTTTGTCAGTCTGCCTGTTATGCTCCCCACTCTGTCTCTGGTGAATCCTCTCACCACCCCCTTACCTCTGGCCTGTACTCCAGTTCTGTCTGAAGAAAGAAAGAAAGAAAGAAAGAAAGAAAGAAAGAAAGAAAGAAAGAAAGAAAGAAAGAAAGAAAGAAAGAAAGAAAGAAAGAAAGAA
>NW_004567104.1:59751359-59763145 GCF_000260355.1 Condylura cristata | reverse complement strand
AAGAAAGAAAGATTTGCTTTGTGCCTCAAATAAACTTTTGCTGTTGCATACTTGACTGTCTTTTCTCCTACTTTTCAACATGGCCACTGACTCCCTGGCCTAACTGCAATTTGGGAAAGCCACAAAATCACGGATGAAGAGGCAGATTGCCTATTGTCAGTAATAAAGCTTCTAGTGACTCAGCCAAGAGTAATCTTTAAATCTTGCAGAAAATGTATAATTAGACCCTGTATTCAAGTTGCCTCAAACATTTTTGAAATTTCTTTGAAATAATCTCCCTTTGCGTATGTATTTATTGAATGTTTATATATGACTATTTAAAGGATATGTGAGTATTTTAAAAGTGTTACATCAAAATATGTATTCCTTGTAATGTAAATGAACTATCAATAAATTGATATACAGAAATATTCACATTTACACTATAATTTTCTGTACCACTTGGTCTACTATTGCACACCCTAGAATTACTTGTGGTTCATTTTCAGATATATTATTTTAAGCTCAGAGACATCAAACAATATAAATCTGCAAGTTCACTTTGGATTTTTACCTTTTTCATTGGTTGTCTACTTCAAGGTTTTATGAAACCTTTAAAGAGTACTTCCTCTAATAAACAAGTTCATGATAACAAAATAGGTTAAATGATTCAATGGCTCCACCAAATAAATTAGAATAAAACATGATTTAGTCTCCTGGAAATAATATATGTGCTTTATTGTCAAATGAATTCAGTTGATAGTAAAAATTCCAGGTATGTGGGTTGATAGAAAAATAAGGTAATCCCTGAGGGAAAAGCCAGTGTTTTCAAAATTTGTTATAGGAAAATTTGTAAAATTTGGTTGATTTTCAGAATTTCTCTATAGTGTTTTTAAAATACAGGGACTCAGGTTGTGGCCCACAATACTCAATTCAAATGCATCAAATTGGACTGAAAGTCTTTATTTCATGAACATAGGTTCCCCATGAGAATACTTTTTGTTATATATCCAGTTCAGTTTATTTCTCTTTACATGGACAGCTGTCTATTAATTCAACTTTTGCATATGTAGTTTTCTGCTATTAATCCTATCTCACTACCTGATTTCAGTTTTTTAAATAGCATCAATTTTTTAACAGGAAGTGTTTCTGTTTGAATCTCTGGTGTTATAGTTAAAATTAGAAATTACTATTGACTGAAGATACATTCATTTTAAAGACAGAAATATAAATTTCCATAAAATCCTTTTATCTTTGGGCATTAGTCAATATTAGTGTCTTAATACAATTTGCAATTACTAGGCATCACATCAGTTAATCTAATAAGAATCGAAATATTTTCAAAGGAAAGTAGAAAAATAATGATGAAACAAATTAGATTATAAGTGCACCTTAATTTGTAAGATAAATGTGTATATCAAAGATTGGCTGTTGAGATAATTTCTATTAATTTTACTTTCTCTTTGACTTGAGCTTATCATTGCAAATACATTATTCTTAGAGAGGATTACAAAAGAGTGAACTTTTAAAGGCTAAAATAGAAAGCCAACAACTTTGATGTAAAGATATTTTTCAGATCATCTATTTAAATGTAAATTATACTAAATGTAATACATGTATAAATCATAGATCAATAAAATAGTAATCTCTAAGAAACTGTACCTTGGTACCCGAAGGCTCTAGAAACTACACAAGGAAGAAAAGGAAAACAGATGTTGTTTTCTGCCTGTTGGGAGAATGCACTATCTCTCTCTCTCTCTCTACTAAGTATGTTCTTCTTTAAGATACTAAACTTAAAACAAATTTTAATTGGAAACTCTCAATTATTGTCTTATACTGTGATATCCAAGAACATAGGGATTAAGGTAGTTATAGTCAGGAATAGTGCCTCTAAAAACTGAATTTTTAAGATTTAGTTCCAGTTACTTAGAACATCTTGTAATATCAGTTACCCAGAGTTCATATTTTGATAAACATTAGTTCCCCTATGGTTCATTTTCTTGCAATGAGGTCTGCCCCAATACTTTCATGATAATTGGTTGTGCGAAATCTCATTTCTTTAATTTTGAGCCTGAACTTCAGGGGATATAAACCGTTAGTCTGACACACTCAAAACTTAATACCTTCAAATTTTTAATAGCTGCTAAACTGTCCAGGCCCCTTATTCAACATTCCCCATACCACCATCTAATGGATTGCTTTCTCTTTTTCTTTTTTTAATAATTGATTTATTTAATCTATATTTTACAACCTTTTTCATTTTTGTACAATGTTTGCTTTCTTTTCTCAGGTGTAGTCCCCATAGAGTTGGCATCACCAATTCACCCAGATTACTTTTTCGTTTGGCATTCCTCGCTCTCAAACAACTTAGATAATTTGCCCACTGGAAATCCCTGGTAAAACTCTAATGGAGCACACACTAGCTCAGAATTCAGTCTTTCCCTCAGACAAAGCTGTGCTTGAGTAAACAGCTAAGATACTGACCAGGTGAGCTGTATAAATATGCATATGTGACTTTGCCTGGGACTGCAAGCTGCGATACAGATCTGAACCGTTTTCACGCTCACTTCCTACAGTGCAGAGCTGCCAAGAACACAAGACATTAGGCTGGACTCCTCACCATCAGTCACTTCCATCTCTGTTAAACTGTGGCATTGCCTGCTCAATTAAAATGGGAGGTGCCTTAGAAAAGGTCTGGTCTAGTGAAGGGAATAACAATGGGGGCAGCTGGAGACCCGTGGTAGTAACAGGACCACCTAGGTTTTACTGTTATCCCAAAGAAACAATGGCGGTGTGTGGTGTGGGTGGCCATTTAGAAAAATAAAGTAAAAAGAGGGAAAGATTAAATGAACAAACAGAGCCTTCTTTCTTCAGCATTTGTATTCCTGCTTTCTTAGACTGCTGCTGAATAATAAAACTTTTGCACTATTATTTATGTTTCTATTCTTAAATATGTCATATACATGTTTTCAGAAGTCTTAGATTATATCATACACACCTGATAAATTCCAATGAACTTATCCTTAAAGATAGATCTTTCGTTTCTCAGTTGTTTTACTTCTGCAAATTAAAAGTTCAACTTAAAAATGGTCTCTTTAAAAAGTGTATATTCATTTAAGAAAAAAAAAAAAAAGAAATACATCATTTCTAATCAGGGTTTCAGGAGAGATCTTGTCATTTCCCTCCAGTGTAGCTCATCATAAAAGCTCTAAGGAAATAGTGCTTAAAATCAATTAACCAAGAAGGCCAAAATCAATTTAACAAGAGTTAGCTAATGTTTTACTAAAGCGAACTCTCTTTTCTTTAAACATGATTAATATCATTTAAGGGGTCTTATTAGTGGTGTCGCTTCTAAAAAGTGTGACCAATTTGTAATGAAAGGGCCTTTGTGTACATGGATGGGATTTATGGGAAGCATAGAAATTTAAGGTAGTAGTAGTGATTACATCTTTTCCTTGCTTTGGTATTTTAAGAGAACATCCCATTTTCATTCTGTCTCCTTAGAATGTCTCATATGTCTCCTCAAAGTTCAGTGAAGGATCAAGAAATACTTAACCTATAACTACCCATGATTAAAACAACTCTATGCAAATTATATTCTAGAATGACATAAAGCAGTGTTGATATTGGTTAGAATCATAAAAATCAATGGATTTAGTGGTAGAAGGAGCTAAATAATACAGGCGGACAATTAAGTTTCAAACAGTTTTTAGCCAGCTTATTTCTTATATGAACCCCAATATATACAATTGCTTAAAAAGTAGCTGCTATGATTAGGGGAAAGTTTATCTAAACTGGGCCTCTGTATTTCTCATTCTTATAACTCTCCACTCCCAGGAATTCACCCCTCCACCCCCTCTTAATAGAACAGGAAACTGAAACTTGTTATGTTTGTATTCAGACAGAATATCTATACATTGTACATATAATTTGGCCCTATCTGATACTAATACATGATACAATCATGTTCTTTGTTTCTCACAGTCTATGTCATAATATGTTGTTTCTACCAGCTTAATACATTATATTCATTTGCTTTGTCAGATCATGGAGCTACTGTGAGTTTAAACCATGCAAAAATCTGTTTCTCCTTAAAAAATAAAACTGGGCCCTCCCTGGTGGTGCAGCAGGTGTTGCTTCAGTGTGAGTTTGATCCCGAGCCCCACAGGTGATCTGCATGGCACCGCAGACCTCTCCTGTCTTGCCTGCTGTTCCCCTCAGCAGTGTACTTCATTCATCTGCCTGTTCTGCTCCCTACTATGTCTCTGGTAAATTCTCTTACGGCCCCTGCACCTCAGTTCTGTATGCATAAATAAATCTTTAAAAACAAACAAACAAACAAAAAAAACCTGCCTCACTGTTGGCTGCTACTAACATAATTTTCTATATCTCCATATGCATATAAGACTTCCAGCCACCAAAAACCACATCGTTTTTGTCTTTGTAAGGTCAGTTCCTGGCAAAAGTAACTTTAATATCCATCCTTGCCAAGGACCCATGATTGCAATTAAATTGCATATATATATACTTTAAATCTATACAAGCAAGTTCATGTGACTGAACCACAAACTAATACTCACATAAACTCAGGAATGTAACTGTCACCTCCGTTTTCTAGGTGAGAAGTCTGAGGTTTACACTAAGATGAGCTTTGCCCAGGCCCACACATCCAGGAGTATTAGGTAGGGGCTTGGCCATAAAAATGCCTTCAAATCTCAACTATATGCTCAGATAGTTTGAAAGATGCTTGATTAAATTTGTTTACAGCATAATATTGTTCCTTAAGTATATGGAAGTAGGAAACACAATTTTGTTTTATCCGTAGAAAAAGAATTGTATATTTCTTCTGTACATAAAAGTGAATCTTGTAATATTTGGTTTATTCATAGAATATTAAAAACTTATTTCCATCTTATTATATTGTCTTCATATAGAACAGCTTATGGACATTATATATACGGTAAGTGGAATATTATTAAGCATTTGAAATCCACTCTATGACTGATGTAGGGTAAATGGAAGTGATCAGGTTTTCCACCCTCCTGCCATTAGCAACAACAATCGACACCTGTGGCCTTACACCGTGACTGCATAGGGTGGGGCACCTGGAGTAGGCAGTGGGCAAGCGTGAGTGGGTGTACCTGAGCTGGAGGTCGAGGCTATAAGGGCGGCAACACAGCACGCAGAGAGCGAAAGAACAGCGCGACTCAGAGAACAGATTGTGGGGCTGAGGACCCAGCGTCGGGGTGCAGTAGAGACCAGAGAGCCCAGGAAGAGGGAAGATTCCTGGGGAACTAAGAGACCTGCCAGTCTCCGGGCCCCATGGCCCCCCCTGCCTGACCTGCACCCTGTTGCCTCACTGCAAGTGACGTACAAAGATCATTACAAACCTGAAAAAAGCCACTGAGTGCTTGCGGGCTTCTCCCTTACCATAGAGAACCAGCTCCGTACCTTGGTGGACGCTACAACTAATATGTATCATTTCAATTTAAGTAGGTTTTAAATATGGATTAATAGAATATAAAGGTGATTCTGGCAGCCACACTTCTTGTTACCTGAGGATTATCAAGATTGAATTGTTTTATTCTGGATTACTGAGAAAAAAGCCACACCTGTCGTTGATTCAGACATCTTGGAGATGGACCAACACGAACACCTTCATAAACAGAAAAGCTTGCTTCTATCAGTGATCTAAAGCTCATCTAACTCATCTCCCAGCAGCTGAAACAGCTGACAATAAACTTCAAAGGAATTACCACAAGCAAGTCTTGAAAAAAAAGGGTGGAATTTCTATGACCAAAAGACATGAGGAAAGGCTTCAAGAGCATGAATCTTACAGGGAACGGAGGCAGACGGTTAAAAGAAGAGGTAAGAAAGGAAGTCAGGCATCACCCAGGGGTTGTAGAGGTCAGGAATGCCCAAACAGTGCCCTTTTTTTCAGGATTTATGACTGTCCTTTTTTTCTTTTTTTTTTTTCTTCTTTTTTTTTAATGTTTCATTGATTTGCTACTAGTTTACATAACTGCATAATTTGGGGGGGGGGGTATAACTTCCTATCAGCAGGTGAAAGTGTCTTGTTTACCCTCCCTTAGCGTGACTACCACAGCCCAGCATACTCATACAATCTAAGAATTATTCTTGTTTTGCTGGTTTATTCTCTTGATTATTTGGTTATTTGTATTCCCCAAATGACTGAGACATCTGGTTGTTAACTGTCTGTTTTCTAACTTAGCGGAATTACCTCAAGATCTATCTACTTTATTCTGAAAGGCACAATTCTATTTTTTTGGAATAACTTGAGTAGTATTAAAATGAGTATATGTTGCACTTTTAATTTTTTTTTTTAATTCAGTCATCTGTTGGTAGACATTTATGTTGGTTCCACTTGTTGGTTCCACATGTTGGTTATGTGTTACTCGCAGTTTAGGTGATTTTTGAATTCTTTGAACTATGTTTGTCATTTTGCTAAAAAAATTGTTCCAAAAATTCTGGGGAAAACAAGACTAAAGAGATTAGTTGCTTTCTAAAACATGATGGTTCTACCATACCTCTTGAAGTTAAAACTTTGTATTATAGAGTCATGTGATTTATATTTGAGACACAATTCTCCCATTTCTAGCTGGTTGATTTGGTAATGACAATATTCATGGGCACAGCATTATGGGCAATGGGTAGTAAGAATGCAAAGCATTGCCATCAAATTATTATATGTAAAAGACTTGGTATAGCATACAATCACTGATAAAGCAATCATCAATTCAGGACATTTTCATTTTTAATATTTTTAGAAGTACTAAATGGAGCCTGCTGTTTTCAAACAGTTGAGAAGAAGAAGAATTAATCATAAACACCTCACTTTAGACTAAAATAGAAAGTACATCTTGACTCTAGAGTAACTATAAAAATAAAATCACAAACAAAGCAGTAAAACTGAGAACTGAAAAAATTATCTATTATCTAGATAGGGAGAACCTTAAATATACATACTTATATATATACATTACAGAAATTGACATTTTAACTTGTGGCTTTTGAGAATTTAAAATGTTTTATTTCTCCAGAAAGATTTTTGCAGTGCATATTAAAAACTTCATTGTTTCTGTACTTTGAGTTAGTAAGTCAATTTAAGCAAACACTTAAATCTAATGAAAAATGTGCAAAATACGTTATAGAAAACATTTTGAGTTTGCTTTTCAGTAATCGTAGAACTAGCCTAGAAGTCTAGTAAGGGAATATTGCATAAATGTGTTATAGTCATGCTACATAATATCACAAACCATATATAATTATTTTTGATAATTTTAATAATGTAGGAAACCTTTAATTTTAAACATTAAATCAAAAACAATTAAAATAAATAACATAAGCTTGCAATTATGAAGAAATACTTGGAGATAAACTACAATATTTAGTTTATTTATTGAACAATGAGAATATATGTTGTATGTATTCCTTGTACATTTCTGTACAAATGCTACTGAACAGTTACATATGAACTGTTTGTGTTCTTTTTACCATTTTAATTATACTCTTAATAATGTTTATATTATATAATTTATCCATAGGATTAATGCAATCACTTTGTTATGCAACTGCTATCATATTTCATATTTAAATATTTGATTTTTAATTTATTTAATAAATTAAATATAAAATTATTTCATTATTTTCCCTAATAAAGAGTGGCAAAGCTTTCTTAGCAAAGACACATGACAATTAAAATTCTTTCAGTTGTGGTAAAATATGCCATAAAATAAAGTTAAGCCATTTTATTACATAAATAATATGTCATTTTTCACCATTTTAAGTATATAGTTCCATAGGATAAATACATTCACTATGTTGTGCAGCTATTGTCATCATCCAGTTTCAGGACACTTTTTATTTCCAAAATTAAAACTCTGTTCCCATTATACAATAATTGACCCTTACTCCACTTATACACTTGCAACCACCGTTCTACTTTCTACAATTCTGTATGATCTAACCACTCTTAAAGAACTCATATATTAGAATCATGCAATGTTTGTCCTTTGTGATTGACTTGAGTATTAATAATTTTGCAGAGCATTTGTGCAAAGCACTTATATTTTCTTTTTAGGAAAGTATTAGAAAGCAAACCAAATAATGGATAAGGAAACAAAATTATAAAAGGTCAAACCATCTCCAAAAGATTGCAAAAATAGTTGAAACATGTGATGTTTGGATTTTTAGAAATGTATTGATATATAATAATTTTAATTATTCTGTATATCTTTAGTATTTTGATTTAAAGGATTTTAAATACTGTTAAAATGATACAGCCTCTAAGTGACAAGCACAAAAGGAAATCTAATGACTCATTTGTCAACATAAACTTCTTTTAAAACAATTCTTTCAAACATAAAACAGACAGAGAAAATAAAAACTTTCTTAAACTTTTTAAATTCTCATGCCAAAGCACAGGCTTGTCATTTTATTTATTTATTGTTTTTTTATTCATACATATAGAGCTGAGTTACAGGCCAGAGAGGATTCACCAGAGACAGAGTGTGGAGCAGAACAGGCAGATCGACGAAGTACACTGCTGAGGGGAGCAGCGGGCGAGTCAGGGGAGGTCTGCCATGCCATGTGGTCACCTCCAGGGCAGGCGGGGATGCAACTCATGGGGAAGTGGCTTTAGCTTCCTAGTGCTGTGCTTTAACCTGCTGCGCCACCAGGGAGGGCCCTTGTCATTTTATTTTATTTATTTTTTAGTGATGTACTATTGGTTTACAATACTGTTGATTTTTGGGTATGAGTGATATCTCTTCAGTTGTAGCTGCCACACCACCAGAGCACCCATCACTCTCTACCGTAATTCCTTGGGCCGCCTCCACTCCCAGTGCCCACACTCCACCTCTGACACCTTACATTCCTAGGGTTTGTTTTAGTATAATTGTGCACATTGGTTGTGATTCTTTATATCCCATCTGTGAGTGAAATCATCCAGTATGTCTTTCTCCTTTTCACTTAATTCACTCAGCCTAATCTTTCCATTTCCATTTATGTTGTCACAAATGGCAATATTTCATTTTTAATAGCTGAGTATTATTCCATTGCGTATATGCACAACTTAGTAAAACATTAGTCATTAAACATTCAGTTTTCTTCATAACTTGGCTATTGTAAAGAGTCTGGCTAGGAACATAGGCGTGAATATAACTCTTCAAATTAGTGTTTTTCCATTCTTTGGCATTTTTCTTGTTTTATTGAGTCCATTAGTCTATAATGTCTAGTCATAACAGATATTTATTTATGCATTTAGATGTACTTATTTATGCATATAGAACTAGGGTACAGGCCAGAAGTGTGGTAGGTTAGGGGATTCACCAGAGACAGAGCGGGAAGCAGAACAGGCAGATTGACTGACTACACTGCTGAGGGAAGGAACAGGTGGGTCAGGAAGGTCTGCTATGCCATGTGGGTCACTTCCTTGGCCAGGGAGCAAACCCATGCTACAGTGGCTGCAATAGCTTTATAATGCTGTGCTTTAACCCATTGAGCCACCAGGGTTATAAAGTCATAGCATATTTTTAAAATATTCTGATTATACTTAAATTACTGTGTATAGTGACAGAATAAGTTATATCTCTGTTTTTGGAAATCATTATCTACATTGTGTTTTATAGTTATAGCAGTCACCTTAATTTATCACTTATACAAAAATATGGTATTTAGTATGGCTTCTTTTTTAGGAAGAAGAATTCAGAATCTTCGTATATCATGTACACAATGCCAAGCATATACACAGAAGGGCAACTCTATAGAAAGGGAACAGGTACACCAATATGAATTCACATAGCTGTCATAAGTTCTCAACATCACACATCACTGTCTTATATGTTAACGTAGTATGTCTCTACTCAGCTAAACTTCCACCTTTAGGTTAGGCCGAGAATTGTGTTACTACCGCAGCATAGATTGAATTATTCAGAAATGTTTCAAAGGTGATCAAATGGCAGAAGCTATCACATGGAAAAGTTTGAGTCTCAGGGATAACAAATGGAAAGTCATTAAGTCTTCGATGCATATTGCTCTGAATAGTAGTTTCATTGTGAAAATGAGTCTGATCCTGAGTTCAGCTTTGTAAAGTGAGACAGTAAAATGGGAACTGAGTAGCTAATGGAGAGGAACAGAGAACAACAAAACAGGGAAAGACATCAACTACAAAGAGAATTGCTGTATTTTAGTAATACAAAAGTACAAATGCTATTATCCAGGATTTAGAGAAAACGGTGAACTTATAGTGCAATCTAGAGTTGGAGATTTTTAGAAGCAAGTTGAAATGAAAGATATATCCAAGGGCTATTTTTAAGTATTTCTGAGAAAAATAACCAAAAGATGGAAACTGAACTCTGCACTGAGAAAAGCAACAACGTAGGGTTGGAGATTTAGAGCTTCTGCAGATACCAGCTGGTATGGATTGTAGTTTGAATAAATATGAAGCAAAAGAGGAAAGACTTTTGAAATATCCTTTATAAAATCACTATTTTGGAACATTTTCACTGTCAGCTAGTATTTCAAAAAGCTGTATTTCCCTTTGAATATGTGATTTAATACTGTATTGCAAGAGGGAAAGAGATTTTTGGAATTATATGAATACCATAAGCAAAGACACCAAAGCATTGGTGAAGTGACCATTAGTTTGACCTTTCCCTGTTTTTTTTGTTTTGTTTTCTCTTGTTCTGTTTCAAAGAGACAGAAGGTCTGTGTTTTTTGGTAGTAAATTAATTTAAGGTGCCTTCTTTAAGAGGCAGGAGATGGGGTTGCTAACTCCTCCTTTTAGAACGTGTGATAATCATGTCAAAAGGAAGTGACCATAAACTTCTAACAAAATAATTTACTATCGCGAATAAATCACTTCTATCAATTTTGGTTATTGGATGTTTTAGGTTTACTGATGTAATTTATATTCAAACTTCAAACTAGTATAAAACTAGTGTCTTGAATAACTCCTTTAAGGTGCTATAAGCTCATAAGACTCCTCCAAAAGAAAGCCCTTTCTGTTAGGGATCTGTAACCATTTTGGGGCCTTGAAAACAAAATACAATCAAACATGTTCCAACTGATATCAGTAATTAAATTTTTGTGGAAGCTTTCCAGTTTACTTGGTGTAACAAACTCAAATATAAATTTATTGCTAAAGCAGTGTCCTGCAGTGATTTGGAAATTTAGTTAACATGATAGCTAACAAAAGTTTCTGTAAGAATAGACAAATTACTCCCAACCAAACATAAAAGGGGGTGACATAAGGTTGGACAAAAGATCCATGATTTAAGTGCATTTCTTTTGAAATGCAAACAACCTGAAGAATCTTTATAGCTCTCTTAGGAAAAATCTCCTGGGTGGTATCATTTGTGTTGAGGGGTTTAGAACAGGCTGGTAGGATGCTAATGGAAAGTATTACACTCTTGGTGTTTTGGGGATTAGCATGTAGGAATCCCAGGATTTACCAAAGATGCTCACATCAATCTCTACACTGCTCCTTGAGAGGCATTTTTCTTGCTTCTGCCTTTCACTTCATATTTTACACAGTTTTATCTTTTAAGAGGTATCTGATAGGGAAACAACCTCTAGAGTATTTACAGACAGTAGTACAAAATTCTGTGAGCATCTCAGTGTTCTCATTTATTCTTTTTTTTAAATTATGTTTATTGAGGCCCTCCCTGGTGGTGCAGCAGGTTAAAGCACAGCACTAAGAAGCTTAAGCCACTTCTGCATGAGTTCGATCCCCTCTTGCCCCGGAGGAGATCCACATGGCATGGCAGACCTCTCCTGACCTGCCC
>NW_004567104.1:59736953-59751259 GCF_000260355.1 Condylura cristata | reverse complement strand
TCAGCAGTGTACTTTGTCGATCTGCCTGTTCTGCTCCCCACTCTGTCTCTGGTGAATCCTCTCACCCTCTGCATCTCTGGCCTGTACCCCAGTTCTACATGAATGTATAAATAAATCTTTTAAAAGAGTATGTTTATTGAGATAAAGTTTGTATATTGCTGTGTCTTTGGGGGTTATAGGTTTAAACATTTATAAATGTATATTTTTATATCATACCTACCACCCGTGGCCCAAATTATCTTCACTATCAATGCAGCAGTCAACACTGAATGATCATAGTAAAAAGGTCTCTGAACATGAAGTATATATGCTCATAGACTTAGTTTCTTGTCTGTTTTGTTTGTTTGTTTGTTTGTTTTAATCATGAAAGCTTGTATAATTTTCTTTAGTCCTATAGGATTATAATATAGCTCTATGGACTCTATATAGGTCACTCGGTCTCAAGGGATATATTCTGACCTTTGTAGAATTCATATCGGCAGCATTATATGCTGTTGTATCCGTGATGCTAATATCCTCCTTATTGAAATAAAATAGAGGTCTGCGATGTTAGAATAAGTCTGGTCAGCGTTGTAATATGTATTGTAACAGATGGAGCAGTCATGTCTTTCAAATCTATACTTGGCCCTGAAGAACAACTTACGACTGATGGCTTCACATAAGTACAAGCATAACAGTTTAGACCAGATGTGCCAATAAAAGATAATCAAAATAACCACTAATTCATATCACTGTTTATGAAGTAACTGCATTTCACAGAATCTGAATCTGAAAGCCATCCTTCCTGGACAGGAGTCAGGCCCGGATATTGTATACAAGAGCTGAAATCCTTGAAAATGTCCTTACATGAGCAGAATTAGTTACAGAACGTCCCTTTTTTTTTTTTTTTTAAGATTTATTTATTTGTGCATACAGAACTGGGGTACAGGCCAGAGATGCGGAGGGTGAGAGGATTCACCAGAGACAGAGTGGGAAGCAGAACAGGCAGATCTACGAAGTACAATGCCGAGGGGAGCAGTGGGCGGGCCAGGAGAGGTCTGTTGAGCCATGTGGTCACCTCCGGGACAGGCAGAAATCGAACTCATGCAGAAGTGGCTTAAGCTTCTTAGTGCTGTGCTTTAACCTGCTGCGCCACCAGGGAGGGCCTCACTTAACAAATTTTTATTGGTGTATGCTGTTACATGCCACGCTATCGCAGGAATACTCACATTGTCAGAAACTCAGACATTGTCTAAGAAACTCACATTGTCTCAGAAACTCACCTTGTCTTTCTGGATATATTTTCTTTATCTACAACATTAGAGTTGAATGAGTGACTCCTTAATGACGATTCCTCTTAAGAAGGGACATTCTGGGCCCTCCCTGGTGGCGCAGCGGGTTAAAGCACAGCACTAAGAAGCTTAAGCCACTTGCCCATGAGTTCAATCCCCGCCTGCCCCGGAGGTAACCACATGGCGAGGCAGACCTCTCCTGCCCGCCCGCTGCTCCCCTCAGCAGTGTACTTCATCAATCTGTCTGCTTCCAGCTCTTCTCTGGTGCATCCTCACACCTCCTCCACATCTCTGGCCTGTACCCCAGTTCTGTATGAATAAACAAATCTTTAAAAAAAAAATTGTTAAGTGAGCTGAACAAATGACACTCTTCCCTCCTGCACTTTCTTTATTTCAAACATTGCAGCTTCTCATGCCACTGAAAACTATCTGCAAGCAGGTGTATGCCTTTTAACGCCAAAATATTATTGTCTTTTTCTTATATGAAATACTGTTATAAAGCAGTCACGTTTGGGGAGCGGTTAATGGATTTGTAATCAGAAGGAAAGAGTTACACAGCTACTTATCAAACATTCAGATAGAAAACTAAATTACATCAGCAGTGAAACGTCAGGGATCTCAAACATCAATTTTAATTTAAAAGCATTTCTGGAGACAAGGCACAATATAATTCTATTCCTCAGTTGAGACAGTACTATTTCAAGGAAAATTAATATAGAAGTCCGACAAACAATAATGTTATAATCCCCTTATATGTCTTTCTGATGACAATAGTGATGACAACATCATATTACAAAAAGAAATCTCAGTCTGAAGAAAACAGGTAGGAGAATTTCCCCTGAAACCCTAATGCAGTTTGCTCCTTGTGAGGCTGATGGCCCAAACACTCAGACAGTGACATCTCCAGGGAGCTGGCATCACATATATGAGAGAGGCCAATATTAAATTGCTAGACTAGTAGTTCCAAAGTTCATGCAAAAGCACACACAGACATTACTAGACTGGACATCCAAAGACCTTACACAGAAGCAAAAGTAAATTGCACAGTACAGGTACAACAAAGTCTGAATAGAAACCTGCTACAGTGTACACAGAGTTGTTTTAACTCAATATTTTGTCGGGGCCCTGGGGATAATTCCCCCACCCCTCTGGGTTAGTTTTGGACTGGACAGACTAATTAATAGGGGCAAAATTTAGCTATATACATTTGAAGAATTCTGAATTAAAAAATATTGGGGAAAACTGAAGGTTTATATCCTGTGTGTGTGTAGGTGTGTATACTGCATTGCCCACTACTTGCTACTGATTATGGTGATAGGCTGACTTCTGCTGGGCTTAGGGATGGGATCAGGGAGCACCTGGGGCATGAAGAAGAGAAATGGGGCACATCTGATAGGGAGGCAGTGAATCCATAAGACAAAGCCTTGCCTCTACATGTTTGCCCTGCCTTAAGATAAGTTTCTCTGATAAAAAGGTTATTTGTGGAGATGACCCTACATCTGGGTAAGCTGCATTCTTGAAGAATATTTGGTAGCAGTTTCACTCCAGGCCCATAGAACCTCTGTTGACCTCAGCTCCACATGCCAAGGAGAAACCTAGAGGAAAAAACAAAAACAAAAACAAAAACAAAAAACATAAACCTGGAAACAATGAAGGAAAAGCCTGTCTGAACATTTTGGTGGAGGAAATCCTACAGTGTGACAAAAACCGTTACAAACAGCCTTTCTCCCATTTATGTCCCCATGGTGTGTTATTGAACTACTACAGTAGTTCCTCTGTTAAGCACTGAGAGATCGCCTGAGGATCAGGGAGAGACAAGCTCAGAACCCTAGAAAGGGTGTAGTCAAGTACTGCTCTCAGATCCACTTAGCATTTGAATTAGGTGGGGGAGGAGATGGAAGCTAAGCAGGCTCAAAAATTCTGTGGTGTGAACTAATGAGCACACATCTCCTCAAGACAAAAGTGAAGTGGGTAGAAAGAAACCAAATGAATACTTGATACTGTGAAGAGCTACCAGAAGCCCAAAGAACATCAGCTCACTTGACTTTCTCTAGTATTTTAGTGAAACGGAGCAAGCTCTCCCATCTCCCCTCCCTTCCTTCCTTTCCTGCTGTCCTCTTCCCACCTCAGCCTCCCTGTCCTTCCATTGCATTCAACTTACTCTTCTTCATAACCAGTTGAGGCACCTAAATAAGAAACCACTCCTGTAATCCCCTGTTTACTAATATCCACTGCTTTTTGAAAGTTAAAAAAATGCTCCCCCCTCCCTCTCTTCATCCAGAAAAATTGTGGGGAGAAATGGAAGCCATCATGACTCAATGTGCTCCTTGATGTTTGCACTCTTGTTGAAGGTGCCTAATTTCTCAGTATCTCAATTTTTTGTAGTTCATACTGAATAATCTTTTTTTGATCTAAGTCCTTCAAAAATATTAGCGAACCATCTGATAATGTTCTCTTACCACTTTTTCCTGGTTCTACGCATGTAAGACTTCTTTTCCTCCAACTTTGGCCCCATGCTACTATGCAGGGGATTGAAGTTTGTGGAATGTTTTGTTCCGTAGGTCTAGATTTCATGTATAAACACAACTTGTGATAAAATTGAATTTTTATTATGGATACTATTTAAGACAGAAAGTAACAGTCTGATGAGACTATATTCTTTTGAGTTGGTTTAAGAGCACAATATATTGTCTGTTAGGTTTATCACTGCTTATTAATAATTAATGGTAATTAGATGACTTCTGTTGGACTAACATACACTAACATACAATAGCTGAGATAGCTACATGTTCAGTAATTTGTGGGGCTCTTATGTTTGGAGAGTATATTGTTTCATGTATATTTTTTTTTTTCAAGATTTATTTATTTGTGCATACAGAACTGGGGTACCGGCCAGAGGCTCAGGGGCGGTGAGAGGTTTCACCAGAGACAGAGTGGGGAACAGAACAGGCAGATCAACGAAGTACACTGCTGAGGGGAGCAGAGGGCGGGTCAGGAGAGGTCTGCCACACCATGTGGTCACCTCCGGGGCAGGCGGGAATCGAACTCATGTGGAAGCGGCTTTAAATTCTCAGTGCTGTGCTTTAACCCGCTGCGCCACCAGGGAGGGCCTCATGTATATTTTTTAATTGAATAACTGAAGGGAGAGATGGACTTGGGTAATATTTTTAATTTAAAAACAGAAAATCTATAAAAAAGATGAGAGTTCAACGTTCTTCTTAAGACTATATTAAAATATTTCGAGAGAAAATAATTTCAGTCTATTCACTGGCATAGCAGCCGTGTACATCTGGTTCCGCGATAACCTTCACTACATTTTGCAAGAGGCGTTCTGTAATGAACATCAGTAAAAACAGAACTGAATCCTTTTAGTTAATATTTCCACAAAGAGACATTTTTTATATAGTTTTTATATAGTTTATTTTTACATCATTTTGTACATTTTTTTTTTTTTCATCTCAATTGTAATCCCCGTGGGTTTCCCATCACCGAGTCACCGGGGTGCCATCACCATAGTCCCGTGCACATTCCTCCCTTACCAGCCCCCCCCCCCCGGGTTTTTGATCCCATTCCCCACTCCACCCCCACAAAATGCAAAAATATATTTTTATTTAGATATTGTTTCTTCTAATATCTTCAAGATATAATTTTTTTAAATTTCACTATGATCTTTAATTACGCAAAAATTGTCAAAGGTTCTAAATAAGCACATAACTAATTTTTAATTGGAAAATATGGCAATTGCAATAACATTTAACAAAAGGCAATATCTAAATTTTGAAACTGTCCTGGTTAAATTATTTTCAACTTTACAGATTGACAAATAAGTTGTTATTAATTGAATTGCTCTCATAACCTTAAGTTATATAATCAGATTATAATAGAGGATATTAAAAATACCATTCAGCTCTGAAATATTAAACTGGTTCATCTAAACTTTTAAAATTTTAACTTTTCTTGCATTCATTTTCTTTGTATTTAGATATATCACTTTAAGTGTATGTATGTATATGATGCTTTTTATTTAATTAAATTTATAATTCATATTAATGCTATTTTCCAAGACTTCTACCAATTTATAAGTTAGAAGTTATTTCCTCATTTTTTTTAAATTTCCAAATAGTTATATCAATTTTCTAGGATTGTCATAACAAAGAACTACAATCCCAGTGACTTTAAACAACAGAAATTTATTTGTTTACAATCCCAAAGGCTAGAACAGCAATGTGTTGGCAGGGTGATATTTCCTCCCAAGACTTGAGGAAAGAATACTTTGTAACCCTTTTTTCCAGAGTCAGGTGGTCCAGCCATTCCTTAGCAGGTGGCAGCATTAACTACAATCCAATCCAACTCCAGAGGTCTAATCTCTACCATTGTCTTTACACATCTAACTTCTCCCTATGCTTTTCAAGCCTGTATCCATATTTCCTTCTTCTTAATGGGGGGCACTAGTTATTGAATTAGGCCTCATTTTAAGCTAGCTCCCTGTGGTCTAGTGGTTAGGATTTGGCACTCTCATTTTAACTTGATCACACTTGGAAAGAGCTATTTCCAAGTACCATTGCATTTTGAGGTTCTAGAACAACCTGAACCCGTGTTACTCTACATAACCCAGTATAGACATGTATCATAATGTATGATGACATCTGATGTCATATATTCATCAACTCACAGAGGAAAGCATTTGGGAAAGAGGGAGATGATCTGTTCTGCATGTTCATTTGAAAGATTATTTACTTCATCTGGTGACTTGGTGTTTTATGAAGGATTTGCTAGCCAGTGAGTAACAGAACAGTGAGTGTATCAGGGATATGTGAGTGGTACCTCATAGGTCAGGCCTGGCAGTGTCTCTCTCCCATGGGGCAAAACTCTGTCACATGAAGCAAAGTAACCACAAGAGGGGCTGGAAGATTTGGCCAAGCTCTTTGTTGAATAAGGAAAGAAAATGATTCCAGTTAACTGTGTTTTCTCTATCACCATGATGTAGATTCATTAGCACATTCCAAGAAACCTACAGGTTGGAAACCAATTTAATTGTACATTATGCCAAGCCTTTTAAGTGAAGCTTCTAAATGCCTGTGTGAGTAGGCAGCTTTATCTTTGTCTTAGAGTTCAGTTTTTAGCTAGTAAGCTCTCTCCTTCCCCCATATAGACATTCCTTTATTATCCGTGCTCTCACAGGTATCGTGAAGTAGAAAAGTGGCTCGTTTCACTTAGACTTGAGAAGCCTCAAATTTCCCTGATGACAAGTGAATGGCTGACTTAATAGTATTGCAGAATGTCTAGAAGTCTTTAAAATAAAGTACATTTTCAACTTTTTGATGATTTAAATGATTCAGAAAAAGCTTCGAGATGAACTACCAGAAACCCTATAAAAACATTCCTCCATATATGTGATATGATAGCTTTTTAATAACTGTGTTTGGCGGGAAATGGAGAAGGGAGAAAAAAAAAAGCAGATTAGTCATAACCTGGATTTAAGTAAGGTACGGAGAAAAGTTTAGAAAATATTCAGTGCTCATCACACTACAAAATCCTCACTGACCCTGTCTATATCAATCAGCACTTCAAGCACTCATATTGGCCAGATCACTGACAGAAACAAGCACAGAGGTGTAGTCTTAGGAAAGTGAGAAGGAAGATATTTGGCAAAACGTTTCTCTGAATTGCTAAAAGTTAAAATTATACTAGATGCCCAGTCTTTCTTATATCCAATGCAGTGCACAGATATATTACATTTTATATTCCTACTAAGTGTAAGAAACTAGTCATTGAAATAAGTCAAATATTTAAAAAATAAAACCAAATCAATACCATGGCGGTATATAACTTGGATCCAATGATCAAAACAAAACAAAACAAAACAATTTTCCATCTTAACCATTTTGTTTCCTCATTCCTCTGCATTAATATTATTATATAATATTATTATGGAATATTATTATATAATATATATAATATGGGTGAGCCAAAGTGGCTTAGAGAACAAAAATCACCAACCTCTATACAACTTTCTACTTTGTAAAAGATGAATTAATCAAAACTGCTTGAGAGGCATATTTCAGTAAAATTGGAATATTTTGAATGAAGTATTTTATATGATTCCTTCATTTGCAGATTTGTCTACAGCCTTGGCCCATGGCAATTTCTTCAATGTATTTCACTTTATCACTTAAGGAGGATAACGTGTATACATAGCTTTTATTTTTTTTTTCCCCAGCAAAATTATATCATTTCCTAGACACCCTGCTGGTACCAAACAATTGAAAACCAGGTATTTGCCATAAATACCTGTCATAAATACTCCACAGGCAGTCAGAAGTTATTTTATCAGGCACAAATAAGATAATTTGGACACTGGAAGAAAATCAGAATTTGTTCTCAGTCAGATTAGTTCTATATGATAGACCATAGGCAGTTCAATTGGATTACATGTGCCCTTGGATTAATTCCACGATATTATTATAAAGTAGAACAAGCAACTTCTTTCTAATTTAAGACTACATTATGAAATATACCTAAAAGACAACTCGAAACTCAGTGATTCTATATCTATAAAAACCTGGGACATCTCGTTTTCTCTCTCTCTCTCTTTCTCTCTCTCTATATATATATGTATGTAAAATGAGTCTTCCCCTGAATCTTTAAGAATTCCTCCTTTTAAGAATAACAAACATTCTGCTTGAGATTAAAAAAAAAAAGAATCCCATTATGATTACAGTTATGCATTGCTAAAATTCAATTATACGAAGCCCAGATTGGAGCAGATGGACTTGGAATCATTTGGCAAAGAATCAAAGGGATTTTCTTGAGTTCATGTTATTGTGGTTTAAAAATAGCACAAAATGCATTATTTAATATCGTTGAAATTAGGCTATAAACTAAAATAAGAACTTGAGGACTTTAAATAGAGCTAGTTAATACTGAGCAAAAAAAGTACCCAGGTATTTAGGAAATCGAGCCTGTTTTGGTAATTGGCAATGTAGATAACAATTGCATTTTGTAGACAATTTATATTTTTGTGAAGTTGTCAACTTGCTTATTTTGTAAAAACACTTCCTTAATCTAGATGAGAGGTTACCACTTTTGCTACTGAAGAGTTTCTTTTGGCAGAGGCTGAAGTTTCATCCATTACTAAAATGAAAGGATTGGGGGCAGGGATATGGTCAGTCTTATCAATAGTACTTACCTTAGGAATATAAAATCTCATGGATGTGAAATACTTCCATGTTTTATAAAATCCCAAATTTTAAGGTATGCACAGCATAGAGAAATTCTGAATACTTAGAGAAACTTTGTTTTAATAGTGCATGTTGCAGTGCTGGTTTGTTCTTTCAGAATCTATGTTGCATTTGAAGCTGTCATGCAACTTTTCATTCTAGGTTAAAATTGATTATCTAAATTAGTTTTAATTCTAAAGAGAGAAAAATCCTCTTTCAACACAGGTGACATATTTGATGGCAAGCCCTCTACTTGTTTGAAATATTTCTGTCTTAAATTCCAGATCTTAAACTGAAATATAGTAATAACTTCATGTAATTAACCAAAAGCACTAATCATAGATAGATACTTAGATAGACAGACTTATTATGTGTAGAAAAGTATTAGTGAATATTTGAAAGCTAATTGATTGAAGTCAGATACTTAGAACATATTTCAAAAAAACCCACAATGTACAATTAATCTTGGCTCTCAAATCATTTGAGTGACATGGAGTGTACTGGCAAAAAATAATGTAGAAGCCAATGAGTCATTCTTCTCTGACCTGGATGTCTAATGCTTTATTTTAATTGCCATGTGTCCTTTTATAGATAAAAAGCCATACATATCATCTAAATGTGATATTTCCAAATAGCGTGGGGAGACAATCTTACAATATAGAGAATAATTGAAACTGAACAAGTAACAAATGATGGTGCTTGACTTTTAAAGGACTCTTCAATTTTGAAGACAAAAACTGATCACAAAATTCTGTGTTGTATTTCACTACCAGAGGTTTTCTTAAAAAATCTCAATCAAATCAACTTATTGTAAGTTATTGTATTTCTGTTATTTGTAATATATCTCAAATTAATCCCAGGAAACATAGCCTAACCCTTGGCACAGATTTTGTGGTAAAATTGCATCTTTTATTAGTCTCAGATACCTAATCTTTCTTATCCACGTCTGTAAAATGGGATTAAGTTCAATTATATTAGATTCTCATGGGAATTAAATAATACATATTTAAAAAAGACCAAAAGAAAAAAAAAAAGACACAAGGGATGACCACATGGTGAAGTAGTTTTAAACTGATTAGCATGGATCAGACCTTTGATTTGCCTGTTTATCTGAACTTGCATTTGTTAGCAGAAGCATATTTGAAGGAGTAGAAACAGTGAATTAAGGCTTTTCATTTTATAGCACATCCTTGAAAAAGCTGATATGGGAAATAAATACTTAAAATTTTATTTCTCATATTGTACACATTGCCTTCAGATGAGTATTTTATGGTCCTCCATGAATGACAACTTAGAAATGGAATCACAAAGAAGGCCATCTGATCACTTTACCCAAATTAGGGTAAATTATAGTATCTTATACACTGTCTGCTTTATATGTATTAAAATGTATATTTATCTGATAGGCACATTTTGAGTACATAATAACACCATTCCAGGTTTTACATAAAAGGAGCCTTGACTTGCATGTGCATTTCTCAATTAGCTGCTGTTTGGAAAAGAAAAATAATTCATATTTGAAAAGATACTGAAGCCAAGTGACCACTGGCCATTTGTTTATTAAATCTCTGATTTGGTGTTGGGGCTTTATTCTTCTAAGCTTTATTTACCTTTTAATATTAATGAATACCTGGAAAATTTATTTTTTTAGTTAAAGCATTGTGAAAATTGCATATCCAACTTCAGAATGTTCAGGATTTAATTTTTTTAAAGATTTTATTTATTTATGCATACAGTAATAGGGTACAGGCCAGAGGTGCAGGGGTGGTGAGAGGCTTCACCAGAAACAGAGTGGGGAGCAGAATAGGCAGATCCATGAAGTACATTGCTGAGGGGAGCAGTGAGTATGGACAGGAGAGGTCTGCTGTGTCATGTGGGTCACCTCTGGGGCGGGGATGTAACTTGCACTGAAGCAGTTGCCACCATTTAGCTTAGCTTCACAGTGTAGCACTCCAACACACTGGCCACCATGGAGGGCCCTAAGGATTTAATTTTTTTTAAAATAATATAATAGTTTATTTTTACATCATTTTGTGCCTTTTTCCATCTCAGTTGTAATCCCCATGGGCTTCCCATCACCAAATCACCCATGTGCCATTACCATCACCATGCACTTCTCTCCCCTCACCGTTTCAAGATTTAATTTTTTTTTAAATTTATTTATTTATTCATACAGAACTGGGGTACAGTTCAGAGATGTGGAGGGTGAAAGGATTTACCAGGGACAGAGTGGGAGCAGAACAGGCAGATCGACAAAGTACACTGCTGAGGGGAGCAGCGGGCGGGTCAGGAGAGGTCTGCCTCGCCATGTGGATCTCCTCGGGGCAGGCGGGGATCGAACTCATGCGGAAGTGGTTTAAACTTCTTAGTGCAGTGCTTTAACCTGCTGCGCCACCAGGGAGGGCCCTCAAGATTTAATTTTTAATTAAACATTAGAGAAGTGTATTTCTTAGATGTCTTAGAGGTGTGTTAAATTTTAAATTAGAGAAGTGTGTTATATTTTATTGAAATATACACATTTCTTTAAACAGATAATCATCCAATTTTCTAGAAAGTGGTATCCTTTTTGCTTATAGACATAATAGTGTTCTCATGAAATTTCTGTCTGCCACCTTTTATGTTCCTGTTACTGACATACTATTTATTTTTTAAGATCTGTTTCATTTACATAGCATACAAGAACCAGAATACAGGCCAGAGTGTCAGGTGGTGGGAGGATTCAACAGAAACAGTGAGGAGCAGAACAGGTGGAACTACTGAAATATACTGCTGAAGGAAGCTGTGGGTGAGATAGGAAAGGTCTGCTGCCCATATGTGGGTTAGGTCCCTGGCTGGGATGGAACTCATGCTGCAAAGTTGGTGACAGACAGATTGATAGTGCTGAGACCTCAAGCCTGTGCTACCAGAGAAGCCCCTCTTTTAGTCATAATCTTAAATCATCACTTTGTATGTGAATCTCATAAAATCATGTTTTCATCAATCACATTTCATATAAAAGGAGTTGTTTACAATGTGCTCTTTGTAAACATGATTCATGAATTTATCTGCAAGAAAAAGCATAAAACATGAACTTCAAAATTCCTTTGTTCTAGACTTTACTATATATTGATAATATAAGTAATGTATGGTAAAAATGTGGCATTATGCTCAATCACTGTCAGGTTTTGTCACCTTTAGTAGGTTAATTATGATTGTAAATTGATGATAGTTGGCACCAAGTGCCAACTAAATGTAACCAGAAATTCCCCTTAAATAAGCTCCTTTTCTGTGTGAGGTCAAGAACAACTTTCTTTGAGAGATGAAGCAACATTTTGCAGCTCTGTAGGATAACAGCAAGTGGTAGGCCATTTACCTCAAGCCTAACTCCCTTGCTTTTCACACTCAACCTTTCTCCTTCTAAGTTCTTTTATATATTACTTAAGAAAAATGCAACTATAAATGGTTAGTCTATCAAATGTAAAATCAAAGCTATCTGAGCCCTACCTGGTGGCGCAGTGGGTTAAAGCACAGCATTAAGAAGCTAAAGCCACTTCAGCACTAGTTTGATCCCCGCTTGCCCTGAGGTGATCCACATCAAGTGGCAGACCTCTCCTTGCCGGACCACTGCTCCCTTCAGCAGTGCACTTTGTCATTCAGACTGTTCTGCTCCCCACTCTGTCTCTGGTGAATACTCTCACCGCCCCTGCACCTCTGGCTGTACCCCAGTTCTGTATGCATAAATAAATCTTTAAAAAAATCATCTATGTATAGCCAATGAGAAAACTCTTCCAAGTCAACTGTTGCAATAACTTCCTTTTAGAGTTCTAACTTAATATAGTGTCTATTTTGATCTTAATCTGCAACCTTCATGATGTGTTAATTTCTGCATTACTTTTATTAGAAAGATTGTCAGACTATTTTTATTGCATGAATGTAAGGATGTTTGAGATTTGGGGGTGATGCATTATGTAGTGAAATTAGGTAGACTTTGTGATCTCAGACTTTAACTTAGTCCAGATATTTAAAATACAGTTTTAAAGAATTGTCAGTGATTTTTTTCCAGTATTATAGTTAGATAAAAGAGATGCTGATCCAATGAGCTGTGGGCCTTTCCTAAACCACAGAATTACCTACTTTAGTCTCTTTGGCTTTTCGGGAAGGTGGGATGCAAGTGAACTTAGCCTCTTTCACATAAAATCACCAATTATTCATTCAGAAGCATTACTGTGAGAATTCAAGTGATTTGACTTACACCTACTAGGTCAACCCACTAAAGTGGATTTTTTTTCCTTTAGCACAACTATTTCACTGGCATGATTTTCAGGCACGCTTGAGGGGCCATAAGAACTTCTTCATTGCCGAGTGTCACTAATCATTTCTTTGCTAAATACACAATATCAGGTCCATCTTAGGCAAGAGAGAGCAAAATTAAATGGCAATACCAAAACACACCCACCAAACAAAAGGCTGTTCTTCCAACGACCTCAATCTTTCCTAACATTTTCCAGTAGGGGGAACTAAAGCCTCACCATCCAGCGTCTGGCTCGGCTGGGAGACCTGCGTGAGTTCCTCTAACTCGCCTTCTAATCACCTCAACAAGCATCAAACAGCTACCAGCCAGCCTGTGATCACACGTGAGCCCGGCCACACCGGCCACACAGCGGCACCGAGGACACTGACATCCCTTTGATAACCTGGTTGTCCTTAATCACGCCCGGTCCTGAATGGCTTTCAGTTGTGGGTTCTGCCTTCATTTTCAAGGTTTTGTCATCTTTGGACTGGAATCGGCTCTTTTTTGTGCTTACATTAGCTCAGCTGTATTTTCTGCTTCCCCTAGCTTGTGTTTTCTGTAATTTTCCCCAGTGGTGCCTGGGGGGGGGGGGGGCGAAGATGGGGGGACACATACTTCGGGTACCCCCTGTAAGCGCTAAGGTCCCCACTAACCAGCTTCTGAAAAACTCCCTTGCAACCCAGTCCTGCGTCAAACTCCTCTTTGAGGGGTCAAAAGGCAACAGAGTAACCTAAGACGGGATGCCACCCTTCCCTCCCACCTTCCTCCCGGGATTCCTCAGGGGCCCATAGATCTTGGTAAAATGAGCTCGTAGAGGCCAGAGATTTCTGTACCCCCTTGCCGCCCCTTCGTCCATTTCAACGACATAGAAGCACCCCACACAATCTTTCGGCTTCAAAATGTGGTTATATATTTCTTTCCGTTCCCTTTCTCCCTCCCGCTCAGCTACACATTTTGTTAAAAGGTGAGGAGTGAGTGTTTGTGTGATTTTTACGAGTAATGAGGCTGTGCCCTAGGTCCTGGAGGATGGTCTTTTTTTCCAGAACGCGCGTGCATCTCTGGCAGACGGAGGGATGAATAATTAGGAAGGGCTTCCATGAAATCACTCACCGAGAAAATTACCTGCCCATTAAACGGGACGAGGCGAGGAGCGGAAGGCTGCAGCCCACCTATCCCCTCCCGAGGCGGGAAGGTGGGGGCGGCGGTGGTGGAGCAGGCGAAGGAGTTGACCCGGGGACTCGGCTCCGATTTTGTTGATTTCCGCTCCCAAGGGCTCTGGGCTCTCCTGCCACCCTCCGCACCCCATCCCGCCGCCCCGCGGGCTGGCGCCCCCTGCCCCCGCGGGTGGGGCGTCGGGGGGTAGAGGGCTCGGCGCACCCTCCGTCTCCCCGCCCCCCTCCCACGCCGCCCTCCCGGGGGCAGACTCCGAGCAGCGTTCGTTCCTCCCCTCCCCTCCCGCCTCCTCGCCTTCCCTCCTCTAAAGTCCTTCCACCCGCGGCAGCTGCCGGTGGAGGCGGACGCTCAGCGGCTGGGCGGCGGGAGCAG
>NW_004567104.1:59674533-59736853 GCF_000260355.1 Condylura cristata | reverse complement strand
GCCGGGCGGCTGACTGCGCGCTCCCCTTTCTCTGCCGCTGCGCCGCTCGGGGGCTGACTCGCCGCGGGGTTCCCAGTCCTCTGAGGCCGCCCCGCGGGGCTGTCCGCTGCCGCAGCCGCGCCCCTCCCTCCCTCCGTCCCTCCTCCCGGGAGCCCCGCCGCGTAGGAGTTCGGATTCTCCGCCCGAGCGGTCGCGATTTTCCTGCTCCTCTCTTTCGGAAGCGGGAGTGGTGGAGGGAGGCAGCGAGGCTGCAGAGGAGAGGCCCGCCGAGTCGGCCCGCCCGCAAAGTGTGGCTTTGACACATCCGTGTTATGGAAGTTAAGTGAAAAAACTCTGGACGCGGAGCTGGAGACCCTGGGAATCAACCCAGCAGGCTGGCCAATGGTTTTTCGGCAGCGCGCTGGCAAGTTTGTGGAACACTTTCTAGGAATTAGGTCTTTTTCCTCCCCCTTCATCTTCCTGACTTGTGAAGAAAGAACTTGGCTTTGGATTGCAATGGAGCCTAAGGAGAGAGGGTTAGACACACTTGAATAATCCCTCCGGCTGGGCTGAATTTGTGGTGATTTCGAAAGCCAGAGCGTGGAAATACAGACAGCTTTGGAGTATACCCTCTGCTCACTTGAATGGATCTAGATGTGCCCCATCCAAGCCTCTTCGCCAGCCCCCTCTGATCTTGCAATTTGTTCTTCATGACTTTAATTAGCATCTAGGAAAGTCTAAACTTTGGACCTACCTCTTTTTTTGATACTTATTTTTGTACTTTTGCTCTCTGGGATTGATTTCTTAAACAACCTGGATTCTTTTTAATATGTCAAAATGAGTCGGCTGATGTTTACACAACTACTGCTTTGTGGATTTTTGTATATTGGGGTTAATGGTAAGTAAAAAGTGTTTTAATTATTTCCCCTTCTCCACTACCCCCCCCCATAAAAAGGGGGCACATTTCTTTCTGAATCGGATGTAGACTATAAATAAAATGACATTATGTCTGTTGCCCTTTTGGCCAGGCAAAAGGGGGTTTGGGGGAGGCAGAGGTTTTAAGTCTTTTGTTTCTAAACTGCTGCAAGCAGAACACGTGAGTACTCACCTATTGTTGTTAATGTTGCAATTTACCTAATTAGTTGAGAAGTTGGATAGTAAACGCAGAGGGCTCGTAGTTTTGCTAGAAAAATATTAAATCTCTTGATCCAAACTGATACTCCTGCGCCTGTTCTCTCTTTGGTGTCTGTTCTTATATCCGAACTTTGGCTTAGAAATTATCAAGTAAAGAAAAATGGTAACAGACACTTGAGGGAAGGTTCTGTGGGCTGGGAATTAGAGACAGGGATCACCGGGATCAATGAGTATCACCTGCGTGCTGGTGAATGCTCTCCCAGTGTGAAACCAGAATGAAAAATCCAGATCATTGGGAGAAAACTGTCAAAAGTAAGACTGGGCGAGGCTCCAGGAAAGCGCTCTGGGCCGGCTGTGGGCACAGAACACTCAGCTTGGCCCCCAGTGGCAGCACAATAGGGATCTGAAACAGGTGCTGTCGGTGTCTCCCTCTAGGTTGAGTTAGCCTGTCAGGCAGACAGCATCCTGCCTGCTTCTCCTGTCTTTTGTTCAAATTTGGTTTCCTGGGATATTTCACAGGATGTCAGTGTCTTGTGAGAGGATTGCAAAATCCTTTTTTGTAGCTCTTCTGAAGGACGAGTGGAAGTAATCATTACTATGCTTTTGTGTTTGTTCAAAAGAAGAAAGTCGACAGAATATTTGGTATTAGCCTTCTAGGGACTTTTTACATCAATGGAAAGAATGAGTCTAAAGAGAAGACTAGAGCAGGCCGCCCTGCCCTCCCCGCCCCCCCCACCCCAATGTGAATTGTGGAACTTTAGATATTATACTGCTGTTCTTGTAAAACATCTAAGGTGTATTGATTCAAATATTTGAGCCATCATAGGAGCTTGTTGCTATATAAACTTTCATCTGGCATTTGCATTGTGGATGAATTCATTATTCGGGACTCTGCCTAATGTTTGCCTGCCTGCAGGAACTAACTTTGTTCCTGGCAGCTGCTGCTGTAAGGAACTCAATGTATCTACTCAAAAAGGAAGCCTTTCTATAAACATGAGGCAATACAGATGAGTTTACCTACTGTCAAGTGGCTGTTTTCAATCATGAACTACATGAGTACCTTTCCCTCCTAGCTAGTGATAGGAGAGGAAGTATTCTTCTGGGCACACTCCTCTGTTCCTCCTTCTAAACAGTAGATGTTTAGGATGAACCATTTTGAACTGGATTGTGGACTGTATATATGTGTATCTGTATATCTATAAATATGCAAATATATATATATTATTTTTCATATTAATCTGTAATCACCTTGCATTTCTTCTACCTTTACATTTACAAACCCATAACAAAAAGGTTTAGGTATTTTTCTAAGTTCTGCTTGATAATCAGGATAAGAAAACATTGGTGAAACTTTCTGGAATAATATGGTTTCAGAAACTATGAATTTACATATCTCAGTAACATTGATACACAGTCTGTATTTTATAGACTACAAAATTACCACCAAGTTGTTTTTTAATCATTGTGTAGCTAGGAGAAATACAATTCAGTTGCTCAGTGGAAGTGACAGAGGGAATCAGAAGAGCTTGGTGTTACAGAATGTAATTAATGTACCAGGGTGTTTGGAGATATATGAAACAAATGCAATTAACCAGCTTACTGGAACAGCAGTAGCAAGACATTTCTCTTTCTCTCCCTCTTCCTTTCCTGTCTTTCTCCTTCCTTTCCCACTTTCTCTTCTTTCTTTCCATTTCCTCCCACTTTGTGCCTCCTGCCCCAGAGACACACCTAGGATCTTTGTTATGATTTAATATTATAGTTTAAGGGGGAAATTTATATTGGGGCACAGTTATGTAACATAATTCATAATAATTTAGTGAAAAATACCCAAGGTTAAGGAGTTGCAAACACATAGTATTAGATTTGTATGTATGTGAAACTATTATTTGTATTTAATGTTGACTTGTCCAAAGCAAAGGAAACTCTGAATACTGTTACAGAATTAGTACGCAAATACTTCTTTGACATTGGATTACCTTTGCTTTACACCAGGTTGATGCCAGACTGTAGGGACTGTTGAAAATTTGGGATGTAGACAACACTGCCCTCTAGGTTTCAACACACTGACCTGAGTGTTCACATCCCAGGGAGGGGTTTGGTTTGTAGGATCTCTAAGCTTTCCTACTCTTCAGGATTCTGTGATTTGTTCTTACTTATTATCCTTCTTAGAAGTGTGTGCTCCCTATGAATTTTAAATTTAGAGAAGCTTGTACCATTTCAAAGATATACTGACTACCCTTGGTGCTAGACACAGAAATTAATTTCATGCAGTGACAAATGATACATAGATTTGCATTGAAATTTGCTTGGTGGGTTATTTATATGTACATTTTTATAGTATATGAAAAATGCTACTTTGCTTCCTCATAGAAGATATGTGCTAATGTTATTTATTTATGATTTTCAGTATTTTGTGTCTGTAAGGAATTCATAGAGGATAAATATTAAGCTAGTTGAGAATTATAGACAAACTTTTATTTGGCATTTCCTTATTTGATACAGATTAGACAAATGCAGATTTTTTCTTTATTATTTTCCAGGTGAATATATATTGAATTTAGCTGTTGTCTTATAGATTTCATTTAGTTTTATATCAGAATAGGTTTTATAGTTAATTCCAAGGCATTAATACAAACCTTCACAAGATTTTTAAATAAATTTACATTGTGTCAATTTGATACTTTTACTATACTTGGATGAAAGTATTTTAAAAGTGATAACTTTTTCTTATTAATCTTTACCTATTAATTGAAAATGACATGCATGATACTTGGGGAGATGAAGGAATGTGTGTGCATAGTGCAACTGTATGATCTCATGAAGCTTTATACATTTCAGTAATGTACTTCTCTCAGTAATGGGCTTATTATCATAGCCATATGTAGTCCATTTCAGAAGTTAAATTGCATTTAAGTAACCTGAAATTTATTCTTGCAACTATGCAATAATATCACATCTGAATTGGCTTCATTTGAATATCTTTGATTCTAGGCAACACATGGACCATAAACCATTTCTTAAAAAGTCTTATGATTCTACAAAACCCGATAATTTTGGTCATCTCATCCCTGACCAAACTGTATTATGTAAGCATCTTTGACAATTAAAATATGGACTAATTAATTAACATGAGCAAATTGCATTCATATGGCATTTGTGTGTGTGTGTGTCAATAGACACACACATACATGCACACATGTGCACACACACACAAAGGAAGGAGCTGATGTTTATTGCATGTGTGTTCTAGGAATACCTGCTGAAGTAGTCCTGCAGCCTATAGGGGAAAAAATTGCTTCGCAAGGGTAATTTAGTTTTGGAAGAGTTTAGAAAAAAGCATTTTTCTTTTACTTACTTATAACTCTTCCTCCTTTTCTCATTCTCCTTTCTTTCATTTCTTTCTTCTCTTACTCCTTTTCATCCTTTTCTGGAGGTGGTGGGAGGAATTGGAAATACATTTGAAGACTGAATAGTTAAGGGTGTTTTTGTTTTGTTTTTGTTTTTTTTTAAGATTTATTTATTCATATGGAACTGGGATACAGGCCAGAGAGATGTGGATGGTGAGAGGATTCGCCAGAGACAGAGAGGGGAGCAGAACAGGCAGATCGACAAAGTACAGGGGAGCAGTGGGCGGGTCAGGAGAGGTCTGCCACGCCATGTGGTCACCTCAGGGGCAGGCGGGAATCGAACTCATGCAGAAGTGGCTTTAGCTTCTTAGTGCTGAGCTTTAGCCTGCTGTGCTGCCAGGGAGGGTCCTTGAGGGTGTTTTTTTTTTTACTAACAGTTTAGAAAATCTTCGTTTAAGGGAAATATGTAAGTAATATTTTACCTTTGGATATATACAATTGGAAAACCTATTGTTTTTGTATTTACAAAGCTACATAGCTTTACACAAACTTGAGTGCAGAGCTTTTCTTTTCTAATTTAGCCAAACAGGCATCTATAGAACTGACTTCAGGTTTACAGTGGAACTTACAATATATCATTTGAGAGAAAAGTATTATGATTTTTCCAATACCCCTAGGTATAGGCTTATCAGTCTATATCAATTCATTGATACTGCTTTTTTGCTTTCCTTTTTAAAAATCATTTGAATGAAGAATGAGTGAAAAACTATATAAAGTTTCCTATGTAGTATTTCAAAGGTTATCCCTAGTAGAGATCTAAGGTAGTAAGTAAAGTGTAGTGTGTTCACCCAAAATTCCTATTTCTATATATTTAGAACACTGTTAGAGTAACCTATGCCTCAATCTTTTGTGTTTTCTCCTCCACTTGTACCATATCCTTAAGAGCTTTCATCTATTCACATGGGTTTTAAAGCTGTCTTTATGCTGACAGTTCTCAAACTGCCCTTATCATCTCATGGAGGCATATAAGTTCTATAGAGATACACCCTGGCACTGCTTCTTCCTCAGATTCTGTCAGTGGGAGGTCTTTGTCACTGCCCCCTCTCCTCTTTCATCCCCCTGGAACCCTACACTTCCCAGTCATGCATGAATACAGGCTGGTTCCGGATTGGGAATGCCTGCTGGGAACTCTGTTGCCTGAAACAAGGCATCTACCCAATGGCTAGATGCCCGTGATACAACAGGGGGAGAAGATGACTCCTTCAAAACCCTCAGTAAGATGGGCACTGGCAAGCATGTGCCCAGCTCAGTGATGTAGACCTGAACACACAGCCATTGATGGAATTCAAACTGGCATCCACCACCAGCTCTTCCACCCTAAGAAGCTCTTCACAGGCAAGAAAGAGGCTGCCATTAGTTGTCCCAGAGGCACTACACCCTTGGCAAAGAGATTATTTTCCTGGTGTTGGACTGAATTTGCAAGCTGGCTGGCCAGTGCACAGGTCTGTAGACCTTCTTGGTTTTCCACAGCTTTGGTGGGACAACTGTTTCTGGGTTCACCTCTTTGCTGATGGAACAACCGTCTGCCAATTCTGGCAAGTAGTCCCCAGCCTGAGCTCTCCATCCGCCTAGCCCCCACCCCTACACTCCGTCCTCAGCACCCCACCAAGCCCCCAGCCTCTGATTGTGCCTTCATGGTAGACAATGAAGCTATCTACGACATCAGTTCTAGAAACCTCGTAATTAACTGCAAAACCTATACTAACCTTATCTACCTTTTTAGCCACACTGCATCCTCTATCACTACTTCCCTCAGTTTTAATGGCGCATTGGATATTGATCTGACCATATCCCAGACCAGCTTGCTGCCCTACCCCACATAGGCTTCCTTCTGTCCACATATGCCCTGTCATCTCTGGTGAGAAAGCCCACCATGGACAGTTTTCTTTGACAGTTATCTCCATTGTGTGCCTTCGGCCAACCAACAAGATGGTGAAGTGTGACCCTCCCCATGGTAGACACATGGCTTGCTTCCTGTTGTACCATGGTGACAAGATTTCCAAAGATGTCAGTGTTGCTATTGCCACCATCAAGACCAAACACAGCATCCAGTGTATGGATTGGGATACCAGTAGGGATACTGGTTTGCAAAGTTGCCATTCATTACAGGCTTCCCACTGTGGTACTTGGTGAAGACCTGCCTGAAGTACAGTGAGCTGTATGCATGCTGAGTGATACCATAGCCACTGCTGAGGCCTGGGCTCACCTGGACCTTAGGTTTGGCCTGATGAACGCCAAGCCTGCTTTTGTCCACTGGGAGAGGACATGTAGGAGGGAGCGTTTTCTGAGGCCTGTGTGGATTTGCTGCTCTTGGCAAGGATTATGGAGAGATTGGAGCAGATTGTGCTGATGGAAGGGATGAGGGTGAAGGGTATTCATATGTCTGCCACAATTTTAGACAAATGTTGGGGACTGTCTCACTTCTGTACTATGCATTTGTTCAGTGTGGCCCTAAAGGTGCCAAAGTATTTAAAAACAAAGTTGTTTAAAATCAACTACAAAGGGTCCTCCCTGGTGGCACAGTGGGTTAAAGTGCAGCACTGCAAGCCATCCTCCATTGCTTGAGGGCAAGCTTGATCCCTGGCCCCAGGGGTGACCGACATGGTGCAGCAGATCTCTCCTGTCTTGCCCGCTGCTCTCCTCAGCAGTGTACTTGGTCAGTCTGGCTGTTCTGCTCCCCATTCTGTCTCTGGTGAATTCTCTCACCACCCCTGCACCTCTGGCCTGTACTACAGTTCTGTATACATAAATGAATAAATCTTTCAGAAAAGTTAAAACAACTACAAAAGAATTAAGCATGTGATACATCATGTATACTGGATTGTATCTCCAGTGCCTGGAACAGTGCTGGTATATCCAGTGAACTAGATGTCTAATGTGAATATATCAAATTCACATTCCTTTTATTTTTTTAGTGAGAGAGAAGAATGATTCTTTTATTTTACAACTGACTTTTATTTCTAATATTTATTCTAATATTTATATGTATATATTATACATCATTATTTATTTATTTTTTTGTATGAAGTTTGATGTCTCCTCTCAGGTGTATTCCCCATAAAATTCCCACTCAAACTTGTCCTCACAGCTCACGTCCAACATTTTAAACCCTCCCAAATACACCTTGATGCTAACAATTCTGTGTGTTTGTGTTTCTGGTTTCTCCCCATTGTGTTACCATAAACATTTGCAAATACATAGCAAAGCTATACAATTTTAGAGTGAACACTCAGTTATTTCAACTAGATGTTACCATTATTTTACTATATTTGATGACCACATATCTGTCCATACACTAGGCATTCACTATTTCTCCTTTTACTTTGAAATATTTTCAAATAATTATATCACAGATATTTCTTACTCTGTGGATTATAGAAGTAGCCTGATAAATGATCATCTGTTCCTACCCCCATAATCTCCACACCTTACTTTCATCCCAGTTAATTCTTTCCACAAAGGCCCGAGAGAACTTTTTAATAGACCTCCAGAGAAGATAATGGCAGTGCTCTTGAGTAGAATCTTCATGTGGCTTCTTGATAGAGTTCTTGCAAAACTCTCTCAAGTTGAGGCTCTCTCTTGCTCTCTGATATCACTTGCTCACACTCCCAGTTGGAACCTAGATTCTGAACTTTCCTTGGAAAGCCCTCTTTAGGGCTTAACTTTTTTATTTTTTTCTTTCCTCAACCTGAAATGTTCTTCCTTGTGTACTAACCCCCTGGATTAAGTCTTTCAATTGATAGGGTAAGACCTGGTTCAGTTTTTTTCTTTTATATATATATATATATATATATACATACATACAGCCAGAACTGGGGTACAGGCCAGAGGCGCAGGGGTGGTGAGAGAATTCACCAGAGACAGAGTGGGGAACAGAATAGGCCTACTGAGGAAGGACACTGTTGAGGGGATCAGCAGGGGGGCTGGGAATTAAACTTGCACAGAAGCAGCTGCCGCTGGCTTGCAGTGCTAAGCTTTAGCCTGCTAAGTAACCAGCAAGGGCCGAGACCTGACTCAGTTTCATGACACCCTGTTCGATTTGCTCCCCCTAAAAAACTATTAGATTTTACTTGTCTTAATTTTTTATCACAGTGTTCATCTTTTTCTGGAGAAGTATCTGTGTGCTTGTCTGTGTGTATCAGAAACATGAATGAATTGATGTTTTACATAGTGGCAAGCTTGGGAGTTAAACATAAGTGCCATGGAAGAGTTAAGAATCCCTGGTCAGAGGGCCCTCCCTGGTGGTGCAGCTGGTTAAAACACTGCACTAAGAAGCTTAAGCTACTTCCTCATGGGTTCATCCCTGCCTGCCCCAGACCGGAGGAGATCCACATGGCACGGCAGACCTCTCCTGGCCCCCCTCAGCGGTGTGCTTTGTCGATCTGCCTGTTCTGCTCCCCACTCTGTTCCTGGTGAATCCTCTCACCCTCCACATCTCTGGCCTGCACCCCAGTTCTGTATGAGTAAATAAATAAATCTTAAAAATAAAAAAAGAATCCCTGGTCAGAAATGATGGGCTTCCTCCTCCAAGCCAGAAGCATAGGTCGACTTCACCCTTGCCTGGCCTGTGGCCCCAGGGGCCAATGGGGAGGGGCCGGGGAAGATGATGCACTCATACCCATTGTGGGTTGTGTCCCAGCTGAGGAACCCCGACCTTGGGAAGCTCACTCTTTTATAATGAGCAATAAGGAAACCTGCCTAACTTTGCCCTGGAGAAAAACATTGTTCTAACTGTATGGGACACTAAGTATATCTTTCTGATGCTCTCAGGGAGATCATTTCTATTTTCAAAAACTGTCTGCTATATATATATATATATATATATATATATATACACACATACTTATATATTACATCGCTAAGATATAGATATTCTTGAAAAGACAGTTTGGACAAAAGAGCAGTTAGTTTAGAAACGTAAGTGCCCGGTAGATAATATTCTCACAACAATAGAAAGTTTTTAGTTTGTTTATTGATTTGACTTCTACTGAGCAACTCGGCACAGACTAGCTTTGTCTGTTCTGTGAACCACTCTTCTCCCACTCTTCTGGATGACACATACAAGATAATGTAATATTTGTTGACTATATGGCAGTGTGCTTGTGGGGTCCTTTTGCGATGTTTATTTTTATGCTCTCATCACTGACACATGGAACATTCCCACTTGAACTGATTGTGTGTTTAGGGGTGGTGGTGGAGGGAGAGTGGAAAGATGGAAAGAATAAGGGAAAGAGTGAGAGCTAAAGAGAGAGATAAATATTAAACATATACATAAAAATCATGATTTCCTGATTATTTGCTCTTACTGTCTCCTGGCAGGAGACTAGGTTTAAGATCATTTGCTTTGATATATGTATGTTCTATCAAACCAAGAATATTTTTTACTCCAGAATTGTGATTTTCCTAGATATTCTCCTGCTGATCCTGGAACTAACACCACTATGTTTTCCAGTACTCTGGTGAGGGGTATGCATAATTCAACATTCCTTCAAAAGGTTCTCACCTGCCCTAAGAGGACACACTTCTGTATTATGGAATAATAACTCTTGTTTGATGCTTGTTCATGAAATGAGACTTTTCTGTGTATTTAGAGGATGCTTTTCATGTAAGCATTAACAACAGATGAAGATGATTCCTCAAGTTCACAGAATTAATCACTTTAAAATGTATCTCCAAATACATATTCTGTAATAATTGAAAAAAGAGAAGGAAGAATAAAAGTAGCACCCCTAGTAGTAATAGGCTGGCAATAAACATCCTTTATTTTTTAAGATTTCATTTATGTTTGCATAGAGGTGCAGGCCAGAAGTGTTGGTGGTGAGAGGACTTGCCAGAGACAGAGTAGGGCGCAGAATAAGTGGATCTCCTGAAATTCATTGCTTAGAGGAGCAGTGGGCAAGCCAGAAGAGGTCTGCTGTGCCATGTGCTTCAGCTCACTAGTCAGGATAGAACAGGCCACTGTTGTGTTGGGACTTTGTAATGGCAGCACTGAGACTTAATCCCGTAGACCACCATTGAGGTCCTGTGCTGTAATCTAACTTAGACACTTTATCCTCAAAGAGAATCCCTATATTCTTCTCTTCTTTCTCAAATTGCTCCTGCCCTAGAAACCACCAATCTATTTTCCATCTCTATGTGTTTGTCTATGATGAAATTTCATGTAAGTAGAGGCATACAACATGTTCTGTCCTGAGATCAGCTTCTTTACCTTAGTCTGTTTAAGAGTATCCATGTTGTAGCATGTATAAGTTGGTTTACTAGTGAATCCTACTCATGCATTCTTTCATTTATCAGATAGTGGATATTTAGTTTGTTTCTACTTTTAGACTATTATGAATATTATTACTATGAACATTAATATACTAACCATTGTGTACGTGTGTTTTTTCATTCTAGTTTATATATCTGGAGTAGAATTGTTGGTTCACATGGTTAGTATGTTTAAACTGTTGGGAAACACAGGACTGTTTTCTAAAGAAGCTATAATTCACAACCTAAGGGCAATTTATGAAATGCTTATGTAATTTTTTTGAGTTTTTTTTTTAAGATTTATTTATTCATACAGAACTGGGGTACAAGCTAGATGTGAAGGGGTAGTGAGAGGCTTCACCAGAGCCAGAGTAGGGAGTAGAACAGGCAGATTGACGAAGTACACTGCTTAGGGGAGCAGCAGGCGGGTCAGGAGAGGTCTTTTGCGACATGTAGATCACCTCTGGGCCCGGGATCAAACTCACACTAAAGCGGCTATGGCCATTTTGCAGTGCTATATGTCCGAACCTGTTGCGCCACCAGGGAGGGTCACCTATGTACTTTTAATATACCATGGAAATAAAACACTGAGTAGCCTTTATGAGCTGGGTATGATGTTTTGTAGTGAACAATTTATATTATTGATCAAAACCTTTAATTTCTGATAATTTTAAATTTCTAATTCTGTCCATGATTATTTACCTTCTAAATCTACTTCAGTTTCCCTATAATTAAAATAAAATTAACCCGAACAGAACTTTTGAGACCTCAACAGTACTAAACATATATCCTGGAATGAGCGATACCATCTCACAGATAGAGGATGAATTTGTAGTGATGTAGCACAATTATCTCATTGGATCCAAAACTTAGAAAACTGAAACTCTTAAAGTATTTATGCACCTTGTCTCAAATCTTATTGTTAAATTAGTGCCATCTATCTAAACCTGAAACAAATGTAGAGATGCTTTATTCTGTGGCACACTGCTCCTTAGGAGACTTTCTAACTTCAAAATCCTGGGACCTCTTAAGGAGTATCTTGCACACTTGTTCTTGAAAATGAACAGCTGTTTTCTGAACATGTCAACAAGAGAATTAGCTTGAGATACTTTGAGTTTACTTACATGATCCAGCACAACTGTATCGAGCATGACTTTATAAACAAGACAGCTCACTGGGTCTCTGTGAGTAACACAATGACCTGTTAAATAGTTTTTACCTTAGAGAAGATGACTGTTAACTAGAGAAGATAACAAATGTTCAAGTCACTATAACAAAAGTAGTATCTGATAAATTGGCAAAGTGGGGAGTGCTGGGACTGAAGATATGTGCAATGTGGTCTAGAAATTCAAAGGAGGAATAGATGGTTTATAGATGTGTCATCAGGGGAGGACCAGAACCAAATGGGTCACCTAGAGCTTAGAAGAAGAGTAGTGTTTTAGTAGAGGAAGATTGGAAATTGCATTCAAGGAAAATGAATAGGAGGAATGGCATGGAGATGATAAAGGCGTATGAGGGGAAAGCAGAGTCTAATTTAATTGTAAGATAGTTTGTTCATAGGGAGGATGTGCAAAATTATGATTATTAAAGGTAGTCAACAAACACTAGTGATTCCTGACACTGAGCTACTTATCTCTAAAATAGGAAATATAATAGTATTATTTCATACACTGGCTATTAGTAATGAATGAATAAATATTTACAAATACAACCCTGTGTGTGTATATATAATGGTGACTAGTACTTAGTAAACATTACTGTATCATAATTTTTTGTTAGCATTATTTTACACACACACACACATTTTTTTATATTTTACTTCCCAACCTAGTATGGAAAATAAATAAATTGAAGAGGACTTTGACTTTCAGGCTAATCTGTATATCATAATCATTTAAATATAATCATTTAAGCAAGTGTTCAAGTGACTGATTAAGACGTTTTACTGCTTCTTAAGGGAACTCATCTGTGGCCTCACCTATGCAACTGTGACAAACATGCTATGACATGTGTGTTTCCATTGCATCATGTGCTGATTACAGAACAAATGGAATCCCCAAGTGAGTGGTATTGTGAATGAAAGTAATAAACAAGAAGAGCATACAACAAAATACCTATTTGTTAACAAATAGAACATGCTTACATAATTATGCATTTTGATTCATGTTAACTGGCTTACATTTTATCTAGAATATTTTTTGCTTGGTGCATTTGGCATAAAGTACCATGAACATAAATTTTGTGTAAGCCAGACTTACTTGGTTCTAAATAAGCACTATAGTATAGAATAACTTTTAAAATTAACGTTCACTGTCAATTCATTTTTTTCTAGGTAGCCAACTTAGTTTCCACCTAGTATAAACATGAATTCTAATTACTTCACAGCTATCATGTAATCAGATTTCCATAGTGAGTGGTTGTGTATAAGAGATGATAATCCAAACAAAACAAAGATACTCTGTGGGTGCCAAGCTCTGGACTCTACTTTTTCCTTTCCTATTAATTAATTGGATAACTTGAGATCCTTACCAAGAAAAAAGGGAGGTAGGGGGATGAGATTTGTCCCTCCAACATCTCACTCAACTTTAAATTCTGATATTGTCGGTAATTTAATGACTTATTGTTATATTTGAGTACCACTGAAGGAGAAAATACAGCCTGAAAAAATCATGAATACCTGTCTTTGAAAATAATCACTGTTTATTATCCAATCTGGTTGGGATGTGTGCCTATATTGTTTTTGCTTATTGATATAAACATAGTATGTAAGCAAAATTCACTAGTCTTATGATTCATACCCACTTTTATTCATTAATGACCAGTCCTACTTATTGCTTCCTTATTAAAAATGGAATTAAAAAAATAAGAAAATAATTGTTGTAGGTCAGTATGGCCACTACACTTAAAGCATTGTGATCCATAGAATTTACCTTAGGAGAGGGAGTACACAGTTACTTTCTAATATTGGTTGGAGGGATTAATATAGTATCTCTTGCATTAACTTCTGATTTTAAAATACTGGAAACAAACTAGAGACCAGGGCCTATAATTTGACTATTCCATTATACTGCATTTCAAGTTTATATAGGAAATACCTGTTTTGGCCTGGCCATAAGGAAGAAAGTCAGGAGACAGAAAGGCTGAAAAGGCCGAGTTTATTGCTCCTGGGCAGCCGCTGAGACAGAGCTCCCGAGGGTGGGGTCTGCAGGTACTGTGAGTGCTGTAGGGGAAAAGGTCTCTTATATAGGCTTTAGGTTCAGTTTTTTAAAGCTGACATGAGCTGTACACCTGGGTGCAAGACCCAGTTCCGTCATTGTGCTGTTGCCCATATATGGTCACACAGGTAAGTGTTGTGTTACTGCCCATATCTACTCACACTCAGCAATACACACTTGTAACTATTTGGAATTTGAAGGAATTTTCCTTCACGTGTATAACAGTTATAATCTATTGAAATGTTCATAATTATGTTAAAAAAAAGGGAAAACTTTTGACTAAAAAACTTAAATTGGGGTTTTCTTCATAGAAAAAGGTTACAAATTTTATATATCAAAGTTACAGTCATACTTAAAGTTGTTATGAAATATTTATTTCCAAACTTTTGTTAATAAAAATATTAGAATATAGTTAAACTAATTTGTTTAGGTATACTTGATAATTATAATAGTTTTCAGGATTACATTGAATTATGGCAAATTTGGGATTAACTTTAACAAGAGGCCCTTTCAGTGTGTTTTATAGCTTTATTTTGTTAAAATAAAGAAACTTTATGGGCCCTCCCTGGTGGCGCAGCGGGTTAGAGCGCAGCACTGAGAGGCTGGGGCCACTTCTACATGAGTTCGATTCCGCCTGCCCTGGAGGTGACAACATGGCATGGCAGGCCTCTCCTGACCCGCCCGCTGCTCCCCTCAGCAGTGTATTTTGTCCATCTGCCTGTTCTGCTCCCCACTCTGTCTCTGGTGGGACCTCTCGCCACCCTGAGCCTCTGGTCTGTACCCCAGTTCTGTATGTACGAATAAAAAAAAAAGAAAACAAAACTTTGATGTATTGCTAAATAATAGCATACTTATTAAGAACAACTTCATTGTTGATCTGTTAAACTGAGAACGCATTTTCCTTTCTCCTTCAAAATATACATCAGTGTGTCTATTTTAAATACCTGTGGTTGTCAATTGAGACAAAAAGAAACCATCACCTAATGCCAACTATATGATCCCCTCCCCAGGTCAACTGACCATTGATGGGGGGAGGGGGTTGAATGAAATTAGAAAATGCAAACTTTTAAAAAGAAAATGGCAGATGATGGAATAGTCTCTGCATGTCTTTCTTTTTCTTCTTCTTCTTCTTCTTTTTTTTTTTTTGTTAAAAATGGTCACATGCCTGTGATAGTCTCGGAACTAGTCACCACAGTGATAATCTCAATAGCTAAAAACTAACCATGAAGAAGTATGTCCATGGTTCCTGGGCCCTGCGCTCATAAATCTTCAAGCTGTCATTGGGGTAAGACTATTGCAGCCACCTTTTCTGCTCACAAATTCTGTTTAATAACTTCACCAGAAAAGAAGTGATAACAGATTAACTGGGAGTTCCTCTCCCACTATCATGAAAACATGTGGATGGATAATTCTGTTAGCTAAGGATGTTTTAAAGTGTTTCAGTCTGCCTTTGTGATTTGAAAGCCTGGATAATGTCAACGTTTAATACAAAATGAACGGGGAAAAGATGAGGAAAAATATGTACAACATGTGGGTACAGATTTTGAACAAACATAGCTTTTTATTCCCCACCCATAACACATGGCTAAAAGATATGAATAAACTTCTGAGTTGTTTGATGCCTGCCCTCTACTCACAATCCAAAAGCAACTTTTATTTTAAGCAGAACATTTTCCAGGCTATGAATTATTATTGCACATTTCTGTTAAACTGAAACACCTGTGATGTTCATCACTTGGATTTTAAGAAACTTACCCCAGATTTTGAGGCTCTCAGTAAATGTGTCTCATGGTTTTAAATTTAAATTTCAAGTTTGTTCAGATTTTTTTTTTCTTTTTAGAAAGCATGTTTTATCTTTCTAAGCAGCAGTTAAATGTGATATGCAAATAATATGACCAGGCAGTTGCTTTTATAGCCTGTCTCAGGAGGCACTTCTAAGCTTTTTGAACTGGGGTGCTCTAGGAGTTTCCACATACATAATTCTTGCATTTGAAATAGTCCAGGAGGTGTAAATCTTTGCATTTGAAATAGTCCAGGACATGCAAGGTTCTACCTGGGAGGGGTATTCTCTTTGCACAATAAAGGGTGTGTTGGGGGGGGGGTGGAAAGAGAAAATCTGATCATTTGAATGAAATGAATTAGACCAGCATTTGAAACTCCACTATATAGCAAGTGGACAAGCTGATATTTAGTTCTATGGATTGTTAACATTCACATAAAACAGAATTATTTAGCATTTACTGAATCCTTTTTGATAATCAATTTGGGATCAAATGCAAAAGAACATGTGTCTGGCTTTGTATGACCCCAAATTCTTCCGTTTTCCCTTTGAGCAGATGACATGCCTTCTTTGCTGACTGATATTGGTTGCTAGGCAAAGTGCAGTGGTCTGGTCCCCCCTTATCCAGCAGGAAAACTAAAGAGTGTATTCAGTAAGAGAAAGACAGGCAGAACACAGCACAGGCCATGAATCATGCCTTGCCTCCAATATGTCCACTTTGCTCCCATTTTTCCTCCCTTTAAAACTTTTGTTTTTGCCAGTGATGCTTTCTTCCAGCCACTATCTATAATCTTTTTGGAGCCTGAGGGGATAAGGGTTGCTAAAGGGAGGCTGTGCCACTAAGAGTCCACTCAGAGCAGTAATAAAAGCCTTGAGAGTTATTCATGGGGCCACATTAGTGAGAATGCCCACTCAGTGAATAGCATCAGTCCGCTGCCTTTGAAATCTGGTGATTAATACCTTCTGTTTTTAAAGGGGGAAAAGGCAGACAAGAAAGGTCTTCATTCTACTTTGGCTCTTTTGCAAATTAGATCTTAGACATTGTCAAAGATTTTTGACAATGACTTTGCTAAATTTTTAATACCTGCAAGCGTCTCTTTTTTTACAATTCATATTCCATGAACTGTGTTTATTGTGGCTATTGTCAGAGAAAACTGAAAAGTGAATATTCCAAATGGACACTTCTAAGAAAATCACTCTTAACGCTTTGGCAATGAGTGTGATCACCATCAAAGTGAAAATGTGATGTTAGCGATTATATTCAAATTGTTGTCGAAGTTGATCTATTTCACAGCAACCAAATCACATTTGTGTTTGTTTGATAAAGAAACTAATTATAATCCTCTGGAGAGTTTCCAGAAGCATCTAATGAGAAAGTGCAAGGGGTGGCAGGTGTTTGTTCCCGTGAGCACTTGGATGTAAGGGACAATCTGACTTACAAGGAAGTTGTTATTTATGTACATTTGCATGTAAGTTTGTTTACTTCAGCATCAGGGGTTAGAAATGACCCCTTTAGAGTCCCCATTACCTCTTTTATATCGCTTGATTTCATTAGGTTCAGAGCAAAGATCAATTAAAATTGCTTGAGGTTTAAGAACCATGTCAGTCATCTGAGGTGAGTAGAAGAAAAGCTTTCAGCTTTGGTCGGCTGTGTCTAGCAACAGAATAGGGAAGGACATGACTTTTCATACTGTTTTTCAGCATAATTATAATGTAATCCAAGCTGTTCGTATTTACATGTGAGACCAAGCCTTAGTCTTTTTTTTTTTTTTTTTATTTTTTATTTTACTTTTTAAACTTGTTTTTGATATCACAAGCTACTCTGGAGCCTCCTCAATATATTCATATTACATCAAACACCTTTACTATAGTCTGGATATGAAAACAAACAAAATAGAAAGAACTCTGTGTGATGCTTCCTGTTATCTGTTTTTTACTCTGTGGAAGTGAAATATCTTGTTAAGAGGTGGTAATACCCAAGGGCAATCAGAGATGAAAATGTAACGACTTGGTGGGTGATGTCTAGAGATCAGCTTCAAGTAAGGTCTGATTTAACATCTTTATTAGTGATCATAAGGAAAGAACAGAGTGATAAAGAAATTACATATCCCAGCATTAGAAAACGATCAGACTTTTCAGCTCTCTATCACCTTTCCCCAATGAACATGGAAATGATTTACAAAAATTTATGCAAGAAAAATACTTAGCAGTGGAAGAGCTAATGCTATCTTTGGTATATGAAAGTAAACTAAATCTTCAGGGAAATAATCAGAAATCTAGATATCTGACTAGAGGGAGAAGCAGCAAAGCAATAAAACTGAAAAGACCCAGGGGATAAATCCAGGAGTGGGGGCGAGGCGAGAATGGGATTCAGATTAGGGGCGTTATGTCCCAGTTTAAAGGTCAGGAGATTATAGTGCCCATTTAGGGACTATTGCATCGCTAGGAGATTCTCTTTCAGTGAATGTGGCTCAAGTGCAATTGAAAAACTCCTTTTATTTTTCACTACATTGCCAGAACAGGAGAAAGGGAGAAGGATTTTGGCAGACCATAAGCAGAAGTGAGTACAGAAACAAATTCTCTTAGAAGATGCCTGTCAATTTAAAATGAGAGAAGGATGTATTTACTGTCTCTGGATATCCTGGCTCACACTGATGAAAGCAATGTGAAGGTGGACTGTAGTCAACATTTTTAAATACTGAAGACAATTACTGTCTTCAATAATATTTCCCAATTTACTGTCCTCAGTAACCTTACGGTTTTTGTCAAAAACCATGTTTGAAACCTTTCACCAGGCATTTTTCATGACTAAATCAGAAAAACTTGGAAGCAATAAATTATATTCAGGTGGAAAATAACCTTATTTTAAAATGATCATCTTAAATTATGCTCAATACAAAGTTGCATTATATTTCAAAAGGAAGGTAGTAAACAATTTGAGTCCACTATGTAAATAGACAAGAATTGTGATCAGACTCATTGGTTGAACAGGTTCCAGTACATAATCCTCTTATTACTTTCAACATTAGTGAGATCTTATTAGACATGCATCCTTTGGGGCTATACAATTTAAGGGAAATGTGAAAAATTTAATAGTCTCTTTTCTAGGGAGACCCACAAAAGGATAACAGGAGTCGAAAATAATACCTAAGATTGGCTGCCTGAGTTGGACTTCTTTTTTCTATTTTTCTCCTGTCTCATTATTTTGAATAAATTAATAGTTGGGGGCAGAACAATGTTTTGTAATTGGATTTAAAACTCAATCTATTTCAGTTTAAAACATTTTAAATGTTTGATGGGTGTCATATACAAGCAGATACCTGGGCCTTGATGATTTTATGTCATTAAGGATAAGCCCAAGAGAAAAGAAAGAATGCAGGTCTGACTGCCAGCGCTTATGGATGCCACAGTATTCTCAAAGTCTCCTGGTACATTTGTAAGTCAGGAAAGGGAGGACAAACCTGTGGACTGGCATCTTAGAGCTTTTCCATAAAGAACCATATAGAAATAAGTTTGACTTTGCAGGCCTCATGGCCTGTTACAACTGTCAGAGCCTGTCTTTGTATGGAAAAAGCAGCCATAGAAATGCATACATGAAAGAGCACAGAGGGCTTTGTTCTTATAGAAATCTCCTTATTGACGCAAGAATTTTAGTTCTTTATAACTTTAGATTTTTCATATGTCATAATATTTTCTTTTGAACTATTCTTTTAGGATTTAAAGATGAGTTAAACAAGTGGCACGCACAGCTGTAGTGTGCTGTGGAGTATGACATCTCTCTCTCTTTTCCTGAGAGGAGAGGAAGAAAGGATGGGGTGGGAGGGAGTTAGGGCACGAGGAGCCCAAAGATGGATAATATGCTCCTCCCCATATTTCTCCACCTTCATCACTTTCATCCCTTCAGCAAACTCCGTGTCACCTCCTACATGCAGGAGATGGAGCTATTTGGATTCCAAATTGACCTAAGTTTCTGGCTTGACTCAAGCCCTGCTGCAGTGAGAGGCCTCTGGTCTGTAGAGTGTGCTGAGAGCATCCCAGGCTGCCTGGAGTGCTGCCTGAGAAAACTTCCCCAGCAGGTAACTTGAGAAGAGTCTTAAAAAGAAAAGAAGTGTGATTGCCATTAGGAGAAGTATTTGTAGTGTTGGGGAGAGGGTGGGATGGGTATTTGGTGTTTCTGATTGAAGGATAGGGACAGAGGGTGACCCTTAGAGAAGTAGCCTGGAGGGGTTTTTTGAGAAGGGCTTAGTTATTGAGGTGAGTAATAAAAACTCATCCAGAAGTTTGAAATTGGATTCATGTTATTTGAAATACAATGTGTGTTGTCTGTGAGGGCATTACTGGTGAAAAGACCAGGCAGAGAAAATCTTCTAGGGATAAAATAGTAAGGCCATAAACAAATGATGATTAGTAGATGTGAAGGAACAGAGACTGATCCCACAACTATGAAAAGTTAAAATTAAGCTATGATGAACTGTGAGGTGATAGAGGGCAATTGCTGGAGTTTATAATTGGTTGTATCCTGTCAGTTTGATGTCACTGTCTGCTGTGGGGCTGCATCACTGCTGTCACTGGGAAGGGTATGAGCATGGTGCTACATCCGCACAACCAGGGAGGGAGAGGAGGCCAACTAGACAACATTTCATCAGTATGTGTCTGTGACACACACACACAACAAACACGCACAAACACACATGTGTGCATGTATACATATACACATACAATAGGCTTAACATGGTGAGATAAGAGCACTGGTAATTAAGTGCATGCATATTTAATTTGGAGATATATAGGGGAATAGCTAGGGAGGCATTGAGTTTTTTAAAAGAGCAGGTAGAAAATAAATTCACCTGGTGATCACTCACCTATGATTTTTATTGCTACCTTTACAGTTTGCATTTTTTTAGATTTTATTTTTATTCACTGCTACTACCTCCTCTCACTAAAATCAGACCCTTTTGCATGTAGTATTCACCATTCTGTAATGCAGAACACATATTGAAATATGTGTACTTTTGATGTTATTAGTCTCTGCCTAAAAATCACTTTTCAGGTTTTGTTGTTAGGTCACTAAATTGCTTATCATATTAACAAAGGGATTTTTATTTTTACAACATGTACAAGTCAAGAGGAACTACTTTTCGGATAATGCATATGTAAAAGTTTCGAGGTTGGGCCCTCCCTGGTGGCACAGCAGGTTAAAGCACAGATAAGAAGCTAAAGCCACCTCCACATGAGTTCTATCTCTGCCTGCCTGGAGGTAGGTGACCCATATGGGGAACTTTGATGATCTGCCTGTTCTGCTCCCCACTCTGTCTCTGGTGAATCCTCTCTCCGCCCCTGCACCTCTGGCCTGTACCCCAGATCTGTATGCACAAATAATTCTAAAAAAAAAAAAAAAAAACCAGTTTAGAGGTCTAGGACAATTTGAGATGATTATAGAACAGAAATATAGGAGCTGAAAAAGAAAATACAATAGATTTGGTTTCCTTTTCCCTCTGCCATTGTGATTTTCTAATGTTTTATCCTATCATAGTATTTAAGAATTCCTTCAACTTCTTTGTGAGGGTTGTACAGAGAGAAAAACATAATTGGAAGAGTTAAGTATAATGTATCCACATATGAACTAAAGTAGGTGGGACTGCATTAAAACTTACGTGACATAGATACAATTAATTTACATTTTTGTGCCTTGAGGAAATAAGGAAAACCAGTGGAGTAACTTCATTATACCTAATCCTGATCAATTCATTTTTGTAAATTTATGTATCAGATTACTTATTTTTACTTCTAATTTCAAGATTAAAAGTAGAGTCAAGTTAACCAAAAGAATGTTTATATTGTGTGCTTTCTGTGGTAAGAACGCAATTGTTGTAAAAGAGCATTTAAAGTAGCATGAATGCATGAAGTTAAAAAAGGTAAATAGGGTAGTTGTACTGAATTTAGAAGTGAGTGCAGGATCCTCAGTGTCTTTCAGAACAGGATTTAGAATATATTTTGAGGGTATTTATTTCACACAAAGAAGAAAGTTTTTTTCTGTGGGAAAACAGTAGGTCACAGGAAAGCCTGAAATATTTGAGTAATAACTTTGTGAAACCATACTCTGTCTAAACAAGTTCAGACAAGATAAAGTCCTCAGAATAAAGGGAAAAAAAGATGGCCATGAAGATCTGCTGTTGAGTTCCCAGGGTTTTTTCTGAAATGTAGTTAAGACTCTCTTTGATGAAGTCATCCTTTCTAGATGTATCTGCATAAAAAGACCTGCCCTGCCCCTTTTTCAAGGACAGTGATCCTTAGCAAATTTGGAGTGCTTAAAAAGACCTAGTTCTGTGTGATGCGATTCCTTAGGATTAAGATACAGAAATAAAGAAGTGTGTTTGTAAACGAATGGTATTACTGCTTATTATTAATGTCTTGATTTATGATGTGCTTCATTAATACGAAGCTGTGAGTACTATATCACATTTCATTTTGGATTGTGAGAAATTAGCAACATCTCACTTCTTGATATCACTGGGCAATTAATAAGTGATTAGGTAATACTAGAAATTGAGCATTTAGGAACATAGTCTATTTGTAATTTTTATAGCTCTACGTATGCAGATTACTTAGGTACAAGACATACAACTGTTTTAGCTAATAATAAAAAGTTACTTTTTAAAAGTATATTGCTTAATATTTTTCAACATGATACAAACATAATTGAATTGAAGCAATAATCATAATGTCTGCAACATGTATTTTAGATGAAGGAATATCCATATGCCCATATATGTATATAGAGATACACATGTATATATCTCTACACACAAAAGCACATATCCTAAAATCGTATAGTGTGTATATCCAATTCGAAAGGCTTTGGCACTTTTTTTTTTTTTTGTATTAGAATTCCTATGAGTTAGTTACTAACATGTGAACCATTCTTTTTTGGTTTAGATTGTATAGTTTGCTAAAAATATAAATACTTGGATTACGGTTGGGATTACGTTTGGATTTGTCACTAAGCACACTCATGCTTGTGAGTGTGTATATGTGTATGTGTATGTGTTTTTACTATCAGAAAGGACTACTTACATTTCTTCCTAATTTGCTGATAAGAAAATTCTATTACAATATGAGTGATAAGAATCATCTTCAATGTCTTTTACTAAACTTTTAAATATCTCCTGAATAGGATAAGACAACAAAATTTTTGAGGCAAAAGCTTTTTGATTGATAACATCCTAATTTTATTTAGTTATCTTGAGGAAAAACTCACATGGAATTTAAAGCTACAATATTACAGTGTTTGGTTTCTTGCAGGGTTACAAAAGAATATAAGTAATAGTCATAATAGTCGTGTTGTAATTTAATAAGCCAGTTGCTATGTTCTCTCTGGTCTTGCCTGTCCCCTGTTCCATAACTGGCAGGTTCCTTCAGGATTTTCCAGCCCTCAAATGACATTGTTAGTAAAAGTATTGTAGGAAATATATGTGAATATAGTACTAACTATATATTGCAATTTTAAAAAAGTTAATCTTACTATTTCTGAGTTTATGATTGTTACTACTGGTGTGGATGGTACCCCAGATAAACACTGATTCATTAGTTTCCTCACAATATATTGATCATCTATATTGTGGGTGGTTATAACAGTGTGTTGAGTTTTCTGTTTAGTGGGAAAGAGGGACAATCACACTGAAGGTGTTTGTACTTATAATTGATCTTGAGTATTTTACAGAAAAAGTACAGTAGACTTAAAAAATCTACAAATTTAATTTCTTGGGTCTTGAGGCCTCCCTGGGAGTTCATGTGTCTGCAAAGGCTTGTGTGATGGTCAGTTCAGGAGTGGGGTCTAGGAAGTGCTTTCCAGGCTTAGAGGAGGATCTGAAGGGGTGGGGGTGGGGTGAAGAACTTGACACCTTTGAAACCTTAGAAGAAAAGTAGAGGGGATGTTATGAGCAAAGAGAAGGTGAGGGGAGCTGCCCGGTTGAAACAGGTTATTGGTTAGATAAAATTCTAAATTTTATCCAAGGCAGTGGAAGACACGGGATTGTCATGCAGACAGGAACAATTTTAGACTGGTAGCTGAGGCCCAGCAGTCAATCTAAGTAATGGAGATTGTGAATGACTATTAGCATTGAGGTGCCATCAGGGAGCTCTGAGTGTAGTGGAATAGGAGCTTAAACCATTCTCAGGGGGGTGAGAAAAGGATTCAGAAGAGGACAGCTGAATTCAGAGTAAGACTTGGCAAAACTCAATGCTCAGACCTCAGCCAGATATAGCGACGAGGCCAGTAAAGAAGCCTGATACCTGTTTTCTAAAATTTTCTCATGTGACTCTTGATCTGCATCAAGATGAAATGAATAGATGGCAGGCAATAACACAGGATGGAACTAGATGTCAATGCATGAGGCTAGAAAAATGTGATTAAGGAAAGGGTGAGTAAGAGAGCCCTAGGAGTTTGGCAAAAAATAAGTTCAAAATATATACACTGCCATCAGGGGAGCTAATGAAAGATTGACAGGATCTCTTTATCCCATCAACTCCGATAGCTCTTTCTTCCTCTGCCTGGATTATATCTTACTTTACTGGAATCATAATTTATGTATATGCTTTATGAATCACATCATGTTAGACTACTCATGTCAGGAACTGTTTACTTCTTACATGTTATTGCTTGTCCTGGACAGTAGAGAAATGTACACGTAAGAAGCACTCAGTAAATACTTGTTAAACTAATCTTAAACTGTTTACTTATTTTTGCTTTCCTTTGTCTTTGCTTGTTCTAGACTCAGCTAGAGTTACTTTTGTCTATTGGTATTGCTGAACTAATCAATGATGTGAATAATCTACAAATGTTGTACTCGTTACTTCCAGAATAGGCACATTTTCTGTATTCTGAGCATGTTTGGGCTATCACCTAACTATATTTGTGCGATTAAATCCAGTTTCTCCTTAAGGTATGTTTATAATATACACTTTGTTGTTATAATTGCCACTCTACTTATCTGGACAGAGGGCAATCTGATAACTTCATGTTAATATTATAGTCTTTAGAAAAGTGAGTATAGTTATGTTTCTAGTGTTAAGCCTTCAGTTTTGTAATGCCATGAAAAGGAAGTGCCTGAATTCATTGTTTTCATAATTATCATGGTTGTTGTCATAAAAAGTTAACTTTATAAGGAGAATGCATAAAATATGTCATTATATATTTTTCAAAGGACAGAGATTTAAATAAAAGGTTTAGCTTATATAGTTTGCAGTTTGGTTTAGGAAGAGTTGACATTATTTCTAAAATTTCTCTAAAAGTATAATGTATTTAATTATGCTAGTGTATTCATTTGAATGAAATATTCAGGTATAAAGAATAACTTATAAAAGATTTTAAATTAGAATTCAAGTGTATGAAAAATAGTAATATATATTTTTATTTAAAATGTAATTTTATATTATAAGCATTTTAATCATACTAGTATTCGAATACTAGTGATATTTCTAAGGATAATAAAAGTATAGTTCTTTTCAAAATGAAAAGTGCAGAAGTCTCAATTAAAAACAGGGAAATAATACTTGACTCAGAAGTTAATTTATGTATGTATTATTTTTCAAATATTTTGAATGTTTTCCTGAGATAAAGGAAGAGTGCAATGATGAGCTGTATGCAGTAGTGATTCCCAGATGTTCTCCCTTTCCATTTTCCCATAAAATTGATGACCACTAGGGGGATAAGGAAGTCACCATAGCAGTAATGCTCAGCTGGAGGTAAGAAATAGGTTTCTGAAAAGTGACCAAAATTGTATGTCTCCCTAGATCTGTGGACATCTCCAATATGTCCACAGAGTAATTTTATTTTGCTATTTAAATGTGAGGTAGATCTAGTTTAATCAAAGACACTAAATTCATGTAGGGAAAAATGTGGGAATTGAATATAAAAAATATTCATAATAATATTTAGTAATTCTGTTCTATTCTTTCCCTAAGGACCTTCAAGTGCTTGGAAATCATCTCATTAATTCTCAAACTCCCTGGGAAGAAGAGTAGTAATAAATCAAATATTGAAGTGTTGTTTTGAGTAGAATAGAATATGTCAGAATAATTGTATTCTGAACAAATGAAGGTTCATGAACAAAAGTAATAATTCACTCTTATGAAAGTAAACCTTAAGCATTACAAAAATGAATTGGCAAACAAAAAGTTTCTTCAGAATTAATGGTGAAAATTACCTGATTGTTCCCTTTTGTATTTTCGTCTGAACCCAATTACCTGTCATTCCTATGACCTATTTTCAAAATTCCATTAAAGCCAGTAAGTAACAAGATTCCTTACAATCTTCAGTCAGGTGTCATTTGACTATTGGTGATCAAGATTGAGAGCGCCGTAAATGAGGAGTTCAATCAATAGCCATCATGCATACTATTGACTAAACACTTTGTTACCTTACTAAATGGCCAAAATTTTTAGCATTTTTTAAAAATTTGCTTAACTTAAGAAGCAATTAAAGTAGTAAAATAATATTGCTATTTACATAATTAATTGACCCATTAATGGAATATGAAGGTAAAATTATGTACCTCTTTTGGAAAATGGTGCCTTGTGTTATTGGATATATAGATGACCTTTCCACTCTAAGGTCAGAGTTCAAATTAAGCCTTGGGTCCTAAGTAAATTGAGATGAATGGTTTGGCCTTTGTCCCTGGTGTAAAATAGTCCATATCACAAAATTACCATACATCTGTTTTTGCAAAATTGGCATAATTGGCATTCTCCTAGGATTTTGTTGGCATTGAAACTAAAGCTATTTCTTACTACAAAGAAAGAACCTGTGTAGGTCATGGAGTTATTTTTTTTAATGTGTCTATAAAAATGACCCAGAATGTTTCTGTTCACTTTTGACAAAAAGAATTACGTCTCATCAAAATCAATTGATAATAGGACAGGCATGATAATTGATAATAGAATGGTCGCCATCTACTACATTTACAGATGGCAGCACCTATGGAAAATGGCAAGTGAAATACTTGGAATAATTTTGAACAAGACAAGTTCTTGATTTTATTATTATTATTACTTTCATAACTACCTGTGTTCAATTTTACTGAGAAAAATAAGATTGCCTTTATATTCTAATGATTAAAAGTTACTCACATTTATTTTAAGATTTAAAGGCAGAAATATAATATAGCTGTACAAAATATTTGGCAGTAAAAATTCTGACAATACTAACTGTGGGTGGAAAAATTGGCTTTAAAATCAATTTTTTGTTTCATATATTCTGTTAATAATTTGTCTGTATAAACTCTCAAAAATTATGTATTTCAATAGTATGACAAGTTGAAAACTTCCCATATTTGGGAATACATGATAAAGATGATTGTCTAGTGTATCACCCTATAAATGATGTAATAATGTATATATAACAAAGGTCTAAGATCAGGGCGTGTATTAATGCATAGATGTGTTAAGATGGACATTAAGTATGCGCATAATCTAAATTTGGGGTAGTGATTGCTTTTATTTTTGCTTTAAACAGTTTTTGATAGTATGAGAAGTAATCTAAAGAATCTTTAAGTAATGGTTGTTTACTACTGTAGTGGAGGGTTATATTAAGTACAAAACACCCTATTATCCATTATATTTACTAAAAACATAGTAAACATATGTTTGGAATCCTTTGTTACCATTAACTCCCATGTTTGCAAAATATGAACTCATCATTTGCTTTTGGTTAGATATTTTAAGAACATCTCCTCCCTCATCTCCCAACACACACACACACACACAAACACACACACACACACACACACACACACAACAAGAATAGCTTGTATTTTGTGGAGGTCTTAACGTTTCCAAACCTTTCAATGATTGTCACTTCTTCAGTTTTTGTGCTTACTAAAACATGATTGATATTGAATGAACATTAAGACAGAGGACATTAATGAAGTAGATGGACCTCTAAGACTACCAGTAATGTGAAATTGCCTGGAATAGCCCTCCATGTCATTTTTCAAATTGCAAGTTACCAGTATATTGCACTGTTTAATGGGGATATAGAGGATGCTTCAAAATTTAAAAAGAATGTTCATGTTATTTATGCCTACTCCCATCTCCTGATTTTTTTTTTTTTAAAGATTTATTTATTTATTCATACAGAACTGGGGTACAGGCCAGAGGCTCAGGGGCGGTGAGAGGCTTCACCAGAGACAGAGTGGGGAGCAGAACAGGCAGATCGATGAAGTACACTGCTGAGGGAAGCAGCGGGCGGGTCAGGAGAGGTCTGGCTCGTCATGTGGTCTCCTCCGGGGCAGGAGGCAGGCGGGAATCGAACTCATGCAGAAGTGGCTTCAGATTCTTAGTGCTGTGCTTTAACCCGCTGCGCCACCAGGGAGGGCCCATCTCCTGATTTTTAAAATGATCACTACTCAATTTTTTTTGCAGACAACATTTTTTTAAGATGTATTTTTCAACTCTAAATAGTCATGTACAAATCTTTGCTGGTATTAGTATTTCTTGCAGCTTTTTTTTTCTTTTTTGTTTATGGAACATTTTTAGTTAATCTCAATCTAATTATATTTTGAAATATTTCATAGTGTCATAATATCATTAATCTTTGTTGTTGCCATAATGTCATAAGGGGAGGGCAGAGGATATCCTATTTGGGAGTTTACTTCTCTCTTTCTATTGGGAATGTGCAGACTTCTTGGATGTTATTTATGTTAAGACTGTGAACCTTAATTTGATATGAGACAACATATTTTCTTAATGAAAGAAAGCTGTCATTTTATGTGTCGGAAACAAAGAGTAAAATTAAGACATCACTTGCAAAGATGTTTCCTTCTGTTGTGCTATCATTTCCCAAGGGAAGTGAGAGAACCATTTTGTTTTGAGTCTTTTAAATGAGAATGAACAAATCACCCTATTGAGAATAATCTTTGTTTAGATGAACATTGTATAGAATAAAGCATAATCACTTTTCCCATTGCTAATATCCAAAACCTCCTACCAACCAGTCACTTAACAGCCATGTTTAATATTCATTGTAAAGAGAATGATGTCTTGAAAGTAAAATTCAAGCACATTATTCATTTGTGGGAGAGGGTGAATGGCATCCAAACAGCATGGGAGAAGGTAGGATTGACAGTAGATTTTGCGAATAAAGACTTTAATATTTTTGTGAACATTAAATTCCATGTGCTTCCACCGTGTGTTGCACAGCCATTGCCACATGCATGCTAGTGGGCCCTGCGGCTGCGTCTTATTCCACCTTGTATCTGCTGTGGAGTTGGCATGCTAGCTACTCTCATGCCACCTTTGGCTTCTGTGTTTCTGTATGACCTGCAGACTTTAATAATGGTGCAGGTAGTATATTTTGAAGTGGTTGAGTAGAAATCAAGAGTTGACTATGCCATGATAGGTGAAAATCCTGTCCAGTCTAACTTCCTGGTCCATGAGGGTAGGAACACAGCCACACTTTTATTCACATGCGGTCTCCATTTACCTTCCTGCTACAGAGGCAGAGTTAAGAGCCCTGGCACACAGTGTGAACCACAAGGTTTAAGCTATTAATTCTCTCTCTCATTTTTTTTTTAAATAAAGTTCACTGATCTGTGATTTAAAATAAATAGGTGGTATTGTTTCAACTCAAGCTGGTGCTGGGAGACTACACACAAAATTGCTAATTTTTAAGGTAGAAATTGACAACCTGGTAGGTAGCTGAAGATATCACTTGGAAGAGAGGGAGAGCTGGTGTGGCTTTTAAAACTTGGTAAGAGATGTGCTTGAATGATGATGCTGTGGAAGGAGAAGAAGGCATTAGCATAACACTAATCTTCTGTAGCACAGTAACTATCAGGTATCTGTATCTATCTGTATGCCAGTAATCTGTCTGGTATCGTGCAGGGAAACTACAGTTTCACTGTATTTAGCCCAGCTGGGTAGAGTTAAAGTAAAGAGCAATAAGCGGTAATTTTACTGAAATATATGTTGACTCAATGCGGAAAACGTATACTAATACACTTATAATGGAGTCTTTTTTTTTTTTTTTATTTCAGTGAGTGATTTGTACTTCAGGCATTCAAGGACAAGTTATTTAAACCCTTTACCAATGTGTCTGGAGATGGTTAGATTGAATGGTTTTTTTTATTCTCTCATTAGTTAATTCATTATATACTGAATACATTGAGTACACTCTGTTTCAAACACTCTTTTAGGCACTGTGATTAGAGAGGTGAGCAGCAGAGACCAAGTCATATGCAGGGATCTTGAAGAGGGAGAGGGACAATGTGCAGCAATTGATCAGTTATTAAGGAATTTTTGATCTAGGCTGGGGCTGTGAGGATATGACTGAGCCAGGTTTGGAAGCTCAATGGGTGGGTGGGTAGGATGTAACCTAAGAGTGAAATGTGCCTACGTGGGGAGAAATCATTGGCCTTTTGTTTATTCATTTATGTGCTTATTTATTTGTAATAAAAACAGTAGCCTATAAAACTTTCAAAAGCAGCAGAAAGTTGTACTGTGAAAAAAGAAAAATCTCACCTTCTTGTCTTCCAATCTCTTAGGTGAACCTACTCTCAGTAGTTTTATCACTAGCCCTGAGAAAATGTTCTGTGTAGAGCCTCTTCTTTCTAAGATGATGCACATCTCTGTCTAAAGTAGAGCTATTCCTTTCTCCACACATCTAATGAGCAGGTTTTCTAACCAGAAAATTTATTTTTAGGAAAAACTTGTTCATTCAGTAAAAATGTCAGTAACCTTTGAAATAGAATTAAATTAAATTAAAATAAAACCGTAAGTTGAGTATAAGTACACCGTGTAAATTTTATATAATGAATACTTGTGAAGTTTCCTAAAATTTCATAGCTAGGGATTTTTTGGAAATCAGAAAGGCACCTCCTCCCCCCGCCACCCCACCTTGCAACACTCCTAAATGAAAAATGAAATGGATTCCCTCATTCGTTGTTTCTCCTCTAGGTACTTTGAAATGAGTGATGTTGGAAAACGGGGTCATTAAGCAGCTTGCCCAAGGGCATAGAGACTCCCTGGCAGAGTCCATTTGCAGTGATGGCGGAGGCTGGTGCTGTGTGGTGACCCCGCCTGTGAGCCACTGCTGTCTTTTTGCCTGTTTCAAGGTATTTCTAGGCCATTTAAAAAGTGATTAGGGACTCATCACTTTTCCTGGCAAAACGAAGGATTGGACAAAACCAAACTGGAAGCAAGCCCTACTAATCTGACTGCAATATAGAAGCCACCAAAGGGGAAGTGGACTGGGACCACTGGACTCACCCAGCGGGTGTGGTGGGTTAACAGACTTCGCAAGAGTTGTGCTCCTCTACTTCGAAACCCCATATGCAGTTCTAAACCTACACTACCTCAATAGAAGTTGTTCTGTGAGCAATAAAATATTTATAGTAAGGGATTTTGTAGGGAAACAAATTGAATATACAAAAATTTCTTTTCTATCATGAAACTGAACAATGTCTGAAGATTTTGCCTCCCATATACTCAAACTCTGCTTCCTCACAAGTCCATCCTCTCTTCTGAGTTACGGCAACAGTTTCCTAGTTGCAGTAGTCTCCATAGAAAAGCCAGGGCATTTTTTTCCTTTAATGTGAAGTATGTGATGTTAACTTCCTGAGGTGTTAAAAACATCTCAATCTCTACTGGATTTATGATAGGTTTGAAATCATTAGCATGGCCTTATAAATTCCTACATATTCTTGACCCTCATACTTACTTTTTCAACTTTATTCTCCTTTTTTCCTTACCCTATCTATACGCTGGCTATATTGATGTTATTTGAGTTTATAGAACAGTCCCTTTCAGCGACTGCTGCTACTCTATGCTCCACCAAGAAGGTTCTTTTAAAACACTTCTTATCTAGACTAAGAATTAGCCAAGGTTTGACTTTCAGAACTCTTGCTTATGAGTCATTTATTTGGAGACTTTTTTTTGCCCATTAATCCAAATTAGTTCTTATTGCATTTTTTCTGTAAGCAGTTGTCATAATTGTTGAACATGCACTTGTATGTTCTACACGTACATACAACCAGATAGTAACCTCAACTTTGTTTACCAGTATATACCCAGTCCTCAATGTACTATCTGTGAAAAAATATTTAATCAGGAGATTGTAAACATTCATGGTCCCTAATATTTGTGGAATTTGAGGCTGTGTTCCTTATTAACCGGTTTAATTTATATTCAGGATTACATGATAGACTATACATCAAACAGAGTAAGTTTGTTGCTTTTTTCATTTTCCCCATGAAAGGTTAGGTCATCATGATTTAGTTTAATGCAATGATTGCCAGAAGTCAAAAAGGAAATCATTTAAAAAACATGAATGAAAATGATTCACTGAGCCTTTATAATGTTGTAATATCAGCTTTTGAGTGCTTTTGTAGATAGGTGTTAAGGAAAATGCTTAATAGATATGAAAACAATTGCCCTTTAAAAATTACAGCAAACAAGTATTTAAGCCAAGAGGGTTAATAAATTGCTCAAGGGAAAAGAGTTGTAATTATATTTAATCACTATCATTAAAAATAGTCTTTAACAGGTTGAATGCATTTAAGTTAGCATTCTGTGTATCGGTAAACATTGTCCATTATTTTTCTAGGGTTCATTTTCTCATAAAAATAAGGAGAGTGAGAGGAACCTGGTTTTTATTTGCAAAGAGGGAAAAAAAGACATGCTCTTTTTGAAATCACATAGGGTGGAGTTAAAAGCAGGAGGAGATATTATTTATAATTGTTTAAAATTCACTGACTAGGCTGCTTTTCCATACACAAGAGGGGAAATGCTTGCGAGCAACACAATGCTGAAAACAGAGATCAATGGGACAATATGATTAATTTGAAGTTAAAGGCGGACGGTCTCTCATTTGTCGCCTGTCCCAATTTACAATAAACCTTAGCGTTTCATCAAAGGGTTGCTTGTGAACTACTTTCAAGCAATCAACTTTGCTAGAACTGGTACCTCAGCCCTTCCTGAGCCCTCTTTGAGAGCTCCAAGTCCCGTGATTAATCTTCTCTTCTGTCAACATGAATATTAAGTGATTTCCTCCCTAGTGCATTATTAAGTTGTCTTATTTAATGCTACTTTCTGAGGACTCCACAGCTTGACCCTCACACTGAGGGCGGACAGATAGGATCGTCTTATGGGCTTGGTGCTCTTAAACGTGAAATGATGCCGCATCACGCTCCTTTTTGCCTCATCTGAGATTATGACCTGAAAATATACTCAAATAAAGAGAGGAAATGAAGTTTGTTAACTGGATTATGTATTTTAAGTTAAAACTTAAGCGGTCTCGGTAACCATTTCTTTGTATATATTGATTAATACAATATATTGTATTAATGAAAGTGTACAGCAGTTACATACAGATCCTTCGTAGTACAAATGAATGCTTTTTCATTAAACAGGTAACGTTAATATTTCATTTTGATCACAAGAACTGTGAACCTTTATAAATTTTAAGTGCAGGTTTAAATTTAGATTTAGCATCAATGTCCAGTGCGCTCTGTTTTTACCAACGTTAGTATGTGGTTTTCCCTGCGCCTGTGAAGCCTACCTTTAAAGTTACAGTATCATCCTAATTTATATTCTCTAGCTTCCTTTGCTTTAAGGTTTAGTTTTAAAACATGTCCCTTTTTACCTAAGCAGTCACTGTAGAGCATCAAAGAGGTAGGTAGGAGCAGATGATATTTTGTTCTGTGTTTTCTTGCAAATTTCTACTAATCCAATTAGTTGCATTCCTGAGTGGGTCTTTGTATTTTGAGCAAATCAAGTGATTCTCTTTTCCAACACATTAGGGAGTTTGTTAGTCCAGCTGCTCTGCTGAAAGATGTATCCTTCAGAATAGAACTGATACAATCAACCCAATTAAAAAAAATAAAGTTGTGCCCTGGATGAATGTATGGCTTTATATTTATCTCCCATTTTTATACTTAAACTTCTTCTTCTTCTTTTTTTCTCCTATGTTTACTAGTCATTGGAACATTCCAAATTTCTTCTTGAGTATATCAAGTGCTGCATTTTTCTAGACCTAGAAGTATTGGACATCTTTAAAGATTTAAAATGTTAAACCTTATATTTTATTGTTTTTAAATGAAGGTTTCTGCTTTGTTTCCATCACAACACTTAAATTTTCATAAATAGAACATTTAATACATTAAAGTTTGCCATTTGGACCATGGGCAGTGAAAAGAAGGGGAGAGAGAGGTCATTTGCTTGTGCTCAGAGATCAGTGCACACACATGTGGATACAATACATCTCTATGAGCAAAATAACTTGTAAGTTAGCTTTCTAGCAGTAGTCATATCTTTTCTGCTAACTTCATTTGAGAATATATTTTTGGTCATACCTGTGCTGAATGTACAGTGTGTGGAAAACTTTTATTCATTTTCACCACTAAAACACATGTTATCATGATTACTATTATTTTAAATATTTGTTTATGTTTATGGGAACTGGGGTGTAGAACAGAGGAGGGGGGAGTGAGGAGTCACCAGAGACAAAGTAGGGAATAGAACAGGCAGACCTACTGAAATTACTGCTGAGGGGAGCAGCGGAGAGACAGGAGGGGTCTGTTGCGCCATGTGGATCAGCTTCAGGGCTGCAAATAGCATGAGTTTTTCCCTTATTTTTAATTGCGAAGTAATATTTCATTGTGTATTTATAGCACATCTTCTTGATCCACTCATCTGCTTGGAGGCATTTAGATTGTTTCCATATCTTGGCTACTGTAAATAGTGCTGCTATAAGCATAAGAGATTAGGTTTCCTTTGGTATTGTTTTTGTGTTCTTTGGGGTAGATTTCTAGGAGAAGAAGGCTTTCAATGTAAATACCTCTGGTGTTTTTGCTGGTTCATGCTAGAGTTGATTAGAGCTGCAATGACTTCTGGGAAATGTAGTCCAGAGCCTAAGAGGGTGAGGACCTGCTCAAGTAGGAGGTCCTCTTAGATGACTTTCTGCATTAAGCTTACCAATAGTGAGGAGCAGAGTGTCTGCCTACACACTAAGATAATTTGTAATCCTCTTACAGACTCTTGAATCTCTGGTTACTGAGTAGGCAAATTGCCTTTCTTTGCCTTTTTGGCTGGCACTAGGCCATTCACAAAGCAGACACCGAGGCATCTTTGACCTGATCTGCACCAGGGAAATTGGAGATCAGTCCACGAACTGGGAATGGAGCTTGACCAGGGTCATTATACCAAGCATAAATTAGTGTGTGTTGGGGGTGAACTTGAGTAATATGGGAAACTGGGAGCATCAGTAATGTTTGAGAGAAATGTTTTCCCTTTCTCATCAAGACGGGGACTGGCTGTTGAGATGATTGGGATCCTGTCCTTGTATTTATTAGGGACTTGGAGGTGAGTAAGGGAGGGGAGCTCTATGACAATCATATCCTGTCAGGCCTCTGATTGCTTTTAGCAATCACTGTTGCATAAGAATTAACTAAAGAATAATTTCTTCTTTTCCTAATGTTTATTTTAATAAACACCCCAAAATATGATGCACATGTTCCATTATGATTGTTGCTTTCATTGTATACTATTAGTCATTCTGGCAATGAATGGCACTAACAGTTACTGTTCTCTGCCGAGGTCTTTGCTAAAAAGATGGAGGAAAAAATGGATCAGCTGGGACTATGGGCATTCCAATCTTAACTAGATTTTCAAGGTGTTTTCTCTCAGTGTAGCATCTGGTCTTGGTTATTCACTTAAATTATAAAGCAGACACACACAACACAGAGTTAGAATTACACATTGCTTAACAGTACGGATACATACTGAGGCATGTGTTGTTAGGTCATTTCATCATGTTGTAGAGCTTCACAATGAGTTATGAGAAGTCATGGTACATTTTTCTATGTTTATTGAATTAAAAATATGTCATGCCTTTTCTGACAACACAGTAGGATGTGTTTATAGAAATCTAAGTGTCGCATTCTTAAGTCTATATGGTTATATAGCCCTACTGGGGCCACCATCTTCTTTTTATATGTGATCTACCATTATATGTATATACAAACACCCATGTATATGCAAACAGATGCACTTTCTGTATATTATTCACCTTATCAGAGTTATTACACAGGTTAGGTGGTCTTTGTGTAGGCGGGTGGCTTAGATGCAGCATCATTGTTGGATGTTCTAGAATCTCTGTTGGTTCTATCTCTGCTTTCTCTTGTAGTCCAAGATTATGATGGCATGCTTTTGATCAATACTTTTACTACTCTGATTCAGTAATATGAGCCTCTTGGGCTTTTAAGGGTGTGCATGATATGTCTGCTTCAGATATTTAGTGTCTGAAAGGGAAAAAAGTTGTGATCTAAGTGTCAGGGCACAAGATCTAAATTCCTTGATATTTGTTCCTTTCACCTAGCCTAATGTCTGGCACAAGGTATATATATATATATATTTTTTCTTTACAGCAACTAATAATAATATTGATATCTCTGAGGTCACTTTTCACATTCCAATTTAAAATACTTTATAATCTACATATTTTTTCCATTCCCTAGATAGACCTCATTGCAGCATTTGAAATAATTATATTCTGGTAATTGAGTTTGCCTTTTTTACAGAAAAGCAAGAATGCCACTGAGAAAATAAGACACTACTTTTCAGCTACTGAACACTTAATCCAGACATAGTAGACAATTTTCAGTAAGCGGTAGCATTCTCAGTTAGCTTTTATCCACAGCAGACACTTTTGATGCAGGTATTTTTCTAAGCACATTGTCATCCTCATCATTTTACACCAACATACTGAGAAGTTTTCTAATATGCCTGCAGTCACCCAGTTCCTAAAACTGGATCTGAAATTTGAATTCAGAGTCCATGCTCTAAAATGGCCCAGCTGTTCTGTCCTAGAATTCAGAAAGTGTTTTACAGATATGACCTGCATTTCTTCCTTATTACACTATATAGAAGCATATGTAATTTTCACTTCACTTTACAGAGTACACTGAGGCTCAGCACCACATATGTGCGGCTGAGTTGGGTGAGACATAGTTGATTTCATTCGGAGTAGCTACATGTTACTGGCCTTAGTGCTGAGACAGAGATACTTCCTTCTTCCCCACCCTGAAATTCACCAATTTCAGAGAAGGCCAAGTCATGGCCCTCTGACTTCCTCACCTGGTTTCTCTGGCTAGTTTGGATGTCACCTGCAGGTGACCTAATCACCTGCAGGCGACCTAATCGCCTGCAGGCTTTTTCTTATATATCCTGCTCTAGTCAGAATTGCAGAACTAGACAATCTGTTTATATTGTGCTTTATGGCATCATTTTCATATATATCTATTTCATAATATTAATGGCCCTGACTCCATAATCATTTTCAATCAAGACAAACTTTGTTCTCGATTTAGTGGTTTCTAGGATCTCAGGTTTTCCTAATAACAGTGGTCTTTCCCAAGATAATTCCTTACATGGCCATCAAATACTTTTTCTATTTATGATCCCTGATTTTGGAAACACACACATATGTATGTATGTGTGTATGTATACAGGTGTACACACAAATGTGCATATGCATGTATATACATGCATACATGCATTTAAAAATAATACCAGTAAGTACTGTGGCTCAAAGTAATAAAATGCCCCTTACATTTTCACATGAAAATCAGTTCCACCTTAAAGTAGTTCAATACAGTGTCTCTCTGTGTATGTCCTGGGGCATTTGCTTATTTACATTTTCTTAATTGCTGTGTTTCCAGAATGTTTATTCCACAGGTAGCACTGTCCAGCCTGCTCATAGGGGAACATTTAATTTGTGACATTAATTATGGATCACAGTGGAACTTCTCTGGGAGTGAAAGTCAATACTAGCCAGCAGCTGTATTGTTTATATCACATATGCTTCAGTGAATAAATTAGTTCATAGCTCTTACATTGAGAAGCTTTATTATCAATATGTTGTTAACACAAGTTAGGTTCAGTATGACTGTGATGACTAGCCAAAACTGCTCTGCAGAGGGTAGCTTTTTGACCATCTAGTACTAAATCATATTCTCACCCCATGTTTGTTCACCTAAACAGAAGACTGATTGAATTGTAAAGCTCATTTGACAAATGAGCACATTTTGTACTCTTCCTGTAGTTTTCTGCTCTTGGCTTTTGTGTTCTGTGTTTCTTCTCAAGCTGTGTTATGCAAATGAACCAATTAATGATAGATAAAATGATCTTCTACCTCACAGAGTTTGTAACTGGTAGGGCACCACCGTAAGTCACGTACCTATTCAGAGGATTCTATAGGCCACTGCAAGGGTCTGATTAGCTTGACTGTGGAAGACAATCGCAGAGGCATCTGCTCTGTTAATTTTGAGAGAAAATTTACCAGATGGAGGCTGAAGATTTAAGTGATTAGAAGGTAGTAGATTGGAATACAAATTGGATTAAAAGAAATTAGATTGATATAAATCGAATTGAGTCACAACAGTTTGTGTTGTTCGTACCAAGGGGCAGTGGATTATGGGAGAAGCAGATGCTCCAATGAGATAGGAATTAATGTGGCTTTGACAGTCCATCTGCGAAGGTCTGAATATCGAGTACATCCCTAATCTCTCTCTCCATTTATCAATGCCATAATGTTAATTAGTACTTCATTCATTAAGTTACTTACAGAAGAAAAAATCTCACCCTTAGCCCCTCTCTGCTTGAGAATTTGTTATTCTGCCAAGAATTGGAAAGCTCTCTTCAGCTGAGCTAGCTACAGTTGACTGTGAGAGTAGACCTCTGTCCTTTCCCTCATGCATGGAACTGAGCTGCCGTTGGCTAGACAATCTTTGCCTTATTTCTCTTCATAAATATCTGGTTGCTTGAAGTCTTGTGTTAATGTCTAGGCACAGATCCACTAAAGAGGAATGGCTATATGAATCTGAACATATAGTTGTATTTATTTACATATGTTCTGGGTCTTACAAGATATTTAGTGACTCAGATAGTAGATTCTAATTCAGTCTGGTAGATTCATCCTTGAGGGGGAAAATGAGAAAAAAAAATGTCCCCACAATTCTGTAACTCTGTGACTGTGTGTGTGTATGTATGTTTGTGTTTAATCGTGTTTCAGTGAATTAGTATTGGTTTATAGCAATTATAGGTTGCTGGCTTACCATCTATTTTAGAATGCAGTATTTGGAATTGAAGTTAAAATAAAAAAAATCACATCGTTTTAAATGTTGTGCTTTTAATGGGAAAAATGTCTCTTTAAAAATCCAAGGGGTATTGACAGGGAACCTCATTATTACTCCATTGGCTACAGTGGTGAAACTCAGCATAAGGCAGTTCTGTCTTGGATCCCATCCAAGGGAAGTGAGCCAGCAGAGAGCCAAGGGTGATCTCACCTTTCAGGCAGCCCAAAGGTGTGGACTCTGAGGACCGCCACACAGAAATGCCCTCGTGTATTAGAGATAATCAGGGAAATACAACTTCTGGAGACGAAAGCTATGAGATGGGCAAAAAGGGAACATGCATCCTGTGATGCAAGAAGCATATCATTAAAGGTTGTGCCAAGTCATTCAGAAATACTCGTGGTACTGGCAAGCGTGGGCTGCCTGCCAGTGCAAGCAGAAAGAGTTTCTATTTTTGTTATGTGAAGGAAGGCAGTGACTTGTGCAAAAGTATATTAAGTATTTAAATGTTTTGGTTCATTGAAGAAAATTCTGTGAGCAGTGTGTGCTTCAGACAATGTTCTTAAGGTCAGAAGGAAGTATATGGTATATTTATATGCATAGCATTCTGCCTCATTCTGACCTGGGGATTTTCCTGTGTCCTCCCCAGATTCCTATGGTAGGAGAGCTATTGCATCTTAATATTGGCTAAAGAATCTGATGTTTTAAAATCCCCTGTCTTCTCCTTCAAAGTTAACCTGAAGGTGAAACTAACTGAAGAGTTCTCTTGGGTGGGATCTGACAGTTTTACTCTCAGAGCCAGGACTGAACCCAAGGTTTGTATGAAGCCAGAATCTATGCTCTGCCTGCTTAGGTGCTGCATGTATGTCTGTACTGTATGTAGCCTGGATTTCAATATACTTATTGACACAGGTTGGTCATAATGATAGAGGTTATCAGACACGGCACTGGCAACATATAGAAAAGGAGAGGGAAGCATGTTTATTGCTGCTTTATTTACCATAGGAAAGACATGGAATCAACCTAAATGCCCCAAAGTAGATGATTAGACTAAAAAGATGTGTACATATACACAATGGAATATTATTCAGCAATCAAAAAGGTGAACATGCCTTTTGCAGCAACATGGATGGAGCTGAAAGGGATCATGCTTAATGTAATAAGCCAGCAAGAAAAGGAAAAATACCGGATGGTTTCACTCAAAGGACCAAGGGAGGAAATAATAATAATGAACATCTATATACCAGAGACATTTTACAGAGGGGAATGGGGAATTGGATCAAAAATGGGGGTGGGAAGTGCACTAGACTATTGTGATGGCACGTGCGTGATTTAGTGGTGGGAAGCCCACAGGGATTACAACTGAGGTAGATAAAAGGCACAAAATGATGTAAAAATAAAGTATTATTAAAAAAAAAAAGAAATCACTAAGATATAAGCCTACAAAATGTTATGTGCAAAGCAGAAGTACTTATTGTAGGAAAGTGCACTTCCTAAGATTTGTCTTTAGGTGTTCTGAGAGTGATTAAGTGCAAACTAAAAATAATTTAGTTCAGGGGTCAGTTCCTGTTTTGACACATCTATTTTCCACCTAATTGTCAGTTACCTAATTGGTGGCTGTTGTCTTCATTAATGACTAACAGTACATCAAGGTGGTGCTTATTGAGTCTGGCAGAGTCAAACATGGCACTTTTATTCCTGCCTTTGTTTCTGTGGCTGAACATTGGGTTTTTAATACTTTGTTGAGCCCCAATGAGGATAATTAAAGAAATCACTTGGTCGTAAACTAATGGCACTAGATCTATAATCTCCTGATCACCATTAGATTTTAGGTAGTGAATTCATATTCTATATAGTAGGCTGCTGAATGTGTGCTAATTGCATTGATGCTTACTTCTACAACTCAGTTTTTTTTCTTTATGCTAATCATCCCATGGAATGTTTAGAAATTACGACCCTTTTTGTAGTTAATATTTCCTTATTTTATGGTTCTTATACATCAAAAATGAAAAAAAAAAAAAAAAAGATCAGCCAAACTCAAAATCTGTATCATCACTTCTGGATTCATAGAAGACTGCTTTCCCACAGGCCCGATTTCAATAAGGGCAGTTTTGCTCAATATGTATATAAACAAGGGCCTCGACAAAGCAAGGGTTTTGCATCTCATTGTCTTGCCTCAAAAGTCAATGTATTTTAGAATTTTTTAGTGGACTTGGAAAAGTGGAGAGACATGGCCAAGTTTTAATATTAGAAGTGATGTTCTGGCACCTTTTTACTATAAAATCAGTGTTGCAAAGACCTCATAGCAACGGAGCAAATGCTGTCCAAGTAAATGCCGAGCTTGGCATGGTGGGTGGCTCAGTGACTTGCTTTCTCCTAAGACTCACAAGGCAATTTGCTTAATCCTGGCTGCAGACACTGGACTTAGAGAAGAGCAATTTGTAATTCAACTGGCTGAATAAATGGATTTCTGCTGGCCAAGGGAGTGAAAGGAATTCAGATCATGCCCTGAAAGTTTGAGATTTGCTTGGCTAACCAACTTGTTTTGTTTGTACATTCAAAGAAACGTTGAAACTAACACTCTATCTCCTAAAATTTTATTTCCCTAGGAAATAAAACATGAGGAAGAAACAATAGAATGTAATTAGAATAGATTAACTATGATGCCTTAGAATAATGATATGGTTAACTTGTAGTGTAGAGAGGGATGGAAGTGGGAAGCAGGTATAAGATGAAAAAAGGAAAAAAAAATGGAAAATTCTAAGGAATGATGTCACATGGCTATGAAAGAAAGAAATCCTGCAGCTGACATTTTTAGCTTTAGGAACCTGAAGAAGGATGGAGTTATTGTTGGGAAGGAAAAAGGAATGAGATTTGGGACAAAGAAAGAGGTGAGTGGTTCATTTTGAAATTATAGAATTTGTGGTTGTGATTGAGCATTGAAGTAGGCACCTGGCCAGGCTTAGAACTCTTCTTAACTAGAGATTTGGCTCTTGTTTTTGTAGAAGTTACACCAGACACAGTAAGTGGAAATGAAATATTATCTAGAAAACATTGAAAAGAGCAGACATCTAAAGCATATGCCTTAGGAGGCATTGAGTTAGAAATTAATAGTTAATTCAGACTAATATTCTAGCAGTTTATATATATATAATAAGTTTGTTTTTGCATCTAGGAACTGGGGTGTAGGCCAGAGGTGCAGGGTGTGAGATGATTCACCGGAGACAGAGTGGGGAGCAGAACATGCAGATCGACAAAGTGCACTGCTGAGGGGAGCAGCAGGCCAGACAGGAGAGGTCTGTGACCCCATATGTGGGTCAGCTCCCAGACTGGGGATTGAACTCAGGACATAGTGGTGATACTGTTGAGACTTAACACCTAGGCCACCAGGGAGGCCTTCTATATAAAACTCAAAGTATTCTCCTCCCATTCATAATGTAAAATATAAGGAAAATTTCCAATAATAATGTTCTTTTGTTTAGTATCAATAGAAGTTTGTATATCTTTTAAAAACACAATTATTGGGCCCTTCCTGGTGGTGCAGCCGGTTAGCCACTTCCCCATGAGTTCCATCCCCTCCTGCCCGGGAGGTGACCACATGGCGTGGCAGACCCGCCTGCTGCTCCCCTCAGCAGTGTACTTCGTAGATCTGCCTGTTCTGCTCCCCACTCTGTCTCTGGTGAAGCCTCTCACCCTCCGCATCTCTGGCCTGTACCCCAGTTCTGTATGAATAAATAAATCTTTAAAAAAAAAACACAATTATTATTGCCTTTTTTGAAAGTAGCATATATACATGGTATATTCAGGAAATATTTTTGTAGATCTTTAAATTTGTACACCTCTAATTTGTTGAGTGGCTGCTTTTTATGAAAATTCCTCTTGTTGGAGATTGATTCAATGAGTGCTTGAGTCTAAAAAAAAACCTTCCTGCATTTAGGAAATACCACTCTTGTCTGAGCCATCCTTATTCTTGCCTTCCACAGTTGCTCTAAATACATTTTTATTCCCCAGCCTGTCAGCATTTTCTTTCCATTTAGCATAATTCAGAATAATGTTATGTTCTGCTACATTTGCTTGTGACAAGAAAGCTCTGCATTTTGAGAGTGGCTCGATGGAGGTTAATTCCATGTCCATGTGGTATTAGCTTGAGGAGACCTAGGGATGGTGGGTTTCATTTGATTCCTCATCTGATAAAGCTCAAAGTAAATGAACTGAGTAGAAAATAACATTGCTCATAAGTTTTCTAGAAACTGCAGATGTTCTTTGAGAGACCTGAGGATGTGAATCTCTCATATATTTTAATGAAACATAATTCAAGCAGAAAAAGAACATTTAAAAACATTTGTAGCTCACCCACTTACAGTATTTCTCCATTCAGCAGAAAAAAACAATCTCTCTCTCTCTTTTTAAATCTGCACACAGTATTGAACTGAAAACTACACTCAGTATTTCTATGGCAGTGATGATGTTATCTGGCAGTGTTTTTGTTCTGAAACAGAAGACAGCACTTGCAAGGAAATTCAAAGTTTTATTAAATCACTTCTTAAAGGCATCGACACATGTCATAAATGAGAAAAAAAAATGAAGAGATAGTAGATCCCCAAATAAAAACATTCTGAATCAGGTAGCACATATTATTTATCTGCTAGATTAAAGAAAAGTCAATGTTCAGTCAAGTTTAACCAACCCCTTGCATCAATAGATATTTAAAAATATCATTTAGCAAATAAAACTGAATTTTTTCTTAAAGAGATAAACACAGTTAACATTTATTATTTTAATGCAGTGCATAAAGGGAAATTTTAGTTTGAAAATTTTTCTAAAAATTGGAAAGTACATTTATATTCTTAACCTAAGAGCACTTTACAGCTGATTGAACATGAACCTTTTTTTTTTTTATCAAAATCTTGTCAAAGATGTTTATGGTGGAATAAACACTTTAAAGGTGAAATTAGGTGTTTGTGTTCCATGTACCTCACAGAAATGTGATGCTGCCACTTCTGTTCAGTTTGGTCAACTGTGAAAATACCTATTCACTCTTAATATGAGGGTCAAAGAGAAAGGGATAAGCATATGTTGTATTCAGCTACCTATGTAAACCGCCTTTATTTTCCAAGGTACAGGCTTCAGGAAAAGAATTCGAACATGTCATTGTGTGATATAAAGAAAATGCTATAAAGAAAACTGAATAAATGAATAAAGCCCATTCACACTATGCAAGAGACAAATCTTTCTTTTCATCTTTGGGATCACTATGCTCATATTTGACTTGGGTCTTTAATTTCAAGAGCTCTAGCCTTATTTTAACGACAGACAATTTCATAAACTGTAATTTAGAATGTCAAGCAGAAAATGTTGCATAAAAAGAGAGAAAGTCATTTTGTTTTGACCATTCCCTTAAATAACTGTTAAAAGTAAATTTTAGATAGTGTTTTGATATTGTTTCTGTTTCTGTCATATCATTTAACTTGTCATGTTATTATGTCCTCGACAAAATTTTTTTGATGGTCTGTAATTCCCTTTATATTTGTTCTAGAATAGCAACCAAATATAGAACCAAACTTCACACTTTCTGTGTATTAATTATGCAGTGACTTCAAGGCTGAGAAAAATCATCTGGATTGCTATAACCTAGTTTAATCAAATATTTTAGGGGACAGTGTTATTAAGTATAAAGTTAAGACTAAATTCCAATTAATTAATAGTTACAAATTTTTTTTAGCACATCTAAGCAATAATGCTTAATACTAAAGTTTATCATGAATCACAATAGCATTATTTAGCTGTCTTAATGTTTTTGATGAAATCTAACTTCATCTTTACTGATAGGGTAACAAAAGTGATATATTTATTAATGAATTTGTATAGCATACTAATTGGCTACCTAAAATTTCATATTTAAGAGTTAATACATTATATGTAAGACCTATCTTAGGTACAGAGTTGTTGAAAACATGGAACCTTCAGGAAAATTTAGGTAAAGTGTGCGATTCTGATTTTGTTAGGAACAGGCATTAGAAAATAAGTGGAGTGAAATAGGCAGAAATTATATTTTAAAAAATGTACACTTACATAAGAAGACTATATCCTGCAGATAGATGGAAACATTTTGTCTTTAGAGGGTCACGGATTACTTCCAGTATAGTGAGAGAGGTTATGCAAATAAAATAATTACACGTTACAGTAAGACTAAAAATGAGCGAAGTCACTCAGTGCATCCTGTACTAAAACAAGGAAAAAAAAACTTTCACAATAATATTATTGGGTTGTGTTGCTCTGTTTTCTAGATACACAAATGCGAACTACACGACAAAATTGCCTAATTTCATATATTTGTCCAGGATTTGGACATGGACAATGTTAAGTGTTCCTGTATTGACAGAAATCTCTATTGACTATCATATATACATACACAAAATGTTGTATCTAAATTCTTTAGTGTCATACATTGTTCCATTGCATATAAACCAGTCTATGGCTTAAGTACCATATATAAGTACTGTAAATATGTCCATATATGTTTATGCATATGTACACACATGATAATCCCGTGGTGAAATGAAATTCATATTGAACTTCAGTTGTTGAGTGTTGATACAGAAGGTAAACTTAAAACCAATCATTGTGTGTAATTCGTGGTCATAATGCAGCCAGTATATTTGGCTTATAAATTCTGTAATTTTTTGAGTGATAATTTATAAATTATTCTTTGAAGAAATTTTCTCGATTGTACTAACATGTTGAATTCTGTTTCTTTTTTTTTTAATTTCTTATATACAAGAACTGGGGTGTAGGTCAGAAGTGTGGTGGGTGAAAGGATCACCAGAGACAGTAGGGAGCAGAACAGGTGGATTGACAGAAATACACTGCCGAGGGGAGCATCTGGAGACACAGAAGAGGTCTGCTCTGTCACATGCGCGTCATCTCCCTGACCTGGGATTGAGCTCAGGCTGTATATGTTAGTGCTGAGACTTAACCCTTAGGCTACCAGGGAGGCCCTGTGTTTGTTTTGTTTGAATCCTAGGTATATTTTATAGTAAAATAGTGTATTTGCCATTTTATCTAGGACCATTGTCTCCATTTCACTTTATAATAAAATATTTCCAATTATAGGAAAATATATCAAGGGCTTTCTTTATCAGAAACCAAATTTTTAACAAAGAATAATACATGCATCATATATCAGTGCTGGTGGGAATGGTGTTCTTTGACACTGACGCCAGGACCTTTGGTATCCATGATTACTAAGACAGGCGCTGTATAACGCTAATGAATATATATTGCTTGGAAATAGAGTAGAAGGCCAATGTGTTACGGCTCTATTAGGAATTCACAATGCTGTTTTCTGGAAACCTCTTCATAATTTTCACCAAATAAATGTTGGTAATTTTTAGAAAATTAAACATACGAAGCGATTAGATGAGTTTGGACATTTTTCCATTGCATGGCCTTTTGTAACTCAAAATGCAATTTTAAAAGTGTTAAGATACTATGAATATGACATTGAGATGCTAAATTTCCAAGACATCTCCCTGGAATAGAGATTGTTTTGTCATCTTAAGGCAAATCTTCATAACCCATGAAAACCTCTGATTTGGTGGCAAATCACTCTTTAAAGAATGCCTTCAACCATGGTAAGGTGTGGCAAATTGTTCTGAAATAATGCTGGATGAATGTCCAGGTTAATACACTGTATCTTTGCTGAGCTACTGGAAAATGAACTTGTAAAGTAGAAAATTAGTTTATTTCTCAAGAGGAAATCATTCCTAAGATTTTATTGGCACCTTTCAAATTAGTGGTTTCAAAATATCTCTTTAATGCTATAGACTATAGATATTCTCAAGTGTCCACTGTTGCACTCCACTGCTTATGGTTGGTTCTAAGACAGCCCAGTCCTGCCCTAGCCCTGGATGTCAGTGCTCTGTACCTGGGTGTCCCCTGGTCAGACTTGGCTTGTAGCTCAATGCCTTGGATCAGGCAGCCAGATAATGAAATATTATAAAAAGCAATTAAAGTTAATCTAGTGGGAGCACTGACTCCCAACGTAAGTCGGTGGAGCAAAAAAGGGAGAAAATATGTTCCCCTTTTAACATTTTATCAGTTTCTCTTCAGAATACATAATCACCCGTAATGTACTTGTGAAATTCAAACAAAAAATATATGACTGTGTCTTCTTGTTGCCTGCTCCTGGCAGAAGTGCCTTCTTACCCTGAATCAGGAAAGGCCTTTAAATATCTTTGACGAATGTTGCATTGTTCATAATGAATAAAATCTTTACTTTTAATGAGTGGAAATTTAAGAATAACTTATGTGTTAAATAAGCTGTTTTTAAACAGAATCTTTGAAGTCATTATTAACTTTTGCAGTGTTCTGTAAAAAGGCATGCTGTACAAACTTTTGTGTTGACACTAGACCTAATAAAGACAAACCTTTCTAACCTAAAGGTACATATTAAAGGTATGAATGTTCATCAAAATGTAACTTTAAAAATTTGCTTCATAGTCATCCATTTAAATCTTTCATGTGTGTATTATGAAAAAGCAGCCATAGTGACTGTGGGCATGTTATAAGACTTTGAACTTAACAGCAGTTTGAGGATGAAAAATGATACTACGTAATATAGTTCGGCTGACTTGTTAGAGGTCGCATAGGTAATCATACCTACTCATAAACAGGGAAGAAAACAAAACAGTTCTGCAGAAACTGAGGTTTGGGACTCTTTATTTTAGGCTTTCAAAATATGGATCAAAGGAATAATAGAGAAGGAAAATTCATCCCAAAAGCAGAGCTTGGACTCATCACAAAGATTTGCAAATATCCTCAATACTAGGGAAATATCTTTAGTTCTTTGTTTCTTCGTCTTACTCTCCTCAGTTGTAAAGTTGTAAAATGGGGGTTTTGGGACAAGAGGGTCTCCGATAACTCACTTTTCTGTCTGTGGCTGGCAAGACTGGAGAATATATTGCTGATGTTTACCATGTTCTACCACTGAAACTTGTAGAATCAAAACTGACTATTAAGTTTACAAAGAAATGCCTTTACATTTATCAGTTCTCTTTCACACGCTTAATATTCTAGTTTTATGATATTGAAAACTATGTAGAATGTTAAAATATTTTGAACACATTGAAATAAAATCAACAAATGTTTTATCTCCCTTTAAATAATAAGCACTTTATCCTCTTCTATGGCATTATGTTAACAAAATTATTCCCGAAAACAAAAGTTTTTGTAACACTCAGTACAGTTGAGTGGTTATTGACTAAATAAAATTGAATTTAAATATATTCACAAGTTATGACTTCATACTGCCAGCCTTCTAAAATGTGAAATAAATTATTAAATTTGTTTCTATAAACATTTTACCAGAAGTCATTACAAAATCATTGTGTAAGACCTTTAAGAAGCAGAAAAATGTCCACTATTTGAATTTGGATGCTTAGACCTTTACTCAAAGATGCATCTGCAACCTCATTCTGTGAAATGTTGATATTCTGTGAAATGCTGTGTCTAGCCAGGTCTGAATGCAGGCATGGCAGTCTCCTCATCAGCAAGCTGAATATGCCTTGTAGGTAGCCTACTCACTATGGAGACCAAGAATTTTCATTCTAAAGAGGAACCTTAGATGATTCTGATGCAGGTAATCGCTGAATGAAGCTATGAAAGTGAGGAAGAAGTTTTCTGGTGCTATAACTAATGGTGTTCATTCGACTCATTTTATTGAAATCAATCTCTGAGGAAATTTTTCAAATTAGTGGAGTTGCAATGTTCATTCACCCTTTTTCATTGTTAAGAAATTTGGCACATTTTGGATAGAGCTTTCATTCTGCTGCTAGTTATTCATTGTGGAAAAGTCATGATTATTTTCTAGCTTATTTTCTTGTTGAAATGTCAAATACCATTTGGATGTTCATCTTTAGGACCCACTGACATAATTTTTGATATTTTTACAAGTTAAATGTAGTGGTTTTAGTTAACATTTGAACAATTGATTGCCCAATAATTAACTGAGATATGAAAATATTTCCAGACTTATAAACTGCAAATGAAGTTAGAACAGCAGGTAGTAATTCTGATTTTTCTATATGTCCATATAGGGATACTAAATATTTCTTATTACATGAACAATATTAGCAATCCTCTCAGAGTATTCTTATTTTTAATATGAAATCTGAAGAAAACAGTTTTGTGGCCTATATAAAATATATAAATTATAAACTAAAGTTATTATTAGGGGAATGTTATTTACAGGTACTCGCAGCAGGAGTGGCAAGCATTTTATGTAAAAAACAAAACCACATAGCAGATATTTCCAGCATTGAGATGATAATTTTTTTTTAACCCACCCTTCCTCCACCACTTCTTCCTTCTTTTTCCTATCCTCACATTTGTCTTGCTAACATAACAACATTAGGAAAGTGTAAAACTATTCTTTAGCTCTGAGCCATATAAAAATTGGTTAGGGCATATTTCTCAGCTTTCGATGTGCAAACACTCCTTGGAAGATCCTGCTAAAATGCAGATTCGGATTTTGTGGGCCTTGGCTTGGCCCTAATATATTGTAGTTCTACATAAGCCTTTGGCTATCAAAGTTCTTGAGGTTGAACTGTTTCCTGGCACTCTACGCGATGAACAGCCCCCTCTACTGTTCTGCATCTGAATCCCCAAAGACTAATGTACAGCTGTCTTTTTTATTTTTTTAGTAACTAAATTATAGGGTTGTTTTGGATCAGTAATGTAGAATAACTAGTAGCTTATTGGTCATTAAAGCCCCAAACCTCTTTGGAAATTTGAGGGAGCTATTGTCTCCATCATCAGCAATTTTTTTCTGCCCGCACAGGAATACCAATTTTTAGTAACAATTCTAGAGGGTCAGAGAAATTCCTAAAGCTTCTCCATCTTACTGGGATGTCTGTATACTTTCTGAGTATAAGGAACTCAGAATGTATTCCCTCATTTACAGTAACATGATAAAATTTAAATTGTATCTGCATTTTTACATATCCATCTCAGTCATCTGGCTGGTAAAACCTTTCTACTTTATTGTATACCCTATGGGGTGTTGATGACCCGATGAAGAAAATTTCCTAATCATTGACAAGAGTGAACCAAAATTCTTGCAATGCTGTGTGCTAGATTTGTTCACAGTGCTGTTGCTTATCACTTAAAAAAAAAAAGTGTTTTATCAAAATATAGTTATATACCACCTATTTTAAATGTATTTACTATTTCTATGGAGTTCGTTGTACGGTCATTGTCAATAAAATTTAGAATACATATATTCTATATATTCAGAATATATATTCTATATATTCAGAAATTAATATCATGCCACTTTGCTTTTTCACAAGGCCTACCTTAATATATGTTCTGCTAACTGAAAAAAAAAAATCACAATATGTTTGCTCTTCCAGCAAAAGTCAAAAAGAAAAATAATGTCCATTTCTGTTTTGCAGTAGTCATGCTAGAGACAGTGTGTATATCTCAAGGAATGAGATTTGCATTATAAGTACCTTCCCCAGGAACACATCTTATAGGCTTTGTATTTTTATTTTATTCTTGCTTTTACAATATGTTAATGCTGTTTTAGTTTTTTTTGTGTGTGTGTGGTGTAGGATGACACTATTTTTTAGATCTGGGAACACTCAAAAAATTTCCCCGTACAGACAAAAATGTTTTTTTATAAAAGATTTATTTATTTGTGCATACAGAACTGTGGTATAGGCCAGTGGTGCAGGGGTGGTGAGAGGATTCACCAGAGACAGAGTGGGGAGCAGAATAGGCAGATTGACAAAGTACGCTGCTGAGGGGAGCAGTGGGCGGGTCAGGAGAGGTATGCTGCACCATGTGGATCACTTCAGGAGCAGGCGGGGATCGAACTCATGCATAAGTGACTTTGGCTTCTTATTGCTGGGCCCGATGTGCCACCAGGGAGCTCCCAGACAATGTTTGTTCAAATGCTTTATCCAATTTTAATTTGGTTATTTGTATTTTTGTTGGCTTATGCTTTTTTTTAGATACTCTAGATAAATGCCCCCTATCAGCTATAACATTTGCAAATATATTTTTGATTCTTTCAGTTTTTATCATTTTTAAAATGTGTTTTCTTAAGAACAGTCATATTTAAATTTGATGAAGTTAAATTTATCTATTATTTCATTTATCACTTTTCCTTTTAGTATCATATCCAGGAAGTTTTGCCTAATTCATGGTCATGTGATTTCTGTTTGTATGTTTTACCACTTTTAGATCATAGATGTTGATTAAAAGTTTTTTATATTAGTGGAAATAAAATTACTAGAAGAATATACAAATGTGTCAGCACTACAACAGTTTATATATGTTATAGTGATAATGAGTAGAATTCTCAGAGTACTTTTGAGGCATGCTGGATTCTAAATCTTATTACTTAATGATTTACATATTTGTCTCCCATTATCATAGAATTTTAGTTATTTGTTTTCTGTTATATTATACAGTATTTTGTATTTATTATCTTGTAATGTGGGAAATTATTTCCAATATAAATGATTTTCTAGTAACATGGACAATTAACCAGCTTAATTTTAATTGTAGAACAGGATTGGCAATAGAGAAAATAATGGAAGATTGCATATGGGAGATTAGAGAAAAACAAGGTGATATCAAAACATGATGTTTGTTGCTTCCCATAGGCCTATTACCTAAAAAGTGACATAGAATAACTGATGATTTTTAGGAGCACCTTCTATGACTATGTGTCCGGATCTTTACATTGGGAATAAGTTTCTGACTTGAAAATTATTTTCAGTCAATCACATTCACATAATCTGAAATCTCTTTTGATTATTAATTTGGCCATAATTCTTATTTATATATTTTTCATATTCCTTACTTACTTTAGAGACTCAGTATTAATAATATGTGACCTTTATTATTGTAGTGCATAATGCATTTGCTTGTTCCTATTTTAATATTTTGGGTCTTTTAATTTTTTTTTTAATTCTGATCTGTGTACTTTAAATTACTCTTTTGTTCTAATTACCTGTCTTCAGAAAAGAGAATGTTCATTTACTATCAAATGAAACTTCCTTTATTAAATTAAAATATTCATTTAAAATTAATACTGAATTTAAACTAGAATAATAAACTAGAAGGAGTAAATACTACTTCTGTTTATTGAGCAGAAATAGAATGGTTATCTCTCAGTATCTCCTCTTGATTTACTTGTAGCAGCTGGTAGGACTCCCCTACTAGCTCTTACCCTTCCCTATTTTTACAAACTAAAATATTCAAAATAATGCATTATGCAAAAAAAATCCATCTTAAAATGCCAAGAGCTCCTTTTTTTCCCCTATTTTTGTATGGCGCACACCAACATCACTTTAATTGTAAGTCATGAGTATCTATCACTTTTTTCACTATATGGTGATATGCCAAATTCTGTCAAGAGTTCACTTTATAACATGCTATCATCTTTCTCCTCTTTTCGACCTGAAGCATCATTTACCAACAGGTTCTTTTCATTGTTCTCTGGGATATTTGCATAACACTCAACTTTCTTTATTTCCCTTGCTATCTATCTTTTACACAGGGGATGAAGCATACACTTCCTACACATGAATGGCCATGTGGGGCCCCCTCAAATTCTGTTGGCCATGTGGACCCAAAGTCACTCTCTTTAGCACTGTACTTTAAAGCCCCATTTTCTCTGGCTCTACAACTATATTTTACCCTAACCTATCACATCAGAAGAACCTTGACGATGAAATGTTTTATGCACATACTTGCACTTCATTCTGCTTTTGCTCATGTTTCTTTAATCTGAATGCTCTTTTCTGTGGACAGATGTTATTCCTTATAACTCAATTTAAATGATACAGTTTTTGGAAGGCTCTTCTTATGCTCTAGTTAGAGTTAACCTTTCCCCCGCTTTCTTTATGTAATGCATTTGAACCTCCATGTGTTACATATTGATTTTTTTAAAAAAAATATTTATTAATACAGAACTGGGGTGCAGACTGGAGGTACAGGTTGGTGAGAGGTTTCACCGGTGACAGAGCAGAATAGGCAGACTGATGGGGAGCAGAATAGGCAGACTGATGAAGTAAACTGCTGAGGGGAGCAACAGGCTGGTCAGGAAAGGTCTGCAGTGCCATGTGGGTCACCTCCAGGGCGGGGGATTGAACTTGCACAGAGTGGCTGTAGCTTGCAGTGCTGCGCCTTAACCCGCTGCACCACCGGGGAGGGCCCACATTTTAATGTAGTGATTTTAATGTAGTGATTTATGCTTGAGTTCCTCAGCTGACATACCCAAATACAGATTCTTTGGCTTCTGCTTAGCCTTCTGTATCCCTAGATAACTGATGTTATTTCCTAACCTTCTTCCTCTGTTAAATTGAGTTGATATTTCTACACTAGTCACCATGTCTATTTTTATGTCAAATCCTATGGTATAACACCAGAATTATAAATAGCATATGTGTGTGCGTGTTCTGTATATTTGCCTGCTTGGCTTTCTCCTTGACTATACACAGTAAGCACTTTGAAGACAGAAAATTTGTATTACTCATCTTAGTACCCATTCTAACATACTGGGTCCAGAAGCAAAATCTCATACCCTCACTTTTTTCTTGACTCTTTCATGATTTATGAAAGATGTTAACTCACTCTCTGGAATTGTATTAATTTATTGCTATAGTTTCTCATTCCATAAGGGAGTTGGGAAGACTTAAGTGGTGCATAAAAAACAGAAGAGTGAAACATAAATAAAATAGTAGTGCATTTTGAATAATTGAAAAGCTTAATTTCACCAGTATGAACCCTAATGAGACAAAAGCTACAGATAAGGAATGTTCAAGCGCTTTAATTCTGTTTTATTTTGTAGGATCTCGTCTTCGCCAGGAAGACTTCCCCCCGCGAATTGTGGAGCACCCTTCAGATGTCATCGTCTCTAAGGGAGAGCCCACCACTTTGAATTGTAAGGCCGAGGGGCGGCCCACACCCACCATTGAGTGGTACAAGGATGGAGAACGGGTGGAGACCGATAAGGATGATCCCCGGTCCCACAGGATGCTTCTGCCTAGCGGGTCCTTATTCTTCTTGCGCATCGTGCATGGGCGCCGAAGTAAACCTGATGAAGGAAGCTACGTTTGTGTTGCCAGGAACTATCTTGGTGAAGCAGTGAGCCGAAATGCATCTCTGGAAGTGGCATGTAAGTGATCATAATGAGCCTGGTAAATGGCAGGCACATTACTTTGATTTATTTTTAGTAAGCTTTGATTCATTCCCATAAATGCTTAATATCTAAAGTAGAAAAACAATCAACACACTGCATAGTTTTAGTTTGCCTTCCCCCAAAAAAGCTGGTCAAAATAATGTGAAGGCAGGGCGTTGGAATACATTTATTCATATTGATGCAGTGAGAGATTATGTTATTACAGTAAGTGAAGTGGCAATGGTGTCAATCATATCTAAAATTTCAGCTAATAATGAGAGATATAATCAAGTTTTAAAGTGTTAAATGGTAAATTTAGGTGTAAGATGGCATAAAGCACAAGGCATAAATTCAATATTACACATATTTCTGTACATATATATATATACTTATATCTTACATACTTATATGTTTTATACACACACACACACACACACACACACAGATTTCTGAATCTTAACTTTTGTCAGGCAACTTTATAAAGAATATGTTTTCTAGGCTGTATTAACTTACTTCCTGGCTCAGTTTAGGAATCTTTATTCTATGTATTCCAGGGAAAATAACAGCAGTTGTCTTCTCTCCCTTCCATTTTTAAAACGAAATCATCACAGAAGAGACTATAGGAACAAAATGTTGATATGTAGGAGGGTCTTATTCAGTATTGGTAAACAATAATAGCTAAGAATTTCCCCTGCCTTTGTTATTTTATAATATTTATTTTTGTTAATAAGTTCACTTTCATTAGAAAATTAAGGTATCAGTGCTTTGCATCTATTTCAACATCTCTACCCTAACTTCTTGGACCATTTCTTGGACAAATTAAAAAAAAAATATATGACAGGTTTTATTTCTTATTTGTGGGTATTTGGTGTCATAATTTGAGTAGTATTATCCCTACTGTCCATTTTCATCTCTTTGGGAGAAACACTTTATCACAGATTCATGTGCATAAGATGGCACTAACCCTCCCTTTCGTCTCCCCTCTCCCCCAACTATGTCAATTTGTACTTTTAAAGAACCTGACTGTACATGGCAAGTCTTCATAGCAAAGAAAATTGGAGACATTCAGGTTGGTGAGCCATGTATCTGGCTGGGAAGAGAGTGCAAAATAATAACTGATGGTCTCCAATCTTTAATGTTGAGACTTGTATTCACATCTACAAGAGACCATGTTCCATTAACAAAACTGCTGTAAAACTGGTGTACATTGTATAGTTTTCAACCATATATCATTATTTTTACACATGAAAACATCCCTTAATAAACATTTCCTATTTAGCTATCCCAGTAAATGCTTTAGCTCTCAAGTATCCAGCTTTTGATTTATGGTTTGTATCAGGAAACTTGACATCCATCATTACTTACATGTCTAAATCAGATAGAAAAATTCTAGAATATCCTAAAACCCAAAATTGTTATGTGAAATACCTTGAGCTATAAGCTTGAGAACTTTAGCTAGCAATGCCAATTTATACTGACCAGGCAGTTGTAGTCTTATAACTTCAAAAAACAATTAAATGCAGTTTAACGAAATTTGAAATGTTTATAAAATTTTAAGAATGAAAATTATTCCCAACTGCACTGTTTTAATTTTGAAGAGTCTCGGTCTAGAGCTTCTCAAACTTTGTGAGTTATATCAATATCACACTGTTTTGATATTTTCTTCTCCACCAGGTTTTCATAGTAAATATATCACTTATTGTCCAATTTTATAGTAAAATAAAACCAATTATGATGAAGTAACCAGGACTCACACAGTAGCTTAATGGAAAATTCAGTAGCTCATTGTAATTTTTCTGTTTTTAGTTTAATGGAATTATTCCATATAAGCAAAAAATAAATAAATAAATCTGACTTCACATAAATAAAAATTAAGAAACTTTCACTAAAATTATATTGTATTTACTCATCAGAATCTCTTTAATCCTTAATTAACTTTTCTTCTCAGTATTTAAGTTTATGTAAATGACAATTATTTTATTGTTGAACAGTTATAGGTATAATCTTATTTTTTTCCTGAACCTTATATTTACTGTAGTTGCTCCCAGCACACATGAATTTTGTACTTTTACACAGTCATAACATTTTCTCTTTCCTAATTGTATCATTAATAGTGAATCAAACTGATTTAGGAGGAACATTTCAAACATGATTTTTTTGTGTGTATAATATGACAACAGCATTTTTTATTTTTAAATAAATGAGCTTTGAGAAATGCTAAAAATACTACTGACCTAGAGGGGAAAGCAAGAAGCCTACTAAATTGGATTTAGCTAGTGAATAAAATCCTTTCTTCTAATGCCATGTCAACAGTTCATGTCATTTGAAACAACACAAGATTAAATAATGTCCATTTGTATGCTATTCATCTCTTTTGTTTCAGCTCAGCAGTTTTCTCTTTTTTTCTTATGTGTTTTAGGGCAAGTATTAATATAGAAATTTCAGTCAAAACATCATAATTTTCAACACTATTGGTAATTAAGGTCCATTTTTTAGATAGTGATAGAGACATGGCTACAGATTATATCTATATTTGACCTTCATATTTTCAAATATCCAGCATAAATGATCAGTATTGCCACATCTGTTTCTTCATCCATAAAGAAAATAATGCAAGCTTAAAAACACTGTATATTGGGAGAACTTCAGGTAGCTGGATATGAGCTTGGTGGACAGCTTATGTTGGAAAGGTAGGCATGTGCTAAATCATAAAACCTGGACTTTCAAGTGTAAAATGAGTGTCTTTTAAAGAGAATGAAAGAATGTGTTAAGTGGATGATGAGTGAAGCCAGATAGAAGTTAAGAGGCTGTCAGCTAATTTAGGAAATAGTATATATGTTAGACTGTGAACTGAAAATGCCAGTAAAAATGGTAAAGAGGAAATTGTCTGAATCATAGTTAGAAATCATACATCATAGTTAGAAATCATACATCATAGTTAGAAATCATACATCATATCACTTTGTATTTGATTTGAGAGAACAGAGGTTTTCTCAATGTTATTTTATTTATTTATTTATTTATTTTTGCAGAATTATAGTGTACAGTGCTACCATCCATAGTGACAGCAGAAACTGGAGAAATCAGGGTACTGGGAAAAGGGAAGTGAAGTCAGCTTTGACTGTTGGTATTATTTGACCCCAGTGGGAAACCAAAGTAAAAAGAGCTCATGTTTCCTTAAAAGAGTGGCTTCTGGAATTGAGAAGAGAGGTCTTTCCCAGACGTTCCCAAATGTTGAAGCCATGGAAACAGAATAAACATGGATGTGTAGCCAGACTTTATGGAGGGTGTGGTTAATAACTGTTAGATCAGTCCCATCACTTAAAACACCTGAGTTTCGTGGTAGGTGAAATTTAGAAGCGCTCGAGCAGGTGGTTCACCACAGGTACCATGCGTGATATGCTGAGCTTCAAGTTGAGAAACTAACAAAAAAGCAAGGATTTGATTATAAATAAAAGAGAAAGTGGTTGGCTGTGGAAATGACAAGTGATAACCAAGGAATAAATATCTGTGGGTTCTATCAGTGAAATAAATGCAGCCGTTGAAGAGTAAGTAGGTAGTGCCCATGAAATGCAAGTACCTCCCCCCCCCCCCAAGTCTTTAGCTCTGAATGGTGTGGGACGGAATCAAGCAGGGCATGCATCCGGGCCTCTACTCTACTGATGCTTGGGCTGGGGTAATTTTTCGTTTTAGGGACTGTGCTGTGCCTTGTAGGATGTTTAGCAGCATCTCTGCCCTTTGCTCATAATATAGCACAAGACCACCATTACTTAGCCTGAGTGTGACAACCCGGAATGTATGCAGATAATGCACAGTGTCCTTCAGGTGGAATGCAGCAAAGTCAAAGTCATCTGAGAACCATTGACCTGGGTGGTTAAGAGTATTTAGATGGGGAGAGAACAGAAGTGTTGCAGGTTTTATTGTGAAGGCATCACTGATTAAAACATGCAAGTTTTTAACTTTCACTTGCTTTTTATTTTGATTTCAAAAATCTTGATTTCTGCTTTTGTATGAAATGGGCAATTTTACTAATCACATCTATTTTTTTTTCTTTAAACCCTACTATATTTGTTCTTTCCTTTTTTTTTTCTTTTTGCTTTAATACTTCAGTTTTATGCAACAGAACTGTACAGTTGGAAAAAATATATTCAGGACTAATATTTTCAACGGAGGCTTGAATCACTTACTGGGTATTTGCCTTCCGCCCCACTCCCTCTTGATTTGGGGGGGGGGGAATGTACAAGTTGGAAGGTACTTTCAAATTGCTTAACTTCAACAAAGATCTTTAGGTAAAAGAAATTTTTACATCTTTGGAAGACAGAATCACAGGGTCCAAGGCAGTGCCTGGCACTGAAGATGTTAATGTGCAGTTATCCAAGGGGCCACTGAGAGGGGCTCAGTGCGGTGCAGATAGAGTTTCATTTGGAACACCGGTTCTTTCTGTGTTTGGAGCAGAAGGAGCCAGAGGTCCTCACGCAGATTGTGGCTGCCTGAGATACAGCCGGAGTCCCTGGCAGCCCCTAGAGATAGCAGCTGTAGCCCCAGGTGGTAAATATATGACAGCAGCTTGATCTATCGACCAGGGTAAGAGGGGGTTCTGGCCTAAATGAAAATTCATGAAAAATTGATGAAGTCCCCAGATTATTTTTTCCGTTTCCTTTTCTCAGCACTATACCAATGCAGAGAGGGGAGATTAAATGAGGTGCTGAATGCTTTAGTGACAAGGGGGTTGTGGTTCATAGGTCAGGGGTCACTGAGAACTTTTCTTTTTTTAGTTTGCTTTCCTTACTACTCAAGCAAGACACAGAAACTTTTCAAATAAGATGTGGCTTACCGTTGCTTTGATAAAAATTAAGTGGCTAATATTTAATATTCAGCTTCTGATGCAGCTACAAAAGGGAAAACAGATGTGATTCATAATTCAATTGGGGAACGAGAGATAGATTGAATTCTATGACTGCAGGGCAATTTCTTTCCTTTTTCTTTTTTCTTTCTTTCCCCCATGTTTCAAGACTCATGCTGCAAGAAAGTCATTTAGAGAAGGAAAAGGTCTTGCATTATTTATAGGTCACAGATTGCTAGAATAGCAAAGCTATGGAACACTCTACAAACATAATGATCCTGTTTGCTTTAAATCCCAAACTGAATTGATGTTTTATCTGTACAAGGAAGAGAGGTTACAGAAGTAGACTGACTTAGTAGCAGAGGTCACAGGTGGCATTAAAAATGAACTCAAGGTAAATTCTTTCTTGATACTTCTAAGTTAAAAAAATATCATTTTTATCTCTAAATAAATGTTTTCCAGGCAGATACCATTGTACTTCATAAACACACATAAATTCAATTTCAAAACGGATTGAGCTATACACAGAGTTTTGAATTCGCTTTATTGAGATGTAGTTTTCCCATATATGAACAATTCAGTGGTTTTAGTATATTCACAGGTTGTGCAAACAACATGACAGTGTAGTGTAGAATGTTTTTGTCACTCCTAAAGGAAATCTGTCCCCATTAGTGGTGAATTCCGATTGCCCTGAAGACTATTAGCCCAAACCTTAAGCAATCACTGAAATACTTTCTGTCCCTCTACATGCCTATTTGGATATTTTACATAAATTAAATAATGAAAAATATGGTCTTTTTGGACTAACTTTTTATCACTAGTATATTGCTTCCATTTTTGTAGCATGTATCATTACTTCATTCCTTTATATTGCTGAATAAATTTCTGTTATATAGATATATGCCATTTTGTCTAGTGGCTTGTAGGTTTGTACAGTTGGGATGTTGCCACTTCTTTGTTATGAATAATGAATATTTCTGTATAAGTTCTTTTAGGGGATATGACTGTTTTGGGGTATCTTCTTGGGTATATACCTTGGAATTGAATTAATACTGTGGTGATTCTCTTTAATTTGTGGGTGGGGGGAGCTTATGTGTAATTTTTAAGTATAGATTAAACATTTGTTAGTGTCCATGGTTTAACTATATCCAACTTTTCTTTAATTGGAAAGGATAACATAGAAGCATTTGTGTATTACTGAATGACTAGCATGTTAAACTTTCTGGGGCATTATGTCCATATTTAAGAAAAAAATCAATTCATAAACTATATGAAAATATTGAATGGCCACAAAAATCATCATTTTCTGTCATTTTTATTTTCCCTGAAAACAGACAGTGACATAATTACCTTTTCTGAGAATCGGTATCACTGCTTTTCCTGTTCCCATGCTACATTTTTCTTACAAATGGCACACAGATTTTTTTTTTTTTAATTTGAAGATTTAAAATAGGAACTTAATGAGTTACAATAAAGATGGTTAATTAAGTCCAGGACTAGAAACAAGAGAACTACCATTACCTTTCCATCACTGACTACAATAAACATATAAACCGATCTGTCCATTTCAGTTCCATGAGAGTTATCAGTCTGATCAGAACCAGTGTTCTTAGATTTTGATCAAAAAGACTATAGGAGTATGAATCTTTTTCATGACTGCTATTGTATTTCTACAAATTTCAAGAGTGAGTTCATAGATTTTTAGTAAAGAGGGGATGGTCCACCAATAGTTTAAAAATTCTGATGTACTAAGGTAGATAGGGTATGGTGTAGGCTGATTTGTGCCTGCAACTCCCATTCACATGTCGAAGTCCAGGGTTTCAGGATGTGATTGTATTTGATAATAGGACCTCTCCAGTGTGACACTTAGGAGAGGACCCTACTCAGATATGACTGGTGTGCTCATAACACTGGGAAATTTGAACATATAAGGAGACACTGGGGAGGCCAGTGACAGAAAAAGACGATGGAGGACATAGGGGGAAGGTGGCGTTTGGAAGCCAAGAAAAGAAGCTGCAGAATAAACTAAATCTTCATCTTGGACTTCCAGTCTCCAAATCTGTAAAATAAATAAATAAAATAAATAAATAAATGTGTGGTAAGCCACATCATCTATGACATATTGTTATAGCAATCCAGACAAATTAATACCGATTATTAATTGTACAGCAAGACTAGCATCTAGTAAAAAATTATATTAAGAAGAAAGTAGTGATGAGAATCAAATATTGTGTGCTTTCTGTGGATTGCATCCACAATGCTGGTCCAAGGCTGTTCTTAAAAAAAAAAAAAAAGTGCACCAGGAGTGATATAAGTCTTGAGGAATGGAATCATTCTAAAACATTTTTAACTACAAGTAAATGAGAGGAGCAAACATTTTGACCAGAGAACAGACAAACGATGAACCCAGTGGGTATATGTTTGTGTGTAAATATCCATACATGTGTTTCTTGGGATCCTTTCATTTTATGATACTCCAAATTCTTTCAAATATAGATCTTTCCTTTAATCTTTTATGAAGGTGTGGAATTGCTACTTTGGGGGAACATATTTGAACTTATCAACTTAAACATGTATAGTGACATATTTTGATATTAGGTTTCAATTGATTGAATTAAGTATATCCAGTCCCTTTCTCAGGCCCCCTCCAGCTATCATTCACTCAAGTCAGCCTTAACTCTGATTCCAGGGACAGCACAAAATGAAATGATATTTTGATGGCTTTTACTTTAAAATGATTATTTCTCAAAACAAAATAACCCTGAGCCCTATAAGTATGTGAATTCTATTCATGGAATGGCAGACGAAACTATTCCTAATGATTGTCAGATCTATCAATATAAAACATGTCTTGTTTTCAATCCCAGATATGTTTTTAATATAAATTTAATGAAACAACTTTCAAGGTTTTCTCATCTATAATCCTTCCATTCCTTGGATTGTAACTGATGTGCAAATACCAGTTTTTTTTTAAAGCATATATAGGTTCTTAATTTTTATAGCCTCTACGATATTTAGGAAACTTATTTTTGCGTTGCAGTGTGTATTCTGAATCTCTTAAGTTTTATGTTTCATCAGAATGTCAGGTATGCAATTTCTTTTAGTTTTGTGTGGAAGAACTAGAGGGTTAGAGGTATGGGGGAATGAGAGAATTTTTGAGAGACAAAAGTAGGGAGCAGTGCAGGTAGATCTACTGAAATACACTAATAAGGGGAGCAGTAGGTGAGACAGGACAGGTCTGCTGAGCAATATGTGGGTTAAGTTCTTATTTGGGAATCAGACTCAGACTGTAGTGGTGACAGTGCTGAAATTTAACCCCTAGGCCACTAGGGAGGCCCTGGTTCTCTTTAAACTGAATTTGTTTCTGATAATTGTAATACACATTTTTTTT
>NW_004567104.1:59662563-59674358 GCF_000260355.1 Condylura cristata | reverse complement strand
TGGATCTCCTCCGGGGCAGGCAGGCGGGGATAGAACTCATGTGGAAGTGGCTTAAGCTTCTCAGTGCTGTGCTTTAACCAGGGAGGGCCTAATATACATTTTTAATCTGAAGTGGCCTCCACATGGATAAAGGGTGCCACACATCTTTCATGCATGAGTCAGTATATATAGCAGTCTCTTTACAGGAGTATAGAAATAATAGCCATAGGGGAAATTTTATTCAACTATGTAAATTTCTTTATAGAAGTCTGTAAAGAGTCTATAGTTTGACTGCGTAAGGATGGAATGCAATTGTAGTATTGATATATTATTTCTACTGTATGCTGTTGAAATTGGGTTTACTTTTATAGGGTTTTCAAAAGCAGAAACATTCCCAACCATTCATTTCTTAATTAAGGGATATTCATACATTTTTGTCAATAGCATAAATGCTTTGTAAGAAATAAACTAGGGCCTCTCTGGTGGCACAGGGGTTAAAAGTCACAGTGCTATTAAGCTATCTATTAAGCTGCATGAAGTTGGTCCCCAGCCAGGGAGGTGACCCACAAGGCGCAGCAGACCCTTCCTGTGACTCATGCTGCTCTCCTCAGCAGTGTATCTCAGTAGATCTGCATGTTTTACTCCCCACTCTGTCTCTGATGAATCCTCTCACCCCACACACCTCTGGTGTATACCCCAGTTTTTGTATGCATAAATAAAAAATGAATCTTAAAATGAAAAGGAAAGCATCTAGGTAAATATAGCAGGTCCTTGCTTGGGGGAGCTTCTGTAAACTGTGAACTTCCCTAGCAAATCTCTCCTGGGGATGCTCATACATGAGTATCTCAGTATTTCTGGCCTCAGAGTGAAGTCAAGCATAGATTGTAGGAGAGACAGCTACTTTGATCAGATGACAGATACACAGACCCAGTTCCTGGTGAATCCCAGTGGATTTTTGTTATGTTCCTTTATTTTGTTCTTTTATTTTTATAGAAAGTCTAGCACTGTACATAGCCCATGATCACAGGTCAAAGCCTCTTATACAATTAATAATCAAACGGCTCTCAAGCCAGGAGTGTTTTGTTGGGTTATAAGCAGTAAGAAAAGTTTGATTGGTCAAAAACATCAGCCCACTGAGTAGCCACAAATACTGCATGGAAACTGAGCCATAAACTCACAATTCACATATGAAGAAAAGGGGGTCTTCTGTCATCTATACTTTTTTTTTTTTTTTAAGATTTATTTATTTGTGCATACAGAACTAGGGTACAGGCCAGAGGCTCAGGGGCGGTGAGAGCCCTCACCAGAGACAGAGTGGGGAGCAGAACAGGCAGATTGACGAAGTACACTGCTGAGGGGAGCAGCGGGCGGGTCAGGAGAGGTCTGCCACGCCATGTGGATCTACTCCAGGGCAGGCGGGGATTGAACTCATGTGGAAGTGGCTTTAGCTTCTTAGTGCAGTGTTTTAACCCGCTGCACCACCAGGGAGGGCCACATCATCTATACTTTTTATTCCTTGCGAATCACATCATTTTTTAGCATATAAGATGTTGTTAGTATTTACAAAGATGATCATTAAGTTTCATGTGTGACTATGTAATAACTAAGTGCAACAAACTTTGTAATTTATATATATATAAATTACATGTGTGTACTTATAATACATGTTCACACATAGAAACATAATTCAACTATATCCAAAGTAAATATGCATAAGCATATTTGATATAGCCCTATACATGTAATACATGTAGGCCTACATATAATATACATTGTATAATATGTGTGTGTGTGTGCCTCAACTTGTTCTGTTTTCCTCCTCCTTGCTTCCTCTGCATATTCACATTGAATGAAGACATTCAATGACTTTCTTTTCATCGATTTTAAAATCTTTATTGGATTTCCTAGTCATTAGGAGTAAAAATTGGTTTAAGAAGTCCCTGTCTGCTGTGATGCTTTTGTTATAAGTGAAAAGCTTAGGTAGCCTCATCAGTAACAGCAAACCTGCTGCTACTGTGTTGTAGGATTTGGGCCTTCTGAAGGGATGTATCATGATAGCTAGGAAAACACCCAATAATCTGGGTGACTGTGAATGAAAGTAGTATTTGACCACTGAGGAGGAAATGTATACAAGCAAAAGACTTAAGCTGGGCTTAGCTACTTTGATGGAAGATGAGTGTATCTGTTTAATTAGAAATTGTATATAAGGGACAAAAGGTAGATGATCTGTATAGAGATGAGTGGGGATTGGTAATGTACTGAACAAGCTAGGGAGCTTGCTTGTCATCCTTAGTGACTTAAGTGAGCCCTTCAGTGATTTTTTTGGGAGTGATACTTACGAGGTTGAAAGGAAAAACTTGAAGCACAGTGTGAGGTAGATAAGCACATGGGACAGTGTGATGGATGGAGAGCTACTGTGAGCTAAGGTTCCATAGAATGAGGGTTGAAGTAATTTTTTATTTTTTATATTAAGTAGACATTACAGAAAGAGGAGGTGGCATTGCATGGGAGAACTAAAAGGCATTTAAGAAATGAATGTGTGGTTCATAGAATGTGTGTCATGGGATGACATAAATTTAGTTTGCCATGTTTTGTATAGTATCTTCTAACTGCTAGGCACTCAACTAGGTGTTGAGGATACAGATACTTAAAACAGAACACTAGGGCCCTCCCGTGGTGGCGCAGCGGCTTAAAGCACAGCACTGAGAAGCTAAAGCTACTTCCCCATGAGTTGGAGTGTCGCCTGCCCCGGAGGTGACCACATGGCGTGGCAGACCTCTCCTGGCCCACCCACTGGTCCCCTCAGCATGTACTTCATCGATCTGCCTATTCTGCTCCCCACTTTGTCTCTGGTGAAGCCTCTCACCACCCCTGTACCTCTGACTTGTACCCCAGTTCTGCATGAATAAATTAATGAATATTTAAAAGAAAATGCTGGAGATGGTAAATTTGAGTTTTGTGTTATTTGCATACATTAACAACAAAGAATGGAAGACAAAACAAGTTATGCCTCATGGCTTCAGAGAGAGATGATCAGGATGGTAAAAGTATGGTAAAGTCCTATGGTGTGGAAATTCAAAGAACTGTGGAGCAGGCAGAATGATTTCTGTGGATAGTAATGGCCAACATTTACTAAGTGTGTTACACTCGTGGTTGATTCAGCATATTAAATAACCCTGTTACTGTTGTACATATCTGAGGACTTTTACTAACTTGTCTGTTTTTATACTACAGTCAGTTCAGGATTTGAACCCAGGCAACTCATGTGTAGAGCCTGTTTCTAAACCCTGGTGCTGAGTCTTTTTTCTTTGATGAATTTAAACAAGCAAACAACATTATTTATTCTGAGAAGAAATCATTAGTGTTTGTTTTATATATTTTCCTCACAAAATAATTATTAAATTGTAATATACAGTGATGATGTTGGGCCGAATCAAGTCTGAGGCTTTGTTTTGGTGTTAAAATTCTGATTCATAGAATCAGGAAGGAAACAAGAGTGATCTTTCCTTTTTTTTTTTTTTTATTTAGTTATATATTGACATTTGAGAGCTCATTAGTTTATTCAAGTAATTTGATTTTCTCTGTATAGTTCCTAGTTGTCAAATATCCGTATCAGGAGAATCCATCACTTTCAGTTCTTATTGACATGTTTGCAGGCCAAAGCAGCTCGGAGATTAAGAATCCAATTTATAAGAGGAGTCATCTATCATTTAATATCTAAAGATAAGGTTTCTATTTTTTTGTAGAAAAAGTATAATTATACTAGTACCTTCACATTACTTTCTAGAAGTATTTGAAAGTTTTTAACAAATTTGCATGTGTTATCTCATGTCGTATATATTTGTTATATTTACTTACTTAATATCATGTCTTATATGATACTGGTCAATTTGGCTTTAAAATACTGAGCAATTGGATATTCTTAGAAAAGAAGAAACTTTTTACTTAAACCTCAAAACTGCATGCAAAAGTTAACTTACAATTTATCATATATTTAACTAACCTAATGCACGAAACAGTAATATTTTGGAAAACAGGAAAAATTCTTTGGTGCCTAGGACTTTGTGCTGAAGAAGAAACCAGAAAGATAAATAAAATTGACTTCATTAAAATGAAAAATTTTAATTATTTGAAAAACTGTGAGAGTAAATCACAATACTTATTAGAAGTCTGTATTTACAAACTACATAAAGCTACTAAAAAACTCACCTAGGATGTATAAAGATCTCTCTCACTTAACACTAATGAAGTAAATAATCCAAGACCAGACATGACGACACAATATATCAAAAAGATTTGTAGTCTTGCTAGTAAACGCTTAAGGATACATTAAACATTGTTAAGAGAAATTCATATTAAGACTATGGTGAGGGGGACCTCCCTGGTGGTCTGAGAGTTAAGTCTCAGCTCTCGCACCTCGTTCTCCTGAGCTGGATCCCCAGGCAGGGAGCTAACCTGCATTGCAGGTTGTCTCACCCTCTATTTCCCTGAGCAGTGTATTTCAGGAGATTTGCCTGTTTTGCTCCCCACTTTGTCTCTGATAAATCTCTCACTTCCTTACATCTCTAGTTACATCTCAGTTCTTCTACTAAATAAATATTTTTACAAAGATTATGAGATTAAAGGCACAAAATGATGTAAAAAACTATTATATTATTAATAAGTAAATACATATGACATTGAAACACACAAAAAAAGATTATGATAATCTATCACTACATACTTTTTCAAGCAGCCAAAGTAAAAAAAAAAAAAAATCACTCATTAGCTAATGCTGGTTAGAATGCAGAGAAAATGTATCTCATATTACTGGGGGAATGCATAATTGCACAGTCACTCTGGAAAACAAATGTTTCTTAAAATGCCAAGTGTACACTTACCATACAATTGTACTCTAGGATACTCACCTTACGGAAATGATGAATGATAGCTGCAAAATACACTATGCATAATTTTTAGTAGCTCTTGTAAATATAAGAGCAAATAAAATGGAAGCAACAACTTAAATTCCTCTCAACAGGTGAATAGTTGAACTATTGTATGCCCATGTCATGGAAATACTACTCGGCATTAGAAATGAATGAATTATTAACATAAAATTACTTGGATAGATGTCAAAGGCTTTATTTTGATTAGAAAAAAAGTTTGATTGGAAAATAAGTAACATTTCAAAAGATCTCTTATGGTATGGTTTTGCTCATATGGTATGGTATGATAACCATCTCAAAATGACAGTTATGGAGATGGAATAAATTAATGGTAGCTAAGGATTCAGAATAGATGGGAGAGAGACATGGTTGTGATCACAGAGAGAAAGCACAATGGTGGTCTTCATGGTGATGACCTAGTTGTGTGTGTGTTGTGATAATGGGTTGTATAAGTGTGCATATCTGACAAGAATGTGCACAATGCCAAGAATCACATACAGGTACCCATGTTAAATTACTGTTTTCACTATTATAATTTTATAAAGATGCAGTCATGGAGTGGGGGAACTAAGTAGCAGGGCATCTAGATACTATCTCTGTACTACCCAGCGTTCTAAAAATCTTTGATTATTTAAAAATAAAAACTAAAAAATGAGCTGTTAAACTATCTTAAGTAGACTTAAAATACACATAAAATGTCTTCTTAAAAACTAAAAATTATATATATAAGTATTCTGTTTAAATACCGATCAATTCAATTCATATTTTTATTTAATGTCGTGATTTGTTTAAAATCACATTTATCATTTAGGTTCAAAAATTCACCATTTAAAATTAATAAGTTGAATTTGTAGTACCTTCTTCCTCTAGTCCTTTGACTGCATCTTTATATGTTTTGACATATACTCCCTCATACTTTTAGAATTTAATTAAAGACTTTTAAAGAAGGGATGGGTAATTTTTCAAGTAAGAACCCTCAATGCATGCCCTAATGACCGGGGTTCATTATATCATTATAGAGCTGTTCCGAAGTGTTTAAATTACATAGGCAGTTCAGATTCAGAAATGTAATCTAGCTTGCATAGAATAGCTTCAATGTTCTGAGTATCAGTTTAAATTCTGAGTATCAGTTTAGATTTATTTTTTTATTACTAGAACACCACTAGAAGATACCTATCAGGTTCCCAGGAATACGGAAGGAGGTGGTATCCTTGCAGGAGAGGTGCAGATAGCAATAAGCCTGCTAGTTCTTGGCAGGCACATCAAGAAAGATTTTCTTACCAAAGAGAGAATATGTCTGTTCCATGTGACCTTAGATGAAAAAAAAAGAATGAGTGGCTGGAAATTGAAGATTTTGCTTCCGTGTACTGATGATGATTAAGATTTTGCTTCCATATACCGATAATGATCTCTTAAAATCTTAAGAGATTATGGGTAAACCATTACCAGTATGATGATAGGATCAGAAAAGGAGCTAAAACTTACATACAACCACATGATTTAGTATAGCTTTCTTAATGTTCTACCTCACAGGAAAAAAAAAATAATTCCATTTTAATAAAGGAAGACAACAAAACTTAGTACTGGTGCCCTATTCAGTTATTCAGTAGTAATTCTCAACACTTTCCTATTCACAAGGAATTCTATAAAGTAGAAATAATTTCCTTAAATTTAGTATTATTATGTTTCATAAAAAGTGCTTGCAAAATCACACTTGTGCATATATATCTTACCCATCTTATTTTGAAATCCTTTGAGATTATAAGCAATTAAATTAATTGCATTATATAGTCCAACTCCTCATTTATAGCATATAATTCCCCAGGACCCACATGTCCAGATTCAAGAACAGCTTGATAGAATGGCTGATTTATTTTTGTTTTCTCCTTGAAGCTGCTTTGAATATTCTTAAAAGAAGAAAAATGCTGTGTTTAATATTCATATAGGATTTTCTTTTAAAAGCTGCCTCTTTCAAAAGCCTATTGTTAAACAGGACTATCTAGAAAGGGGTCAACTTGCAAGATCCTTCCTAAGTACTTGTTTGGTTCTTTGGGATTGATGGATAAGCTGATAGAATCTAATCTTCAAATGTATGCCATTAATAGAGATGTAAGAATCCCAATTTACACTGTCTTTTTCTTTTCTGTCACATCATAAGGAAAAGCTTTACTAATGAAGTACCCAATGGTAATAACCCATTATATGCTAGAATCTCTCTTTATATCAGATGACATGCAAATGAACTGTTCTATTTCTGTGGAGAAAGAGAGACAAGGAGTGGTCTAGTTAATCATACTTGAGGGCTGCCATAGTTGTCTTCTGGGAAATATTATCATTATTCATTCTTATTTAAGGGTCCTTATCCTGTGCATAAGAAAATCTCCCATTCATTCCATTTGGGTTTGATGTTAATTACAGGAGCATTAATGGAAGCTTTCTAATAAGAAATGAATGTAGGATTAAATCAGGGAAAAAAAAGAAAAGCAACCTTCGGATGAATCAGGTCATCATTAACCCATGAGCATAGAAGCTGGCAGGTTGGAGGAACTGTAGAGACCATCAGTCTCCTTGTTCAGATCTAGAAACTGAAGCCTTGGGAATTGAATTGACTTGCTTAAAGTTTCCAGCTCTCAGGAATAAAAAAAATTTGATGCTTTACTACTATTACTTATGTCATTTTTGGCAAAACTTTAAGACCGCTCAGGTTCTGTTTTGTTGAACTTAAGGTAATTAGAATTTTACTGAAATTTTTGTCCTCCAGATTTTCCTGGGAAATCTGATGGAACTAGGATAGACGGTCTGTGCAATTACTAGACTAGCTTTATTGGAAAAAAAAATATTTTAATATTCCATATATACTTTGCTTTCAGAAACTGAGAGGAACCAACTTGGATATCTACAAAATTTAATATCTGTCTTTTAGGTGGCCTTTCAGCTAGATTGTGAAAAGACTTTTCTAAACCTAGATATCTTTTCTTTTCTTTTTTTCATGTACATTCTGGTTAACAACAAGTAATTGATAATATTGTTGGTAAAATGAGTTTTTTTTTTTCCTTAATCTTCTGTGTCTTGTGAGGAATTAGGTGATCATGTATCCATGTCTACACAGTTCCTATTCACCATGTCACCATGTAATTAAGTCATTTTTCTTTTTCAGTCAGGAAGTAAGGTCTAAGGTAAATGAATCTTTGCAAAAAATATTTACATTCTGGGCAAGCAAGTTTCTTGATAATTGATGTCAAGAAATATAAATTTCTAGTATATAAATTGAATCTTTTTTTCTTAATACATGAATCAAATAAGTTTGTTTTGCTGTATATTTCACTTACACGTAGTGTGTACTTTATCAATTAAAAAGCAATTTTACTTTTTACCAAAATATTGCCATCTAAATTACATAAAATTACATAAATGGCTGAAAATATCAAAAATCATGTTTCATCTGTGAACATTTGGTCTTTAAATGTGGCTGATTTTTCTGCTGTGTATATTTTTGTGTATTTGTTTTTGTTTTCTTTTACATTTATAAGTGTTTCTGATTACAATAATTTATTCCTATTGACAAATGTTGGAAAGAATCTTAAATGAAAAAATATAAATGTTTATAAGTAATATAAACATTATTTCCCACCATTTTTGCTGTCAACACACTTTAATCATATAAATAAAAAATGTAGGTTTGTTTAATATTTTAATACAATTGTTACACATGTAAATAAATAGCTCTATAATCTGCTCAAATTGGGTAAGCGCTAACATAACTGAAATATTTTTCCTTCAAAGAACATTTGGAAATTTCTTAGTAATGGTTTTCATATGTTCTCAGAAAATAGAAATAATTTAAATTGCAAGCTTGTTTAATAAATATTTTCAAATTGTGACGTTTTGGTATTTTTTGTAAGTTTCCATCCAGTAATCTTAGTGTCAACAATTTTATAGAATCTCAAAAATAAGTTAAAATCATTACTTTTTCTCCAAATTATTTCTTTTGCCACAAAATAGTTGCCTCTCAATTTTCTAATTGTGGAGTGATATCTTTGTGAGTACTAGCCCTTTTCCTCTGTTTAAACCAACTAACATACATTAAGCCTCATCTTGTACTTGATAAATTTAGAGTAATATTAATTCATAGGCATTTTAAAATGGCCCTTTTAATTTTTTTTTAATTTTTTGACTTGAAAATAGAGTAGTTTATTTTTAGTTTCCTTACAATTATTTTCAAACATTGAACATTAAAATACGTCAAGAATGTTGTTACAAATATACATATTTGAGACTAAAAAATAAACTTAAAATAGTTTTGTTTCTGTATGTGATATCAGTTCTAAGAAAAATCAGTTTGTAGCATCCAACTTGGCTTCTTACCTATACCAGAGTCCTCCGTTTGAGTGACCTCTGGAGCGACTGGTGACTTGAGTGATGTAGTTAATGAGATCTAGTGACATCATGACCCTGACCCCTTCTTGGCCCTGAGTCCTCTCATCCATCTTCTTAACCCCACAGGCTGAGTCAGTGTCTAGAATCAGGATTAAACAAGTGTGAATAAACAAGTTCAAGAGTTTTCTGTCATGGCTGCTGGCACATGGCTCAGCAAAGTAAGACATAGAGAACTTAATGCTGAAGTGCTCTTTTCTGAACTCAAGGAATCCTGTTACAGAAATCCTACTGTTTGTGGGCAGTGTGCTGCGTCTAATCTCGGTTTGCTCTGTTCTTCAACAGTGATGGCAGTTGGCCTGTGTAATCACATAGCTGTTGGCACATTCAATGGGAGGATGGCTGATCTATCACTTACCCAGTGTCACACATTACTGAAGCTTTTATCTCATTAACTATGATTAATGTTTATGTGGAATGGGCTTGTCATGTAACTGTTCATATTCAGCAATTTTGAAAACCTTCCCTTACTTGGACAGTGAGAAGTATTTCTCTTTGCAAAGAAGAACTTTATCGTAGGGACGGAGTGGCCTTATTTGCAAATCACTATCACCACATGGTCCGATAGCTGTATGATGTAGTTCTTCCTTGACTCCTCCATTGTTGGCATTCAGTGTAGGACTTACCCTTGAACAGAGAATGTCTTTATGTAACAGCAGTCCAATTATATAGATAAGAATAGAAGAAATGGCCCTCCTTGGTGGCGTAGTGGGTTAAAGCACAGCACTAAGAAGCTTAAACCACTTTCGCATGAGTTCGATCCCCGCCTGCTCTGGACGAGATCCACATGGCGAGGCAGACCTCTCCTGATCGGCCCGCTGCTCCCCTCAGCAGTGTACTTCGTCGATCTGCCTGTTCTGCTCCCTACTCTGTCTCTGGTGAATCCTCTCACCCACCGCATCTCGGTCCTGTACCCCAGTTCTGTACGAGTAAATAAATAAATCTTAAAAAAAAAAAAAAGAATAGAAGCAATGCAGTCAAAGTCTAAGAACAATCAATATCTTATTTTTTTAATCTAAAAGTTACTTTCCTAATGTTATTTCATCCACCTCTGTTTTCCTAAGGTGAGATGGAAAGGGTAGAGATGAAGGATGTAGTTGCTTTCTTGCTCATGGCTGTGGTTCTGCTTTATCTGTTCTATAGTTGACAAGTCTTTCCCTTTAGCCCAGGGCAGTATTTGATAAGTTGACCAGTCAGTGATTAAACATATTTATTTAGTTCAATGGGTCAGAGCTATAGCGACAGATAGAAAATTACTGATGGATTATCAATTTCAGCACCTCTGACATCTGGCCTTAGTGTAGTCCATCATCTGAGGGCTCATACACATTTGCTTGGACAATAACATGCTCAGCTACCTGTGTGATCACAGAGATGGATATTGGAAATATTTTGTTCAGAATTAATAAGACAGATGTTGCGGAATTTAGAAAAGTTCTGCATTGTACTTGGAAACCTAAAAACATGTGCTGGCTTATTCTAAGATTAGAATGAAGACTGACTGGTACTTTAAAAATATGTTGCTGTCTTTGGGTTGTTTTGTTATTTTTCTAGCAAGGGCATTTTGGGACTGACAAATAAAGGTATTTGTAAATACTTCACTAACAAAACTACATTTAAATTGTAACAAAATGCTTTATTAAAATTATCAATTATTGAAATAATGGTCTTGAATTTTGGACTACTGGAATTACTGAAGAATTCCAACTCAATTATCTACTATTCATATTCTTTCAAATTATAAACAGGATTTTAAAGAGGATTTGCCCAATCCTTTCTTCTATCAGTTGTTACTTCAGTGATTATTTTATCTGAGGTGTGTTCTAATACTAAGGTCTATCAGTTGCTGCAGATGTGATCACAACATGGAAATACATTCTACTCCACTGTTGACTAAGAGGCCTTAGAATCCAGTCTTCTTATCCTTTGTTCAAACTTCCATATAAAAGACAATCTTGTGATTAGTTTTTCTGATGTTATTTAGGTTAGCAGTGTGTTTTGTATCTTTAAAAAATGGCCACACTTTTTTTTTTTTCTTGGTTACTCCCCACCATTTTATTTTTTATCAATTTTTAAAATAATATTGTTTATTTGTTACATAACTATGTGCCTTTTCCCCATCTCAGTTGTAATCCCTGCGGGCTTCCCATCACCAAATCACCCATTACCATAGTCCAGTGTACGTCCTTTCCCTCGCCATTTTTGATCCCATTCCCCATTCTACTCCCTAGAAATATCTCTGGTATATAGTTGTTAATTATTGTTATTATTTTCTTGCCTGACCCTTTATACTCCTGCTATGAGTGAAATTATCTGGTATTTTTCCCTTTCTTTCTGGCTAATTTCACTAAGCATGATCTTTTCCAGCTCCGTTCATGTTGCTGCAAAAGACATGTGTTTATTTATTTTTTGGTTGCTGAGTAATATTCCATTGTGTATATGTACCACATCTTT
>NW_004567104.1:59659656-59662148 GCF_000260355.1 Condylura cristata | reverse complement strand
CATTTTTTGATGGGGTTGTTTTATTTTATTTTTGTTGAGCTACATCACTTCTTTGTAGGGCATTGTGGTAATCCTTTATCCCTAGTTTTGTGTGAGAAAATTTTTCACAATCAGTAGGATGTCTGTTTGTTTTTTGTAATGTCTCTTTTGCTGTACAGAGCTCTTTAACTTGATGTAGTCCATCTATTTATCCTTGCCTTCACTGTCGTCACATTGGGTGCTGTATCTTCAAAGATACTACTGAAGTGTATGTTGTGTAGTGTCTCGCCCATCTTTGATTCCAGGTATTTTATGGTTTCCATTCTTATGTCTAGGTCTTTAATCCACTTTGAGTTGATTTTTGTGCATGGTGCAAGGTAGTGGTCTAGTTTCATAAAAAAATGGCCATACTTTAAGGAAATTAGTAGATCATAGCACTAGTAGAGTTCAACATTTATTTAGATTTTTCTCATTTGTAGAAACTGCTGTGGATATTCAAGTAAAATTATAAAAATAAGGATGCTCAGGTAAAGATACTGAATTTGATTTGGAGAATTCTTTTGAGCAGTATCAGGGAAGCTATTATACCAGTTTTGCAGTATCAGGGAAGCTATTATACCAGTTTCAGGGAAACATGAAGACCAATTCTTCCATGTATAAGAACAGTCTTTATCTGTCATTTGCTTTAAGACATTAAATATATTATATTGTACTTTTAATGGCATGGACTTTCATTGTGCTTAGTATTTTGATGCATTGTTAAATGTCTAAGTTTGCTTTTCTCCTTTCTGGTATATGGAAAAACTCACTTTTAATTTTAATTTGCAAGTGCTAGCAAATGGAATGTATACATTGACAAGAACAGGTGAACAGATATTTCCATAAAAAATAAGCAAACAAGCCCTCCCTCGTGGTACAACAGGTTAGGATGTAGCACTGCAGGCTAGCTGAAACTGCTTCACTGTGAGTGATCCCTGACTCCAGAGGTGATCCACATTGGGTGGCAGACCTCTCCTGACCCGCCCTCTGATCCCTTCAGCAGTGTATCTCATCGATCTGCCTGTTCTGCTCTCCTTTCTGTCTCTGGTGAATCCTCTCACTGCCCCTGTACCTCTAGTTTGCACCCCAATTCTGTACGCATAAATAAATAAATAAATAAATAAATAAATAAAAAATAAAGCAGTGGAAAAGCAAATATTAATTATGAATAGAGATCATATGGATCGACCCATTACATGAAAACATGAATCCAGTCAGGTGAAAATATTTAATATGAATTAATGTGGACAGAAATTTCTTTAGTAAAGAAGTATTTTCATGTTACATTTTCAGATGTTTTCACATAGAAAGAGCTATTATCACTTGTTACTAGAAAAATGAAAGAAAAAAATGCATGTCATTGTGTCTTATCACTGTACTGAGCTCTAACAAAGTACCGTCAGTTATTTTAATGCTGTGTGAGTTTGTTGGAACAGAGAGCATGAGAGAGAGAATACAGTTATCCATTCTTACAGGCTTCTGTGCAGTTTATGACTTATGGTTTTACAGAATTCCTATTGACAGGTAGTAATTTTTCATGCAAGAGCATTAGCATTGGCTAATTTTGTGTGCTTGAATCTAGTACAAGAAGATGCTGTGAACCACAGTTGCAGAATACTGCTTTCCTCTTGCCCTTGTAAGCTTTTGTAACAGTAAATTAGAGTGATTTTCATTCTTGACTTTTTTTATAAACACTATAACCATGATTTTTTTCACTTTTGTTGTTAGTTTAGAATTTTACATCATGTAAACTTTGATTTCTACATTCAAATTACATTTTAAGATTTATTTATTTATACATATAAGAACTGAGGTACAGGCCAGAGGGGGGTGATGAGAGAATTCATCAAAGACAAAGTGGACAGCACAACAGGCAGATTGACTAACATACACTGCTGGGGAATGCATCGGTGTGTCAGGAGGGGTCTGCTGTGCCATGTGGGTCAGCCTTCTATTAGGGAATCGAACTTGTGCTGTGGTGGACTCCGGAAAGCTGCACAGTTAGTTGTCTTCTATCTGGTTGTGCTATGAGGAGAGCCCTTTAAATTATGTTTTTTAATCTATATGATGAACTATCATGGTAACACATGGATGAAAGGGTGATTACTTTAATTTGTATTATGCACTGGCATTTACTTCAGTGTGTTTGGCACATATATTTCTTTCAACATTGCAGCAGTTGGAAGATATGGAAAAGAACTAAGTGATGCTGATGTAATTAATGATTTTACTTGAGTGACCTAGAGGGATTAGGCTCTGGAGGAAATTGGGAAATTATGAAGCTTCAAAAGTGTGTGCTGAGGGGATTCAAACTAGATCACCTTTTGTCCCTGGTAAGAACTGATTCTTATTATCTCTCAAAAAATTGATATGCCAATGTTAAGTTGATATTCATGAGTTAATATAATTTTAAATGTTCTTTAGCTATGCAAAATATGGAAGGAAAGTTTCTCTTTTGTGAACTTAAGATTAGC